>NC_133328.1:359690675-360034175 GCF_042186555.1 Aquarana catesbeiana | reverse complement strand
TTCCGGAAACCCCGAGATCTTAGGAGCCTGATAGCCCCAAGCAGGGTAAAAACATGTACCAGCAAACCAACTAATAGCTGGGCAACAATTTTTGACCAAAAAGGTTGCTACAAATGCGGTATTAAGAACTGTGGCACATGCATGTACATGTGGCATAGGAAAAAAATGGTAGTAGGGAGAGACGGGAGAATTCACCCAATTAAGCAATTTATCAACTGTGGAACAGAGTATGTGGTATACGGTATAGTATGTCCATGTGGGCGTCTATACGTAGGCCGCACACAACGCCCAATACGAGTTAGAATTGGTGAACATAAATGCGGTATCATAAACTTAAGAGACAAATACCCAGTCCCTCGACACTTTGTAGAAGTCCACCAAGGGGACCCCGCAGGCATGAAAGTATTTGGGATTGAGTCGATTGGAAGGGAGCTGGATACAGGAAGAAGATACCAGAGGCTTTGCAAAAGAGAAGCCTTCTGGATCTTTACCCTTGGTAGTCTCGCTCCAGGAGGCCTAAATGAGGACCCAGAAGTACATAAAATAGTATAATATTGGCATCAAGTACTGTGGAAGGTTTATCTTTTAATCACATAATTAATTTTTAATTTTTAGTTTTTGATATTCACTAATGTATTAATTGATTAATTAATTTTTATTCTATTTTATGTGTATCCAATAGATTACCTGGCCCTATACATCACTTTTTTCGTAGAGATTTTAAGGTACCACTACTACACTTTCATTGTCCAAGATATTCTTTTAGATCTTATTTTAAATACAAGTGACAATGGAGATGGCAATGAAAATGGAAATATAAATGGGAATAAGAATGAAAATAAAAATATACATGTAACCTATGACTAGATCACAGCATATATAGGTCCTCCATGGAGTGTTATACATGTGTACACCTGTGTACATACGCGTATATTTATGGGCTGTATGTGTATGTGGTCTATAGGCAGTGACTCTATTTAATCTAATATAATATAATATATACTATATTAATATTCATTCTTATCGACCGACCCTTTATCCTTCTAAGTGTGGGTTATCTCCATTTCTCACTAAATATTTAATATTATATTTAATATATTTAATACATCTCAAATACAATCTTCATTAGTACTGTCATTCATTTTTTGTAATTATTCATTTTTTACTTTTTATAATAATAATTTTTGTATTTTTGTTTTTGTTTTTACTCTTGCTTCTATATAATAACATATGCTTTATTTTTATTTTTGTTTTTATTTTTATTTTCATATATAAATATATATATATATAATTCTTGTAATATCTCGTTCGCCGATGTCTACTAAATAACCTCTGGGCTATCTGCAATAATGTACAAAACCACTATATGAATGTATATATGAGGTTACAACAACAAAAAAACCCTCCCCCCCCCCCCTCTTTTTATATCATACTGGCAAAGTACACAGATCTTTGTACTTGTATACGGATTTAATTTTAACAATATTGTTTTTTAAATAATCACTGTATGCACATATATGTATATGCGATGGATGTGTATAAGGTTTTTACTTTCTAGATATGTATATATATATTTGTATAGAATGTATATTGTATGTATTTGACTACTTTTTAATATAAATTTTAGTGCGTCTCCTGCTGGCTTCCAAATACACATGTTCTGAGCATTGCCACCTCTAGCTACTGTTCCAGACCAGATTTTCTAACAACTCCCCTCCCCTGGTCCCCTTCAAATTCCCCTATCATTATTACATACTATTACATATTATTTTCATTTATTGTATATATGGACTCATTTTAATCAGCCCCTCTCCTTCTAGCCTGAAGTCAGACGTTATCTGTCTGACTTTGGCCTCTATCTGCGCCTACGGCAAAATGGAGGCCACTGTTTACCATACTGAGTCATATCCCAGGCGCCGAAGGGCGCACGGGATGTGACATCACGACCGCACTTCCGCCCTGTGGACCGCAACCCGGAAGTGAATTAGCGGCGTGCGTTCCACCCGGTCCCACAGGGCATAGGAATGTGCTAATAGTCAGGACTTGTCAGCAATGGTAGCCCACGCAGACACAGCCCCTATAGAGACAACGCACTCAAGCAGAAGAGATGCCATCGGATCCACATACAATAAGGTACACCCCTATTTTCAAACTTTTAAACCCCTGAACACTGTACATTGCTCTCTATCATCTGTGTGATTTATGGATGTGAGGGAAGATGAGCAGATTCTCTGGGATGCCTTTGGCCTGTCTATAGATAACTATTGGCATGACCCTTTCAGCTTACTTGCTATGGGTTGGATAAATCTCATTAGCAATAACAATAATAATGGAAATGGAAGCGAACCAACTAATTAAATAAATTAATAAATCAATATGTAATGGCCCTTTAATAATGATAACCGAGCCAAGATTCACCCTCCCTTGAGGACCGCCCATCAATTAAGGGAGGAGCCCTAGAACCAACCTGATCAGTCTGTTTTAGTTTGACATGTGTATAAAAAGCCAGCATGAGATCAACACTACTAAGGCTCTGATGAAGAAGGGTAACCTTCGAAACGCGTTAGCCAGCAGTAGTCCGTATGCCTCCTTCCTGGGACCTGGAAAACTGCTACCACTGGAATAATCGCCTCTGTGCGATTACTATACGATTTTTTCTTCGACTTTTGTGAGTAGTTTTTATTTTGTTTTTAATTAAATAAATCTGTCAAGGATAATGCACTAGGCTGGTGCGCTCTCTTTTTTCTTTTTTTCTTTTAACACTAGGACAATCCCATCCTTTGAGAGCAGCAAAGCCGAAATCCATAGTCCTTCTTGAACTCTTGGGACCTTTTAGCCAACACACCAGTGCGCAAGAGTATTTTTTGTTTCGTCTTTTCAGTGTACTGTGTAACCCTGCAGAGTTGCACCTACAGTATAGCTACCTGAAGCCAGGTACTTGTGTGCTTCTTCTGATCCTATTAATAGCACAGGCAGGCTCTTGAAGTATTTCCAGTTAGTGTACTGTGTAACCCTGCACAGTTGCACCTACAGTATAGCTACCCGAAGCCAAGTGCTTGTGTGCTACTTCTGATCCTATTAATAACACAGGCAGGCTCTTGAAGTATTTCCAGTTAGTGTACTGTGTACCCTGCAGAGTTGCACCTACAGTATAGCTACCTGAAGCCAGGTACTTGTGTGCTTCTTCTGATCTTATTAATAGCACAGGCAGGCTCTTGAAGTATTTCCAGTTAGTGTACTGTGTAACCCTGCACAGTTGCACCTACAGTATAGCTACCCGAAGCCAAGTGCTTGTGTGCTACTTCTGATCCTATTAATAACACAGGCAGACTCTTGAAGTATTTCCAGTTAGTGCACTGTGTAACCCTGCACAGTTACACCTACAGTATAGCTACCTGAAGCCAGGTGCTTGTGTGCTTCTTCTGATCCTATTAATAGCACAGGCAGGCTCTTGCGGTATTTCCTGTTAGTGTACTGTGTAACCCTGCACAGTTGCACCTACAGTATAGCTACCTGAAGACAAGTGCAGGTGTTCTCATACTAATAATACTACAGGCAGTTGATTCTGCTAGCTGCAGTATAATCGGTATATATACATCCCAGTTTTGTGCAGCTACATCTCACTGCAGGCCATTAGTATGTCTGGAAGGCCAACAAGGAGAGGTAGATAGTCACAAGCCAATAAAAGAGGGCAAGCAGGCTCTGTGTCTAGAGGCAGGTGGACATGGTGCATCCTCATCAGCATGTAGCCGTGGCACACCCTTGGCCTTTTTTTGGGCAGCTGGCCGTGTTGAGCCGCAACATGTGGAAGACTTGGTGGATGATCAAGCCGTCCTCATCCTCCTCATACGCTCTCACCCCCGGGCTCAAGGTACTTTGTCTGGCAAAGCAGCTGCCAACACGGCCTCTTCCCTCGGCTCAATGGCATCAGTCACTCCTTCCCTAGCCCCACCATGTCCTCCTGAGGAGTCCCCTGAACTGTTTGACCACAGTGTTGGGTACATGCTCCAGAAGGATGCCCACTGTTTTGAAGGCTCCGATGATGGTACTCAGCTAGAGGAAGGCAGTAACGTGAGCCCAGACAAAGGGGGTGCCCAAGAAGGAAAGCAATCTGGCAGTCATGTTCCCCCTGCTGCAGAATACTGCCAGGTTTGCTCCAGTGATGAGGAGGGAGGGGATGATGAGGTCACTGACTCCACATGGGTGCCTGATAGGAGAGAGGAGGAGGAAGAGGCACATCACCAATGAGGAAGGATGCCCCCCAGGGGCCAGCTTAAGGGCAGCACACTGACTGCATCACACCGCAGAGCTCCGCATGTGCAGGGTGCTGCTGTATCTGCGCGTTATTCCAAAAGTTCTTTGGTGTGGGCCTTTTTTGGCACGAGTGCATCAGATCGCACCGCTTCTTTTTGCAACATATGTCTCGAGTGTATCTCATGTGGCCAAAAAATCTCCCACTTAGGCACCACATGCTTGACCAGACATTGACCTGCCATGCAGTTCGTTGGCAAGCGTACCTAAAAGACCCACACCAAAGAACAAAGAGGACGTCTCTTTGCTCCTCATCAGCTGGGATCTCCAACCCCACTATACCTTCAGTCCTCTCTGAGACCTGCACTGAGAGGAATAAAGGTGTAGAATTAGGTGTGTCACAGCCAAGTACTTGCGGACAATCTGATATCGATACACCGACGTCAGATTGTACCAGGCAAATTTCCCTGCCCCAGCTGCTGCACCGCAGAAAAAAGTTCACTCCCAGCCATCCACATGCCCAGCGGTTAAATGCTAGCTTGGCAAAATTGCTAGCACTTCAACTGCTACCTTTTCAGTTGGTAGACTCTGCTCCCTTCCGTGAGTTGGTGGAATGTGCGGTTCCTCAGTGGCAGGTTCCCAAACGCCACTTTTTCTCATGCAAGGCGATTTCAGCTCTCTGGAAGGCAATGTTTTGGACTCGCTGGACAGGGCGGTCAGCGGTAAGGTGCATATTACCGCTGACTTGTGGTCCAGCAGGCATGGTCAGGGATGTTACCTAAGTTTCACAGTGCATTGGGTGACTCTGCTGGCAGCTGGGAAGGATGCAGGACAAGGTGCAGTAGTATTGGAGGTTGTTCCGCCACCATGCCTCCAAAATGCTACTACTGGTGATTTTGACACACCTCTCTCCTTCACCCCCTCCTCTTCTTCTTCTTCCATGGCCTCTTCCTGTGCTTTGTCTTTAGAACCAGCGGTGCTCCGTAGGGGTTATGCAAGGGGTTATGCAAGTACGCAGGCCAAAAGATGCCATGCGGTGCTTGAGCTGGTGTGCTTGGGGGACAGGAGCCACACTGGGGCAGAGATTCTGTCAGCTTTGCAGGGGCAGGTTCAGAGGTGGTTGACGCTATGCCAGCTTAAGCCAGGAATGGTGGTTTGCGACAATGGCACCAACCTCCTCTCCGCCCTCCAACAGGGACAACTGACCCATGTGCCCTGTTTGGCTCACATCCTTAACTTGGTGGTGCAGCGGTTCTTGGGCAGGTACCTGGGCTTACAGGATGTCCTGAGGCATTCCAGGAAAGTCTGTGTGCATTTCTGCCGGTCGTATAATGCCAGTGCTCGGCTGGCTGACCTCGAAAGGAATTTAACCTGCCCAAGAACTGCCTAATCTGTGACATGCCCACCAGGTGGAACTCAACGTTGGCTATGCTGCAGACGCAGCAGAGGGCCATCAATGAGTACCTGTGCGACTATGGCACCAGGACAGGGTCAGGGGAGCTTGTTTTTTTCCCCTCGCCAGTGCACCATGATCAGGGATGCATTCACTGTCTTGTCACCATTTGAGGAGGCCAAGAGGATGGTGAGCAGTGACAGTGCATGCATCGGTGACACTGTCCCCCTTGTCCATCTGTTGGAGCACACGCTGCATGGAATAATGGACAGGGCACTTGAGGCAGAACAGAGGGAGGAAGAAGAGGACTTCCTTAGCTCTCAAGGCCCCCTATATTCAGACAGTGTTCCTGCGTGCCCACCGATCACACAGGAAGAGGATGAGGAGGAGGAGAATTGTGTCAGCATGGAGGTGGAGCCTGGCACTCAGCATCAGCAGCAGTCTTTAAGGGATCATTTACAGCTAAGAAACCCATGGACTTGTACGTGGCTGGGAGAAGGTGGCTGCGGATCATGTCGTCCTTAGTGACCCAGATGACTCCGGACCGAATGCCTCAGCAAACCTACACTGCATGGCCTCCCTGATCCTGCAAAGCCTGTGGAAGGATCCTCGTATTCGTGGTATCAAGGAGAGGGATCGTTAATGGCTGGCTACCCTCCTTGATCCACGTTACAAGGGTAAGGTTGCGAACCTTATCTTGCATCGCAGAGGGAGCAGAGGATGAAACATCTTCGGAAGGCCTTGCAGAAAGGTCTGTGCAATGCGTTCCCAGACACTGGGAGGTTACAAACTGGACAACATGTTGCTGAGGCTTTGGTCAGTCAAAGAAGGAGCGGTGGAGAAGGTAGCCGTCTGACCGATGCGTTCAGACAATTTTTTAATCCGCAGCCCCAAGGTATGATCGGTTCCAGCAACCATCGCCAGCGTCTGTTTTACATGGTGCAGGAATACCTAGGGGCAAGATCTGACTTGACACCTTTCCCACCGGAAATCCTCTGGGTTACTGGGTCTTGAGGATGGATCACTGGCCAGAGCTTGCACAGTCTGCAATTGAGCTACTGGCCTGTCTTGCATCCAGCGTTCTTTCGGAATGCACATTCAGTGCTAATGGAGGCTTTGTAACTGATCACAGGGTGCACCTGTCCACCGGCTCAGTCGATCGACTGACCTTCATAAAAATCAATCAGTCTTGGATCACCACCAGATACCCAGAACCTGATGCTGATGTAACCGAATAACGGAAAATTGTATACTCACCTTTCCGTAATTTTCCTTTCCTGGTGCATCTTCATGGCAGCATACATATGGGTTGTGACTCCGCCCCCACAACCTGATAGGACTGGTTAACTATAAATCAAAGACAGACCCGGCTCACAGCATTCTCTGTAACTCTCACCATTTGGGTGGGTATCTATATGCTGCCATGAAGATGCACCAGGAAAGGAAAATTACGGAAAGGTGAGTATACAATTTTCCGTTTTCCTGGTGCATCATGGCAGCATACATATGGGGACTAACTCGCTATATGGGAGGGTGCAAGAAAAATTTTGTAATCATCAGTAGCGCAAGTATGCACCATGAATTTTTCCAAATTTTATTGTCGCGAGCCGGGTTCACCTATAAAAGTGTAATGAAGGTGTCCTGGGAGGACTATATTGCTGACTTGCAAATAACCTCAGGAGACACTCAGCGCTGAGCTGTCCACAGAGCTGGCACTGCCCTAGTTAAATGTGCTCTTAAGACCTCCAAAAAAGGAAGGCCTTGAAGAGTAGGCTCTTTTAATTGTTTAAACAATCTAGGAGGTGACTGAACGTGTTGATGCTGACTGACCCTTCCTTAAGCCATGCTGGAACCAAGTACATATTTCAGCTTTCCTGAATGAAAGGGTAGCTGCCAAGCAGGTCACCAGCGTTAGCTCAACCTACAGGGGATGTGGTTTCCACTCAACCCAGAAAGACGGGAAATTGACTTCCTGGTTAAATTGGAAGGAGAAAGACACCCCATGGATAAAAGCAGTCTGGAGTTTTAGGACTATTCTGTTCTGTCCGTGTATAATGTTAAGTGAGGCTCCTTGAGTGCAAAGCCTGTAGTTCTGACATCCTTCTTCACAGAGGTTGTAGCAACCAGAAATACGGCCTTTAGGGTTTGCAGAGTGTAGTCATTCTGTAGGATAGAAATGAGTCTTTAATAGAAATGGGGACAATAAGCAAGTTCCACAAAGGCCTTTTAAGAATTGTATCAATTAGACTTAAGGACTCCTTAAACCCCTGCAAGTGTAGACAAAGGTGAACTTCAAACTTTAAACATATTTGAACCTAGGCCCCTGTTCAGCCCCAGTTGTAAGAACTGTGGAACCTTGGCTGGTTTAGGTGATAAAGGACTCCAGGCTTTTGCTGTGTGAGATCTGCATAATTTTCCCATATTCTTGGGTAAATCTTCATGAAGACCTCTCTGGTTTGACACAAGGTAGGCACTTTCTGCACTGAGCATACTTGACTTGGTAGCCACTGCCTCAACTTCCATGCCGTCAAAAGTAGTCTCTTGGAGCTGGATGGCAAAACTGTCCATGAGAGAGCGAATCTGTCATCACTGGAAGGGGCAGTGGTGATTCAATGCTTAAGAGTGGGAGAGAGAGACACTAGAACCTCCTAAGCCAAAATGGTACATTTGCAATTATTGATACAGGAAGCTCCACTGACAGCCTAAGAATTCTACCCTTCCACTGCTGCCCAAGCACAGTACAAATCTTTCTCCTCTTGCTAAAAAGGAGTGAATGACAGAAGTGCTTTGAACACTACTTGGTTCAAGAAATTCAATACTATTCCTCATAAGCTTAACATCCCATGACCTTAAGCAGCCTGGTCTTTGAAATGAGTCCCCCAACCTTTCTAGCTGGGGTCTGATGTGATAATGTTCCATCTGAAAATAATTGGTCAGTTACGAAGAGCCAAGGATATTCTGGCACTGTTCTGCTGGAAGAGACTTCACTCCCAAAGTACCTTTGGCTTTCTCTATCAGAGGATGGAAATTCCCTTGAGGATAAATTGGGACAAGTAGGTGTCTGATAAACCTACAGGAGAATCGAGTCTCCCAGATTTATGATTATAATTGATTGGAGGTTTTCCATCTTGCATGACTCCTGTGCTCCTAACTTCCTGTGCTGCTTGTCAATTTTTTTTTTTTTTTTAAACTTTAGCACTGGGCACAGATTACCTAGTTTTCATTTTTTAGTTTTGCTTTTTTTTTTTTTTTTTTTTCTCTATCCAGCTACAAACGGGAACAGAATTTTTTACTTTCCCATCAACTCTGGTAGCCTAGCTGACTGGAAGAGATTGAAAGGTGGACTTCCCACCTGTCAATGTTATATGATCGGTATGCTCACTGAATTATGCCCCTGCATGGGTGAGTTTGTCATGTTATACTTTTTCAATAAAAAATTATTGTACCAGAAAAGCGGACCTCCCTTAAACTTCCGCCAATGTCACGCCAATATAGCTGATATGGCCCACTAATCCTGAAGGTTTTCCCTCCAGGTGTGTGCATAAAGCTTTGCACAGGCACCTCCTGGATTAGTGCACCCTTAAAAAAGGGACTTCCACTGTTCTCCTAAGACAGGAGCCTTAGAGCTTTAAGGCTTCAATAATGAAGATTGGGTACTTCTCCGGTTCGTTTACTAATTTTTTTCCCGGTCTGTAGGATCTTGCCTCCTGGTGTCTACTTGGGAGTCGCCACCTGTATGCTGGACCTTTGAATTTTCAGTTTTTTTGTCAGATGATATTCGCCCTGACCTGCTAATGGTCACCCTTGAGGTGGCTGTATCCTGTCTACTCCCAAATAGATTGGAACTGTGTTCTGGTGTCTTGCACCATTTTTTTTTTGGTGGGATCCACCAACCATGGCTTCAGCCATAATGCACTCCTTGCCGTGACTGCGGGGAACACCGCTCTTGAAAAACATCAATGTCTGACACATCCACCACAGGAGTATGCCACCAATTTCAGCTCTTACAAAGCTGTTACCACCTTGTCTCTTCACTTCTTCAAGACGGGCTTATTTAAAGGGTTACACCACTTTTTTTTTTTTGGGCTGCAGTTTTCTGTAAATTGCAATTAAACATGAACATCTGGAGGTGCTCTGCACACAGAATGTGTACATAACTACCCACTAAACATAATTTCCCAGAAGTCTGCACCAAGATAAAAGTCAGATTCCTTGGCATCCACCACAATAAAAATGTCATTTTTGATAAGATACTCCCAAAAGGGAATCACGTCTAAAGGAATGCAGACCCTTCCACTTTCCTCAGAGTCCTGCAGGTACAGCAGCTGGTTGACAATTATGAAACCACTCCCATTAAGACTCATTCAGTGCATGAGCTGGTTATTGCTGGTGTGCCAGCACCTGCAGATGCTACAGTATGAAGTAGCACTTCAGATCTAGATCTAATTTTCGGACTAGAGCCTCCTTGAATGTGCCATGTCTTGCCAGCTACATTCATGATGCATCCATCATCGGAGAAGACTGCAGCAGGTTGACCTTTAGCTTTTTCAGGGTATACAGTTTTGACAGCCTGTTTATAAGGGCATTTTTCTCTGACCCTTTCAATTCTTCCTGGATTAACTCATCCAGTTGTTCAGTGAAGGAAATTAGTACTTTCTAACCTTGTGGAGAGTTTCCTCTACTTCAACCCAGGCAATTGGGTCCTTAGCGGTCCTTGCAAAAAAGTCTCTATTAGGAAATCTTCAAAGCTTTTGCAAGCTTTCCTATTTGGACACCACCTACTGGTTCTGGTTGGACATGCTAGGCAATTTATGCACTGTAGCTTGTCAAGCAATGACTTTCCACCACGAATGCAGCAACCATTAGGGCTGGTAATCTGTGGTGTTCGAAAACGGGGAGCAAACAAAATGAGAGGTGAGAAGATGACATTGATCAATGTTGCCTGTATGTCTGCGCTTTGAACGGTGGCTGTTCTGGCTTTTAGCAGGGTCTCTTCACCTTGAGGTCCTTGCAGGGCTGTATAGTGTTTGCTCCAGGCAGATTTGACATACTAGCTTGGCAGGCAAATGACCTTCCATCACAAATGCAGCGACTATTAGGGCTGGTAACTTGTGATGTTTGTAAATGGGGAGCAATGATAATGAGGGGTGAGTTGATGAGTTTATTCAACATTGCCTCGATGTCTGTTCTTAGATGGTGACTTTGTCTTGACCGTCAGAAGGCTCCCTCCATTTTGTAGTCCTTTTAGGACTATAGATGTTGGCTCTCTTTCTCAATCTTCACTACTTACCTAATCCCTATACCTTAAAAGCAATGGGTGGTCTGGCTGGACAGCGTTTCCCATAGAAACAGAGCAAAGCAGCAGACTGAAATGTAAAACAGCATAAGCTAAGTCTCCACTATTGCGACCTGAAAGTCGCAAGATTTTGCTGCAATTTGATGCGACTTGAAGCAATGCCTGTGTATTCCTAAGGTCTATGAATACAGATATGAATGGTACTCATTGGAAATCATGGGGTACGGCTTGTCATGCGACTTTGCAGTGACAAGTCGCACTAGTGGACACTGAGCCCAACACAGTGATCCCAGAGAAAGCATAGAAAAGGGGATAGGAAGAGCCCAGGTGAAGGCCATAAATAGCATAATGATCCTAGAGCAACACTGAGAAGGAGATAGGAAAAACACAGGTGCATGCCATAAAAAGGGAAAACATTCCTGCAAACAATGACCACATAAGCATCCAGCATGCATGAGTAGAGAGCTCCACCATTTGTTGCCCAAAAATGCCATAAAACCATTTAGAACTCACATTTGCCATTAACGATAATATCAGTGCTTGAGCATGATCAGATCACCATCCTGGAAAAGCTCTAACCAGGAAACAGAGGCCGCATCACTTCCTGCCTCTCATGCTCAGAGTGTACTTGCACTGCTGCAGCCATCTTGGAAATGGCAAACGCCCATAACACAGAGAAAAGAAGTAAAAAGCATATGGAAAGCAAAAGGAAACGCTGTCACTTACATCAAAGCTTGTTTAAAGCTTTCTTTGAGAAGCCTGCACCACCAGAATGGGGCTCCAACCATCTAGCTCTCTGCATCTGGATCTCTCTGCTGCCTTTGACACAGTGGACCACCCCCTCCTCCTCAAAAAAACTCCACTCCTTTGGTCTCCGTGACTGTACTCTTCGCTGGTTCTCATCCTACCTATCCCACCGCTCCTTCAGTGTCACTTACAACTCTACTTCCTCATCTCCTCTTCCTTTTTCCGTTGGGGTCCCCCAAGGTTCTGTTCTCGGACCTCTCCTTTTCTCAATCTACACCACCTCCTTGGGTCAGTTGATTGCCTCCCACAGCTTTAAATATCATCTCTACGCTGATGACACCCAAATCTATCTCTCCACCCCCCAGCTCTCTCCATCTGTCTCCTCACGCATTACCAACTTACTAGCAGACATATCAGCCTGGATGTCACATCACTTTCTCAAACTCAACCTATCCAAAACCGAGCTCATGATATTTCCTCCCTCAGGTGCCACTTCCCCTGATCTCCCTGTCAAGATCAACGGCTCAACTATCAACCCATCTCCCCACGCCAAGGTCCTAGGTGTAATCCTGGACTCTGAACTAACCTTTCGACCCCACATTCTATCACTATCCATAGCTTGCCGCCTCTGTCTTCGTAACATCTCCAAGATACGCCCCTTCCTAACCAATGACACCACAA
Source organism: Aquarana catesbeiana (assembly GCF_042186555.1). Lineage (NCBI taxonomy): Eukaryota > Metazoa > Chordata > Amphibia > Anura > Ranidae > Aquarana > Aquarana catesbeiana. Next base: position 360,021,807 of record NC_133328.1, on the reverse strand, counting down.
AGCTTCTAATCCACTCCTTAGTCATCTCCCGCCTTGACTACTGCAACTCCCTCCTCATTGGTTTACCTCTAAATCGGCTATCCCCACTTCAGTCCATCATGAACGCTGCGGCCAGGCTCATCCACCACACAAACCGCTCAGCGTCTGCTACACCCCTCTGCCAATCCCTCCATTGGCTGCCACTCAGTCACCGAATTAAATTCAAGATACTAACTATAACCTACAAAGCCATCCACAACCTGGCCCCTAGCTACATCTCTAACCTAGTCACAAAATACCAACCTAATCGTTCTCTTCGCTCCTCCCAAGACCTCCTGCTCTCAAACTCCCTTGTCACCTCATCCCATGCTTGCCTTCAGGACTTCTCCAGAGCCTCCCCCATCCTCTGGAATGCTCTACCCCAATCCGTCCGATTTTCTCCTACTTTATCCACTTTCAGACGATCCCTGAAAACTCATCTCTTCAGAGAAGCCTATCTGGCCCCCACCTAACAACTGTACATTTATCTTCTCAATCAGCACATCACCCACAGTTATTACCTCTCGTATCTCTTGACCTTCCCTCTTAGATTGTAAGCTCTAAGGAGCAGGGCCCTCTGATTCCTACTGTATCAAATTGTATTGTATTTGTACTGTCTACCCTCAAGTTGTAAAGCGCTACGTAAACTGTTGGCGCTATATAAATACTGTATAATAATAATAATAATCTAGCTCATTTAGAGGCTGTACAGGAAGGACTTCTGCCCAGGAGAGGCTGAAATATGCCCCCCAGACCACCAGAATGGGGCTCCAACCATATAGCTTCATTTAGAGGCTGTACAGGAAGGACTTCCACCCAGGAGAGGCTGAACCTGGCTGGGGCGACAAGCGGTAAGGGATACCTCGCGACTCCAGTCTTGATCAGGTGAGGAAAAAAAAGGAGAATGCTGTGAGCCGGGTCTGTCTTTGATTTATAGTTAACCAGTCCTATCAGGTTGTGGGGGCGGAGTCACAACCCATATGTATGCTGCCATGATGCACCAGGAAATTTTTTTTTGAAATATCAGATTCCTTCAAGACTCCCTTTTAGGGATGAGCCGAACACCCCCCTGTTCGGTTCGCACCAGAACATGCGAACAGGAAAAAAGTTCGCTCGAACACGCGAACACCGTTAAAGTCTATGGGACACGAACATGAATAATCAAAAGTGCTAATTTTAAAGGCTTATATGCAAGTTATTGTCATAAAAAGTGTTTGGGGACTTGGGTCCTGCCCCAGGGGACATGGATCAATGTAAAAAAAGTTTTAAAAACGGCCGTTTTTTCAGGAGCAGTGATTTTAATAATGCTTAAAGTCAAACAATAAAAGTGTAATATCCCTTTAAATTTCATAGCTGGGGGTGTCTATAGTATGCCTGTAAAGGGGCTCATGTTTTCCGTGTTTAGAACAGTCTGACAGCAAAATGACATTTCGAAGGAAAAAACCCATTTAAAACTACCCACGGCTATTGCATTGCCGACAATACACATAGAAGTTCATTGATAAAAACGGCATGGGAATTCCCCACAGGTAAACCCCGAACCAAAATTAAAAAAAAAAATTACGTGGGGTTCCCCCTAAATTCCATACCAGACCCTTCAGGTCTGGTATGGATTTTAAGGGGAACCCGGCCAAAAAAAAACGGCGTGGGGTCCCCCCAAAAATCCATACCAGACCCTTATCCAAGCACGCAACCTGGCAGGCCGCAGGAAAAGAGGGGGGGATGAGAGTGCGGCCCTCCCTCCTGAACTGTACCAGGCCACATGCCCTCAACATTGGGAGGGTACTTTGGGGTAGCCCCCCAAAACACCTTGTCCCCATGTTGATGAGGACAAGGGCCTCATCCCCACAACCCTGGCCGGTAGTTGTGGGGGTCTGCGGGCGGGGGGCTTATCGGAATCTGGAAGCCCCCTTTAACAAGGGGACCCCCAGATCCCGGCCCCCCTGTGTAAAATGGTAAGGGGGTACTTACCCCTACCATTTCACTAAAAAACTGTCAAAAATGTTAAAAATGACAAGAGACAGTTTTTGACAATTCCTTTATTTAAACGCTTCTTCTTTCTTCTATCTTCCTTCATCTTCTTCTTCTTCTGGTTCTTCTGGCTCTTCTGGTTCTTCCTCCGGCGTTCCCCTTAATATCCATACCAGACCCGAAGGGCCTGGTATGGAATTTAGGGGGACTCCCACATCATTTTTTTTTTTTTAATTTTGGTTCGGGGTTTCCCTGCGGGGAATTCCCATGCCGTTTTTATCAATGAACTTCTATGTGTATTGTCGGCAATGCAATAGCCGCGTAGTTTTAAATGGGTTTTTTCCTTCGAAATGTCATTTTGCTGTCAGACTAAACACGGGAAACATGCGCCCCTTTACAGGCATACTATAGACACCCCCCAGGTACGAAATTTAAAGGGATATTACACTTTTATTGTTTGACTTTAAGCATTATTAAAATCACTGCTCCTGAAAAAACGGCCGTTTTTAAAACTTTTTTTGCATTGATCCATGTCCCCTGGGGCAGGACCCGGGTCCCCAAACACTTTTTATGACAATAACTTGCATATAAGCCTTTAAAATTAGCACTTTTGATTTCTCCCATAGACTTTTAAAGAGTGTTCAGCGGCATTCGAATTTGCCGCGCACACACCAAATTGTTCGCTGTTGGGCGAACTTGCGAACAGCCAATGTTCGAGTCGAACGTGAGTTCGACTCGAACTCGAAGCTCATCCCTACTCCCTATGCTGATGCTGAGTGACTATCCTGTTATGCTGAGTGTCTATTCTCTTCCTCCTCAATGATCATGCTGATAGCTTGTAAGAATATTTTTGGTTTTTGGCGCCGCTACCAGTGGCTAAGGCCCAATTTTTCTGCCCCTGTTTAACAGGGGCTTGTAATTACAATTTTGATGCAATACTTTGCAGCAGGGCTCATTCCTGCGCTCCAACTAGAGTATCTGTGAGGGGTTGCAGTGTTGTGGCACCAGTGCCTAAGGCCCAATTTTTCAGCCCCTGTTTAACAGGGGCATGTAATTACAATTTTTGATGCAATTCTTTTGCAGCAGGGCTCGTTCCTGCATTCCAACTAGAGTATCTGTGAGGGGTTGCAGTGCTATGGCACCAGCACCAGTGCCTAAGTCCCAATTTTTCAGCCCGTGTTTAACAGGGACATGTGATTACAATTCTTGATCTAATATTTCACAGCAGGGCCCGTTTCTGCGCCCACCAAGAGTAACTGTGAGGACTTACAGTGTTGTGGCACCAGCAGCACCACCACCAAAGGCCCAATTTTTCTGCCCCTGTTCAACACTTGCATGTAATTACAATTCTTGATCTAATATTTCACAGCAGGGCCCGTTCCAGCACCCACCAAGAGTAACTGTGGGAACTTACAGTATTGTGGCACCAGCACCACCACCACCATCACCAAAGGCTAAATTTTTCTAACCCTGTTCAACAGGGGCATGTAATTACAATTCTTGATCTAATATTTCACAGCAGGGCCCTGTAGGGGCTTACAGTGTTGTGGCAACACCAACACCTAAGGCCCCAATTTCTGCAGAGTATATAGGGCAGGCCCCTACTTTCAAACATCCAACTTACAAATGACTCCTACTTGCAAATGGAGATAACGGGAAGTGAGATGAAATCTACCCCTAGGAAGGGAAATTCTCTCCTGTAAGAGTTAATATGGGAAAAACCAACAAAAAGAACCTCATATAGATGGGATTTTAAGGGCAAAATGATTAACAAAAAATTAAAAGAAAGAATAAATTTTTATTTATACAAAAGTTTAAAAGGACAAATTTATACAGAAAGACAAAACATGTGCACAGACAAGTACAATTGTTATGTGTTACAGAAATGACAAAAAAATTATTGAATCCAACGCGTTTCAAAATAATTAACTTTAGTAATCTTCTTCAGGGATAAATTTTTGCCATTGTCTGAAAGGCACAAAATGTAATATATATATATATACATATATTTACATAGCATATATATAAAAAATCTATGCTGAAATACAAAAGGACTCACAAAATCGTGGTTGACATAAAGGTTTCCAATGAATCATCAGATATTCACCCGATCCGTATAGGTCTTTAATCATGCAAAAGAAAAACAAAAACCTTACATAAAATGCAAAGATTTCTGCGCCGTTCCACTCAGGAAGTATGTGGTAAATAGTACTTCAAATACAAAATTTGAACGACTCCAGATGGAAAACAGGGAGTCCCAACCCTAAAAAGAATTTTTAGAAAAATAAGTTGTGGAATGGAATAAAAAAAAAAAAAAAATATATATATATAAAAAAAATATATATATATATATATATATATGAACACATCTAATTCAAATTAGCCCAAAGTGGAGCCATTTATATATACGTTCCACATTTCTGACAAAAAATGCATATGAAAAATAAACAGCAAAAATGGAAATTAAATGAAAAGTGAAAAATACAAGAATAAAAAAATTATATAACTATAAAATATTATTAAATAATGAGGGCTGAACGGAGAGTTGAAAAAGGGGGGTCCTCTGAGGAACATAAAGGGAACCTTCCCCAGAATGAGAATCAGGGGTCTTAAATGGTTCAAGAGTATGTAACAACTCTGCACTTATAACCAATTAAGAAAGTTGGTTAAAAAAATTACATGAAAACAAACGAAAAAACAAAATCTCAAAATAGTAAAAATGCATGAATAAGTCAATGTATCAGAAAAAAATAATTGCAGCTTACCACAAACTTGCCAAGTGTCTCTCCCACATCTAGGTATGAAAGCCACCCAAAATCCACAGAACCGGCTCCAAGGATGGGGAATAATCCCTTAGTTTAACCAAAGATAAAAACACCCTGCTGTCTTGATCCTCAGAGAAAGGGTCGTCAGGATGACGCTGGCGGCTCGGGGGTTCCCGGCGTTCTCCTTATAAGGCCCGCGCTCGTGCACTGCCCGGCGAGCGTCGGGAAATGACGCTGCATCAGATGACAGCGGTGACGTCATTTCCTCCGCTCCGCTCACACACGGGCAGCGTATGTTAATGGCAAGACATAAGGGGAGTAAGGTCGGCCTCTAGCCACGCCTATCCCCTTCACCGTCTATAGCCAAAAAGGAAAAAGAAACACTCATTGCTGACAGCACCACACATTAGATCGGGGGAGGTACAATTGACCTCCTCTCCATCTCTCCACAACACGGGACTTGTCCAAACAGTAAGGAAGTGGTTCCTGCCTAAAAATAGAGCAAAAATGTAATAGGTTATAAAATTATCTTTTGATTGTAATGATCTTGAAATATCAAGACAATCTTAGTGTAAAACTGGATGGGTAAGGAAGAAATAACCCATATTCAGTCTGAAGCCGACACATCAGAGGGAAGACCCAGGGGAGAAAAAAACCCTCGGAAGGAGAAACTAAAAACCCCCGACACAGGAAAATCCACCCATAAACTGACAGGTGGCGCTGTAGGCACCGCTATCAGTGAGGGAGGAGAGATGGCCCCCAACTAAAAGGTGGGGGCCCCCCTGTGCCGGGTGCACGATATGACCACAGATCAGGGTGGATAAAATCAGAGATTACATGGAAAACCCATTTTGTCAAAAGGAAAAAAAAAAATTGGAAGATAAACAGAAGAAAGATATATCTCATTTACATGATGTAACTCCAAAGAGCATATCTCATTCACAAAAATGTAATTATCAAAAAGAAAAGGAAAAAATTATAATTATATCTATATATATACTACCTCAATAGACATCATCATTCCAGCTATTCACCTACTGGTTAAATCGAACAGGAGAGAAAAATATGAGAAAAGGGAGAAAGAGAGAGAATTCAACACAGCATAAGGGAGAAAATGTATCAAGTTGTGTTTAATCTGTTCTTCCAGAGCTAAAGCCATCGAGGAAGGGACTAAAGCTATCTGCCTCGTTGAGGCCTGGTGAGGTGGTGGCATCTAGATGCCTGATCCATCGTGTTTCACGTTGTAAAAGGGTTTTGTTCCAGTCCCCACCTCTAATGGGGACATGGATACGGTCCACAACTGTAAAGTTTCCATGTCCCCTGGCTACATGTCTGCCAAGGGGGAGATACAGGTTGCCAATCTGCATGCTCTGCGGGTGTTTACTGACACGTTGTCCCAGTTCTTGGCGGGTCTTTCCAATATAGAAAGCCCCGCATTGGCATTGTACCAAATATACCACCCCCCGAGTTTTGCAGTTAGCGAAGTGCTTAAGTTGGAAGCGTTCACCATTTGGTAATAAAAAAGAAGTTCTCCTACCAATGACTTTGCAGAAAGAGCAAGAACCACAGGGTAAAGTCCCCCAGGTTTTGCAAGGGTCGCGTCTTAGATTCCCCTTGTATTAACTTTGAGTCAGTAAATCAGCCAAGGAACCTGCCTTCCTAAAGGTAATCTGAGGTTTGGGAGTAAGAAAGTCCCCCAAGATAGGATCATCGGTCAGAATCGACCAATGTTTTGTAAGGATTTTCCTTATTTTGTTTTGCTCATTGGAAAAGCGTAGGATGATCCTTGCTGTATCATCCTGTTTGCGGATTTTAGTCTTAAATATTAAAGCATGTCTATCCTGATCTTTAACCCGGCTGAAAGCTTTTTTTAGGGAGGATTTCGTATACCCCCTTAGGAGTAATCTTTCGCTCAATTTATCTGCCTCACATTGGAAAGTTGCCATAGTGGTGCAGTTGCGTTTCAAGCGTAAAAATTGGCTGAAAGGTATGGATCTTTTGAGGGGTTCAGGATGGAAACTGTTGGCATGCAAAATAGTATTGCCGGCAGTTTCCTTCCTGTAGAGTCTGCTGGCAAGCTTGCTGTTCTTATCTATATGTATATGGTAATGTCTAGAAAGTTAATCCGATGATGATCATAGGACATAGTAAAAAACAAATTCATGATATTATGGTTCATAGCTTTTAGGAAGCCTTTAAGGATGTCCTCTGGGCCATTCCATATCCAAAAAATATTATCTATGTATCTTTGCCATAGAATGATATGTTCAGTGTACATGGTTAGCTGATCATCAGTCAAAAAACATTTTTCCCACTCCCCCGGGTACAGGTTTGCATATGAGGGGGCGCAACACGTCCCCATAGCAACACCCCGTACCTGGAGGTAGTGGGAACCCCTGAACAAAAACACATTATGTCGAAGGATGAAATCAAGCATCTCAAGTATAAATTTGTTAAATTTCCATTCAGTCGTTGCCTTTTGGTGTAGTACACGACTGACGGCAGCTACCCCCAGGTCGTGTGGTATGCTGTTATATAGTGGCTCGACGTCTATGGTCACTAAGATAGCCGAATCGGGGATCATCAAATCCTCCAAGACCTGTAAAAGATGGATGGTATCCTTGGTATAGGATGCCAGTTCTAGTACATGGGGTCTGAGATGCTGGTCAATCACTTGACTGATGCCTTCTGAGATGCTGCCATTGCCAGATATGATAGGGCGGCCAGGGGGATTGTGTAAATCTTTGTGCACCTTGGGGAGTGCATACATTGTAGGGATACGGGGACGTCTGGTACGTATGAAGTCCAATAACTCACCCGTAATGGCTCCCATTGCAAAGGCTTCATCGACTAGTCGATAGAATTCCTGGGTAAATCTATCAGCCAAAGAGGCTGAGATTTTTTGATAGCATTTTCGATTATTGAGGATTTTCAAACACATATCCTCATATTTGGAATTATCCATTAACACGATATTGCCACCCTTGTCAGATCCCTTAATAGTTATATCTAAATTGTTCTTTAAGGATTGCAAGGCATTTTGTTGTTCAAAAGACAGATTTTTAACTGATTTGTCCTTATTCAGGGATTCAATTTCTTTGGTGCTTTGTTTAACGAATAGCGTCAAAGCTGGATTTTGACTGAGTGCAGGAAATCTATGTGATTTCCTTTTGAATTGTTTATGTTGTTGTGTATTATCTATTTTTTCATCCTCACTATCATCACTTTCCCAGGCATCCAACCAGCCAGACTCTACTCCCTCACTTTCCTGTAGAAGCAGATTCAGGTCCCTAAGGGCCTTAAAGTCCGCTGCTCTGAGATTAGGTGCAATTGTTTCTTCACGTTTATTTGTTTTTGTATACATGCTTTTCAAAAGTAATTTTCTCGCAAACAGAAAAATATCCTTTACCGTTTCAAAGTTATCGAGGTTCCTATTGGGACAAAAAGAGAATCCCAAAGAGAGAACCTCTTCCTCAGCCTCAGTAAGTGTCTTCGAAATGTCATTTTGCTGTCAGACTAAACACGGGAAACATGCGCCCCTTTACAGGCATACTATAGACACCCCCCAGGTACGAAATTTAAAGGGATATTACACTTTTATTGTTTGACTTTAAGCATTATTAAAATCACTGCTCCTGAAAAAACGGCCGTTTTTAAAACTTTTTTTGCATTGATCCATGTCCCCTGGGGCAGGACCCGGGTCCCCAAACACTTTTTATGACAATAACTTGCATATAAGCCTTTAAAATTAGCACTTTTGATTTCTCCCATAGACTTTTAAAGAGTGTTCAGCGGCATTCGAATTTGCCGCGCACACACCAAATTGTTCGCTGTTGGGCGAACTTGCGAACAGCCAATGTTCGAGTCGAACATGAGTTCGACTCGAACTCGAAGCTCATCCCTACTCCCTATGCTGATGCTGAGTGACTATCCTGTTATGCTGAGTGTCTATTCTCTTCCTCCTCAATGATCATGCTTAGGGATGAGCTTCGTGTTCGAGTCGAACCCATGTTCGACTCGAACATCGGCTGTTCGATCGTTCGCCGAATTGCGAACGTTATGGGCCGTTCGCGCTAAATTCGTGTGGCGCGTCACGACCCATAATTCACTGCGGCATCGCAGTGCATTGCTGGCTGATGATTGGCCAAGCATGCACTATGACCCGCATGCTTGGCCAATCACAGCGCCGTCAGTAGAGAGAGCTGTAATTGGCCAAAGCCAGGGTGGCTTTGGCCAATTATGGCTCAGGGGATTTAGTACACACCCCACACTATATAAGGCCGCCTGCACGGCGGCCCTGTGTAGTGTGTGTTCCGGTGTGCTGAGAGATAGAGAGAGAGAGAGAGAGACAGTGTCATTTGATTTGAGTTAGATAGATTAGGCAGAACAGTCAGTCAGTTAGCTGCACTTACAGTGTATTGTGTATATATATGCATCCCAGGTGTTGCATATATATATATATACACTGTATTCAGTTTAGCTAGATCCGTTCCTGTTATCTTCTATCTAGACTATTTACATTTAATGCAGTGCGTCCTGCTCACAGTGTTCAGCTAGATCCGTTCCTGTTATCTTCTAGACTATTTACATTTAGTGCAGTGCGTCCTGCTCACAGTGTTCAGCTAGATCCGTTCCTGTTATCTTCTAGACTATTTACATTTAGTGCAGTGCGTCCTGCTCACAGTGTTCAGCTAGATCCGTTCCTGTTAAATTCCTACTGACAGGCAGGCTTGTCTGGTTACAGTATATAAAGCTACCTGAAGAAAATTACAGGTGTTCTATTTGATCCTATTAGTACCACGGTCAGGCAGCTAGACTATTTACATTTAGTACAGTGCGTCCTGCTCACAGTGTTCAGCTAGATCCGTTCCTGTTATCTTCCTACTGACAGGCAGGCTTGTCTGGTTACAGTATATAAAGCTACCTGAAGAAAATTACAGGTGTTCTATTTGATCCTATTAGTACCACGGTCAGGCAGCTAGACTATTTACATTTAGTACAGTGCGTCCTGCTCACAGTGTACAGCTAGATCCGTTCCTGTTATCTTCCTACTGACAGGCAGGCTTGTCTGGTTACAGTATATAAAGCTACCTGAAGAAAATTACAGGTGTTCTATTTGATCCTATTAGTACCACGGTCAGGCAGCTAGACTATTTACATTTAGTACAGTGCGTCCTGCTCACAGTGTTCAGCTAGATCCGTTCCTGTTATCTTCCTACTGACAGGCAGGCTTGTCTGGTTACAGTATATAAAGCTACCTGAAGAAAATTACAGGTGTTCTATTTGATCCTATTAGTACCACGGTCAGGCAGCTAGACTATTTACATTTAGTACAGTGCGTCCTGCTCACAGTGTACAGCTAGATCCGTTCCTGTTATCTTCCTACTGACAGGCAGGCTTGTCTGGTTACAGTATATAAAGCTACCTGAAGAAAATTACAGGTGTTCTATTTGATCCTATTAGTACCACGGTCAGGCAGCTAGACTATTTACATTTAGTACAGTGCGTCCTGCTCACAGTGTTCAGCTAGATCCGTTCCTGTTATCTTCCTACTGACAGGCAGGCTTGTCTGGTTACAGTATATAAAGCTACTTGAAGAAAATTACAGGTGTTCTATCCCAGCTTAGTGCAGCTACAGGCCATTAGTATGTCTGGAAGGCCAAGAAGGAGAGGCAGACAGTCACAAGCCAATAAGAGAGGGCAAGCAGGCTCTGTGTCTAGTGCTGGTCGTGGAGACGGTGCATCCTCATCAGCACGTGGCCATGGGACACGCTTGGCCTTTTTTTCGGCAGCTGGCCGTGTTGAGCCGCAACATGCGGAAGACTTGGTCGAGTGGATGACCAAGCCGTCCTCATCCTCCTCATCCTCTCTCACCCATGCCCAGGGTGCTTTGTCTGGCAAAGCAGCGGCCTCTTCCCTCAGCTCAATGTCATCAGTGACTCCTTCCCTAGCTCCACCATGTCCTCATGAGGATTCCCTCGAACTGTTTGACCACAGTGTTGGGTACATGCTCCAGGAGGATGCCCAGCGTTTGGAAGGCTCTGATGACGATACTGAGCTCGATGAAGGCAGTAACATGAGCGCGGACAGAGGGGGTGCCCAAGAAGGACAGCAATCTGGCAGTCATGCTCCCCCTGCTGCAGCATACTGCCAGGTTTGCTCCAGTGATGAGGAGGGAGGGGATGATGAGGTCACTGACTCAACGTGGGTGCCTGATAGGAGAGAGGAGGAGGAGGAGGAGGAGGAGGAGGAGGAGGCGGCAGCACATCACCAACGAGGCAGGATGCCCTCCAGGGGCCAGCCTAAGGGCAGCACATTGACTGCATCACACCCCAAAGCTCCACATGTGCAGGGCGCTGCAGTCTCTGCGCGTTATTCAAAAAGTTCTTTGGTGTGGGCCTTTTTTGAGGCGAGTGCATCAGATCGCACCGCTGCTATTTGCAACATATGTCTCAAGCGTATCTCGCGTGGCCAAAACATCTCCCGCTTGGGTACCACATGCTTGACCAGACATATGTTGACCTGCCATGCAGTTCGTTGGCAAGCGTATCTAAAAGACCCACACCAAAGAACAAAGAGGATCTCTCCTTGCTCCTCATCAGCTGAGATTTCCAACCCCACTAGACCTTCAGTCCTCTCTGAGACCTGCAGAGGAATGAAGGTGTAGAATTAGGTGTGTCACAGCCAAGTACTTGTGGGCAATCTGCTTTTGGTACACCGATGTCAGATTGTACCAGGCAAATTTCCCTGCCCCAGCTGCTGCACCGCCGAAAGAAGTTTGCTCCCAGCCATCCACATGCCCAGCGGTTGAATGCTAGCTTGGCAAAATTGCTAGCACTTCAACTGCTGCCTTTTCAGTTGGTAGACTCTGCCCCCTTCCGTGAGTTTGTGGAATGTGCGGTTCCTCAGTGGCAGGTACCTAAACGCTATTTTTCTCACGGAAGGCGATTCCGGCTCTCTACCGGCATGTGGAAGGCAATGTCCATGCCTCGCTGGACAGGGCGATCAGCGGTAAGGTGCATATTACCGCTGACTCATGGTCCAGCAGGCATGGACAGGGACGTTACCTAAGTTTCACGGCGCATTGGGTGACTCTGCTGGCAGCTGGGAAGGATGCAGGACAAGGTGCAGTAGTGTTGGAGGTTGTTCCGCCACCACGCCTCCAAAATGCTGATTGTGACACACCTCTCTCCTCCACCCCCTCCTCTTCTTCTTCCTCCATGGCCTCTTCCTCGGAACCAGCGGTGCTCCGTAGGCGTTCAAGGGGCTACGCAAGTACGCAGGCCAAAAGATGCCATGCGGTGCTTGAGCTGGTGTGCTTGGGGGACAGGAGCCACACTGGGGCAGAGGTTCTGTCAGCTCTGCAGGGGCAGGTTCAGAGGTGGTTGACGCCACGCCAACTTAAGGCAGGAATGGTGGTTTGCGACAATGGCACCAACCTCCTCTCTGCCCTCCGACAGGGACAAATGACCCATGTGCCCTGTTTGGCTCACGTCCTTAACTTGGTGGTGCAGCGGTTCTTGGGCAGGTACCCGGGCTTACAGGATGTCCTGAGGCAGGCCAGGAAAGTCTGTGTGCATTTCCGCCGGTCATATAATGCCAGTGCTCGGCTGACGGACCTCCAAAAGGAGTTTAACCTGCCCAAGAACCGCCTAATCTGTGACATGCCCACCAGGTGGAACTCAACGTTGGCCATGCTGCAGCGGCTGCACACGCAGCAGAGGGCCATCAATGAGTACCTGTGCGACTATGGCACCAGGACAGGGTCAGGGGAGCTTGGTTTTTTTTCCCCATGCCAGTGGGCCATGATCAGGGATGCATGCACTGTCCTGTCACCATTCGAGGAGGCCACGAGGATGGTGAGCAGTGACAGTGCATGCATCAGTGACACTGTCCCCCTTGTCCACCTGTTGGAGCACACGCTGCGTGGAATAATGGACAGGGCACTTGAGGCAGAACAGAGGCAGGAAGAGGAGGACTTCCTTAGCTCTCAAGGCCCCCTTTATCCAGACAGTGTTCCTGCGTGCCCGCCGATCACACAGGAAGAGGACGAGGAGGAAGAGGAGGAGGAGGAAGATTGTGTCAGTATGGAGGTGGAGCCTGGCACTCAGCATCAGCAGCAGTCTTTAAGGGATCAGTCCCAAGAAACACATGGACTTGTACGTGGCTGGGAGGAGGTGGCTGCGGACCATGTCGTTCTTAGTGACCCAGAGGACTCCGGACCGAATGCCTCAGCAAACCTACGCTGCATGGCCTCCCTGATCCTGCAAAGCCTGCGTAAGGATCCTCGTATTCGTGGTATCAAGGAGAAGGACCAATACTGGCTGGCAACCCTCCTTGATCCACGTTACAAGGGTAAGGTTGCGGACCTTATCTTGCCATCGCAGAGGGAGCAGAGGATGAAACATCTTCGGGAGGCCTTGCAGAAAGGTCTGTGCAACGCGTTCCCAGAGACTGGGAGGTTACAAACTCCTGTTTCTGGACAACGTGTTGCTGAGGCTTCGGTCAGTCAAAGAAGGAGCGGTGGAGAAGGTGGCCGTCTGACCGATGCGTTCAGACAATTTTTTGGTCCGCAGCCCCAAGGTATGATCGGTTCCAGCAACCATCGCCAGCGTCTGTTTTACATGGTGCAGGAATACCTAGGGGCAAGATCAGACTTGGACACCTTTCCCACCGAAAATCCTCTGGGTTACTGGGTCTTGAGGATGGATCACTGGCCAGAGCTTGCACAGTATGCAATTGAGCTACTGGCCTGTCCTGCATCCAGCGTTCTTTCGGAACGCACATTCAGTGCTGCTGGAGGCGTGGTAACCGATCACAGGGTGCGTCTGTCCACCGACTCGGTCGATCGGCTGACCTTCATAAAAATGAATGAGTCTTGGATCACCACCAGCTACCAAGCACCTGATGCTGATGTAACCGAATAATTTTTTTTGAAATCTCAGATCCCTTCAAAGACTGCCTATGCTGATGCTGAGTGACTATCCCTGAGTAATTATCCTCTTCCTCCTCAATCATCACGCTGATAGCTTGTAAGAACATTTTTGGTTCTGGGCGCCACCACCAGTGCCTAAGGCACAATTTTTCAGCCCCTGTTTAACAGGGGCGTGTAATTACAATTTTTGATGTAATACTTTGCAGCAGGGCTCGTTCCTGCATTCCAACTAGAGTGTCTGTGAGGGGTTGCAGTGTTGTGGCACCAGCACCAGTGCCTAGGGCCCAATTTTTCTGCCCCTGTCTAACAGGGGCATGTAATTACAATTTTTGATGCAATACTTTGCAGCAGGGCTCGTTCCTGCGTTCCAACTAGAGTGTCTGTGAGGGGTTGCAGTGTTGTGGCACCAGCACCAGTGCCTAAGGCCCAATTTTTCTGCCCCTGTCTAACAGGGGCGTGTAATTACAATTTTTGATGCAATACTTTGCAGCAGGGCTCGTTCCTGCGTTCCAACTAGAGTGTCTGTGAGGGGTTGCAGTGTTGTGGCACCAGCACCAGTGCCTAAGGCCCAATTTTTCTGCCCCTGTCTAACAGGGGCGTGTAATTACAATTTTTGAAGCAATAATTTGCAGCAGGGCTCGTTCCTGCGTTCCAACTAGAGTGTCTGTGAGGGGTTGCAGTGTTGTGGCACCAGCACCAGTGCCTAAGGCCTAATTTTTCAGCTCCTGTTCAACAGGGGCATGTAATTACAATTCTTGATCTAATATTTCACAGCAGGGCCCTGTGAGGGCTTACAGTGTTGTGGCCACAGCAACACCTAAGGCCCAAATTTCTGCTGAGTATATAGGGCAGGACCCTACTTTCAAACATCTAACTTACAAACGACTCCTACTTGCAAACGGAAGGAGACAACAGGAAGTGAGATGAAATCTACCCCTAGGAAGGGAAATTCTCTCCTGTAAGAGTTAATATGGGAAAACAATTTCTCCTTTCCACTGATGCTTTCCAATCCTTGTTCCACAAAAAAACCCAAATTTTCAAAAAACATTTTTCATTGGGACAAAAAAGTGAGGTGAAATCTTCTGAAGAGGAGGAAAGACAGCAAAACAAATGTCACAGGGGTGATAACCCTTCCCTATGTTTTCCAAAAAGCTTAGAAAAGATTTTTTGGCTGGAGCTAAACACGTTAAAAATGTTCAAAATTACAAACAGATTCTACTTAACAACAAACCTACAGTCCCTGTCTTGTTTGCACCGCCTGTATACTGCTGTTCAGAGTATATAGGGCCTGGTGGCCCCACACCTTTCCTTATTTTAATTTGGGTGCGGGGTTCCCCTTAATATCCATACAAGACCCAAAGGGCCTGGTAATGGACTGGGGGGTACCCATGCCGTTTGTCTCACTGATTTTCATCCATATTGCCATGACCCGACATGACATTAAACCCGCAAGCAGTTTTAAATGAGATTTTTTCCTTTAAAAATGACATTTGGTGCAGGGACTGTTCTAAACATGGGAAACACGCGTCACTTTACAGGCATACTATAGACACCCCCCAGGTACGATATTTAAAGGAATATTTCACTTTTTTTTTTTACTTTAAGCATCATTAAAATCACTGCTCCCGAAAAAACGGCCGTTTTTAAAAGTTTTTTTTGCATTGATACATGTCCCCTGGGGTAGGACCCGGGTCCCCAAACCCTTTTTAGGACAATACCATGCAAATTAGCCTTTAAAATGAGCACTTTTGATTTCGAACGTTCGAGTCCCATAGACGTCAGTGGGGTTCTAACGTTCGTGCGAACTTTCGGTCCGTTCGCGGGTTCTGGTGCGAACCGAACCGGGGGGTGTTCGGCTCATCCCTAATCATGCTGATAGCTTGTAAGAATATTTTTGGTTTTTGGCGCCGCTACCAGTGGCTAAGGCCCAATTTTTCTGCCCCTGTTTAACAGGGGCTTGTAATTACAATTTTGATGCAATACTTTGCAGCAGGGCTCATTCCTGCGCTCCAACTAGAGTATCTGTGAGGGGTTGCAGTGTTGTGGCACCAGCACCAGTGCCTAAGGCCCAATTTTTCAGCCCCTGTTTAACAGGGGCATGTAATTACAATTTTTGATGCAATTCTTTTGCAGCAGGGCTCGTTCCTGCATTCCAACTAGAGTATCTGTGAGGGGTTGCAGTGCTATGGCACCAGCACCAGTGCCTAAGTCCCAATTTTTCAGCCCCTGCTTAACAGGGACATGTGATTACAATTCTTGATCTAATATTTCACAGCAGGGCCCGTTTCTGCGCCCACCAAGAGTAACTGTGAGGACTTACAGTGTTGTGGCACCAGCAGCACCACCACCAAAGGCCCAATTTTTCTGCCCCTGTTCAACACTTGCATGTAATTACAATTCTTGATCTAATATTTCACAGCAGGGCCCGTTCCAGCACCCACCAAGAGTAACTGTGGGAACTTACAGTATTGTGGCACCAGCACCACCACCACCATCACCATCACCAAAGGCTAAATTTTTCTAACCCTGTTCAACAGGGGCATGTAATTACAATTCTTGATCTAATATTTCACAGCAGGGCCCTGTAGGGGCTTACAGTGTTGTGGCAACACCAACACCTAAGGCCCCAATTTCTGCAGAGTATATAGGGCAGGCCCCTACTTTCAAACATCCAACTTACAAATGACTCCTACTTGCAAACGGAGATAACGGGAAGTGAGATGAAATCTACCCCTAGGAAGGGAAATTCTCTCCTGTAAGAGTTAATATGGGAAAAACCAACAAAAAGAACCTCATATAGATGGGATTTTAAGGGCAAAATGATTAACAAAAAATTAAAAGAAAGAATAAATTTTTATTTATACAAAAGTTTAAAAGGACAAATTTATACAGAAAGACAAAACATGTGCACAGACAAGTACAATTGTTATGTGTTACAGAAATGACAAAAAAATTATTGAATCCAACGCGTTTCAAAATAATTAACTTTAGTAATCTTCTTCAGGGATAAATTTTTGCCATTGTCTGAAAGGCACAAAATGTAATATATATATATATACATATATTTACATAGCATATATATAAAAAATCTATGCTGAAATACAAAAGGACTCACAAAATCGTGGTTGACATAAAGGTTTCCAGTGAATCATCAGATATTCACCCGATCCGTATAGGTCTTTAATCATGCAAAAGAAAAACAAAAACCTTACATAAAATGCAAAGATTTCTGCGCCGTTCCACTCAGGAAGTATGTGGTAAATAGTACTTCAAATACAAAATTTGAACGACTCCAGATGGAAAACAGGGAGTCCCAACCCTAAAAAGAATTTTTAGAAAAATAAGTTGTGGAATGGAATAAAAAAAATATATATATATATATATATATATATATATATATATATATATATATATATATATATATATATATATATATATATATATATATATATATATGAACACATCTAATTCAAATTAGCCCAATGTGGAGCCATTTATATATACGTTCCACATTTCTGACAAAAAATGCATATGAAAAATAAACAGCAAAAATGGAAATTAAATGAAAAGTGAAAAATACAAGAATAAAAAAATTATATAACTATAAAATATTATTAAATAATGAGGGCTGAACGGAGAGTTGAAAAAGGGGGGTCCTCTGAGGAACATAAAGGGAACCTTCCCCAGAATGAGAATCAGGGGTCTTAAATGGTTCAAGAGTATGTAACAACTCTGCACTTATAACCAATTAAGAAAGTTGGTTAAAAAAATTACATGAAAACAAACGAAAAAACAAAATCTCAAAATAGTAAAAATGCATGAATAAGTCAATGTATCAGAAAAAAATAATTGCAGCTTACCACAAACTTGCCAAGTGTCTCTCCCACATCTAGGTATGAAAGCCACCCAAAATCCACAGAACCGGCTCCAAGGATGGGGAATAATCCCTTAGTTTAACCAAAGATAAAAACACCCTGCTGTCTTGATCCTCAGAGAAAGGGTCGTCAGGATGACGCTGGCGGCTCGGGGGTTCCTGGCGTTCTCCTTATAAGGCCCGCGCTCGTGCACTGCCCGGCGAACGTCGGGAAATGACGCTGCATCAGATGACAGCGATGACGTCATTTCCTCCGCTCCGCTCACACACGGGCAGTGTATGTCAATGGCAAGACATAAGGGGAGTAAGGTCGGCCTCTAGCCACGCCTATCCCCTTCACCGTCTATAGCCAAAAAGGAAAAAGAAAAACTCATTGCTGACAGCACCACACATTAGATCGGGGGAGGTACAATTGACCTCCTCTCCATCTCTCCACAACACGGGACTTGTCCAAACAGTAAGGAAGTGGTTCCTGCCTAAAAATAGAGCAAAAATGTAATAGGTTATAAAATTATCTTTTGATTGTAATGATCTTGAAATATCAAGACAATCTTAGTGTAAAACTGGATGGGTAAGGAAGAAATAACCCATATTCAGTCTGAAGCCGGGACATCAGAGGGAAGACCCAGGGGAGAAAAAAACCCTCGGAAGGAGAAACTAAAAACCCCCGACACAGGAAAATCCACCCATAAACTGACAGGTGGCGCTGTAGGCACCGCTATCAGTGAGGGAGGAGAGATGGCCCCCAACTAAAAGGTGGGGGCCCCCCTGTGCCGGGTGCACGATATGACCACAGATCAGGGTGGATAAAATCAGAGATTACATGGAAAACCCATTTTGTCAAAAGGAAAAAAAAAAATTGGAAGATAAACAGAAGAAAGATATATCTCATTTACATGATGTAACTCCAAAGAGCATATCTCATTCACAAAAATGTAATTATCAAAAAGAAAAGGAAAAAATTATAATTATATCTATATATATACTACCTCAATAGACATCATCATTCCAGCTATTCACCTACTGGTTAAATCGAACAGGAGAGAAAAATATGAGAAAAGGGAGAAAGAGAGAGAATTCAACACAGCATAAGGGAGAAAATGTATCAAGTTGTGTTTAATCTGTTTTTCCAGAGCTAAAGCCATCGAGGAAGGGACTAAAGCTATCTGCCTCGTTGAGGCCTGGTGAGGTGGTGGCATCTAGATGCCTGATCCATCGTGTTTCACGTTGTAAAAGGGTTTTGTTCCAGTCCCCACCTCTAATGGGGACATGGATACGGTCCACAACTGTAAAGTTTCCATGTCCCCTGGCTACATGTCTGCCAAGGGGGAGATACAGGTTGCCAATCTGCATGCTCTGCGGGTGTTTACTGACACGTTGTCCCAGTTCTTGGCGGGTCTTTCCAATATAGAAAGCCCCGCATTGGCATTGTACCAAATATACCACCCCCCGAGTTTTGCAGTTAGCGAAGTGCTTAAGTTGGAAGCGTTCACCATTTGGTAATAAAAAAGAAGTTCTCCTACCAATGACTTTGCAGAAAGAGCAAGAACCACAGGGTAAAGTCCCCCAGGTTTTGCAAGGGTCGCGTCTTAGATTCCCCTTGTATTAACTTTGAGTCAGTAAATCAGCCAAGGAACCTGCCTTCCTAAAGGTAATCTGAGGTTTGGGAGTAAGAAAGTCCCCCAAGATAGGATCATCGGTCAGAATCGACCAATGTTTTGTAAGGATTTTCCTTATTTTGTTTTGCTCATTGGAAAAGCGTAGGATGATCCTTGCTGTATCATCCTGTTTGCGGATTTTAGTCTTAAATATTAAAGCATGTCTATCCTGATCTTTAACCCGGCTGAAAGCTTTTTTTAGGGAGGATTTCGTATACCCCCTTAGGAGTAATCTTTCGCTCAATTTATCTGCCTCACATTGGAAAGTTGCCATAGTGGTGCAGTTGCGTTTCAAGCGTAAAAATTGGCTGAAAGGTATGGATCTTTTGAGGGGTTCAGGATGGAAACTGTTGGCATGCAAAATAGTATTGCCGGCAGTTTCCTTCCTGTAGAGTCTGCTGGCAAGCTTGCTGTTCTTATCTATATGTATATGGTAATGTCTAGAAAGTTAATCCGATGATGATCATAGGACATAGTAAAAAACAAATTCATGATATTATGGTTCATAGCTTTTAGGAAGCCTTTAAGGATGTCCTCTGGGCCATTCCATATCCAAAAAATATTATCTATGTATCTTTGCCATAGAATGATATGTTCAGTGTACATGGTTAGCTGATCATCAGTCAAAAAACATTTTTCCCACTCCCCCGGGTACAGGTTTGCATATGAGGGGGCGCAACACGTCCCCATAGCAACACCCCGTACCTGGAGGTAGTGGGAACCCCTGAACAAAAACACATTATGTCGAAGGATGAAATCAAGCATCTCAAGTATAAATTTGTTAAATTTCCATTCAGTCGTTGCCTTTTGGTGTAGTACACGACTGACGGCAGCTACCCCCAGGTCGTGTGGTATGCTGTTATATAGTGGCTCGACGTCTATGGTCACTAAGATAGCCGAATCGGGGATCATCAAATCCTCCAAGACCTGTAAAAGATGGATGGTATCCTTGGTATAGGATGCCAGTTCTAGTACATGGGGTCTGAGATGCTGGTCAATCACTTGACTGATGCCTTCTGAGATGCTGCCATTGCCAGATATGATAGGGCGGCCAGGGGGATTGTGTAAATCTTTGTGCACCTTGGGGAGTGCATACATTGTAGGGATACGGGGACGTCTGGTACGTATGAAGTCCAATAACTCACCCGTAATGGCTCCCATTGCAAAGGCTTCATCGACTAGTCGATAGAATTCCTGGGTAAATCTATCAGCCAAAGAGGCTGAGATTTTTTGATAGCATTTTCGATTATTGAGGATTTTCAAACACATATCCTCATATTTGGAATTATCCATTAACACGATATTGCCACCCTTGTCAGATCCCTTAATAGTTATATCTAAATTGTTCTTTAAGGATTGCAAGGCATTTTGTTGTTCAAAAGACAGATTTTTAACTGATTTGTCCTTATTCAGGGATTCAATTTCTTTGGTGCTTTGTTTAACGAATAGCGTCAAAGCTGGATTTTGACTGAGTGCAGGAAATCTATGTGATTTCCTTTTGAATTGTTTATGTTGTTGTGTATTATCTATTTTTTCATCCTCACTATCATCACTTTCCCAGGCATCCAACCAGCCAGACTCTACTCCCTCACTTTCCTGTAGAAGCAGATTCAGGTCCCTAAGGGCCTTAAAGTCCGCTGCTCTGAGATTAGGTGCAATTGTTTCTTCACGTTTATTTGTTTTTGTATACATGCTTTTCAAAAGTAATTTTCTCGCAAACAGAAAAATATCCTTTACCGTTTCAAAGTTATCGAGGTTCCTATTGGGACAAAAAGAGAGTCCCAAAGAGAGAACCTCTTCCTCAGCCTCAGTAAGTGTGTGCGAAGATAGGTTGATTATATTCAGCCTACCATCTACACATCTAGGGTCGGAGTGGGCTCCTGTTCTTTCCGTGTTGTTAAAGCCTGTGTCAGGGACATTTTGTCTAAAAAATCATCTAGTTGGGTTTGATTTTTTGGGATGGCTCCCATATCTTTAGTAGTTTTGGTCATTTTACCTTTACCCACACTGGGTCCCTTCGTACCTTCAGTGGTGTTTTGTGTATGTCTAGGTGGATTCTCCACTTTACCTCCCCGTGATGTATGTGGGGTCTCTGCACTTCGTTTTTTGTTGATCTGCTGTAGTTCACCATCCATTTCCTGTGTACTTTTCCTGAAAGTACGATCTGTAAGGGAAGAGGCTGAGGAAGAAGCATTAGAAGTTGTATCTGAGCTATAGTAATTTTTCTCCTGATTCCTAGGAGATTTCTTCGTTTTACTCCTGAAATTTTTGTTTTGATGCCATTTATAAGCTCTGTTCTCCCCAAAAGCATTTTTATCCCTCTAAAATTTCTTGTCTTTTTTTTTGGAAAATAACCTTACTAAAAGTTTTAAGGTGTTCCTTCAATTTTTCTTCGAGGCTTTCGTAGTCCTCGTGTGTCTTAAGGGGAGTCAGACGATTGAAAAGAGCATCAATCTCAGCATCTAAAGTATTCAGTTGTAATCTATATTCATCTTGCAACAATAGCATTAAACTTCTAGAGCAGTCATTGAGTTTGGATTCCCAATTCTTCTTGAGGTTATTGGAGATATGGTCAAGAATTGGAAAAATTTGAATCCTTAGTCCTATTGGATTGATGTTTTCTTGGATATATCTATCCAAAGATTGTATGTGCCAGTGTAATGCACATTTTTTCTCCAGTGCTTTAGTAAGACTGTGAAAAAGTGAAGTCAAATCAGTCTTGATTTGTTCTTTGGCTTGATAGCTACTCTGAATGGTGGACATGAGATCTTCCCAATTTTCACCTAAAAGATCCCCCATTCTCGATAGCCGCAGGAGAAGCAATGGAAGACGAACAAAGACTATAATCTGGCCCTCAACCGGACCAAAGATCAAATAGAAAGACCAGAAATCGAAAGTATCTCCCTTAATTAAGGGCCATCCTTGGAAATTCAAAACAACTTGTATATAAAAGTCTAAATTGGGGTTCACATCTAAACTAAGAGTCCGAGTGTGAGGATGTGGGTGTATTGTCCACCCCTTGAAATTTATAAACAAATAGACTCTCAAAGATTAGTGTGAAGAATTGCCACCATCCCTAAGTAATACAAAAAGAACCTCATGTAGATGGGATTTTAAGGGCAAAATTATTAACAAAAAATTAAAGGAAAGAATAAATTTGTATATACAAAAGTTTAAAAGGACAAATTTATACAGAAAGACAAACATGTGCACAGACAAGTACAATTGTGATGTGTTACAGAAATGACAAAAAATTATTGAATCCAACGCGTTTCGAAATAATTAACTTTAGTAATCTTCTTCAGGGATACATTTTTGCCATTGTCTGAAAGGCTATGGGAAAAATCTTGCTCCTTTCCACTGATGCTTTATCGCCAATCCTTGTTTCACTAAAACCCCCAAATTTTCAAAAAAACATTTGTCAGTGGGACAGAAAGTGAGGTGAAATCTTCTGAAGAGGAGCACAGACAGCAAAACAAATGTTACAGGGGTGATAACCCTTCCCTATGTTTTCCAAAAAGCTTAAAATAGATTTTTTGGCTGGAGCTAAACACTTTAAAAATGTACCAGTTCAAAATTACAAACAGATTCTACTTAACAACAAACCTACAGTCCCTGTCTTATTTGCACCGCCTGTATACTGCTGTTCAGAGGGCCTTTTTAATTTGGGTGCAGTGTTCCTCTTAATATCCATACAAGACCCAAAGGGCCTAGTAATGGACTGAGGGGGGTACCCATGCCGTTTGTCTCACTGATTTTCATCCATATTGCCGGGACCTGACATTACATTAAAGCCACAAGCAGTTTTAAATGACTTTTATTCCTTTAAAAATGTCATTATGTTTAGGGAATGTTCTAAGCATGGGAAACATGCGCCACTTTACAGGCAGACACCCCCCAGGTACGATATTTAAAGGAATATTTTACTTTTTTTTCACTTTAAGCATCATTAAAATCACTGCTCACGAAAAAACAGCCGTTTTTAAAACTTTTTTTGCATTGATACATGTCCCCTGGGGCAGGACCCGGGTCCCTAAACCCTTTTTAGGACAATACCATGCAAATTAGCCTTTAAAATTAGCACTTTTGATTTCGAACGTTCGAGTCCCATAGACTGCAATGGGGTTCTAATGTTTGTGCGAAGTTTTGGTCCGTTTGCAGGTTCTGGTGCGAACCGAACCGGGGGGTGTTCGGCTCATCCCTACTCACAAACAAACTGTCCTTTTTGAAGAAAAAAACATAGGCAAGTATTGTCATATAAAAAAATCTACATTTATTCTGGCTCATAACAAAATAAAGAGGAAGGCAACGCTGGAGAAACTGTTTCAATTTGCGAAGCCTTTGTACCCCAGGGCACACATCAACTCTTTGTAACTAAAAATTGGTAGCCTGAGAAGTCCATATAATAGAGAGCACAATCTGGTCCAGGACTCTCAGAGATCATGAACAGCAGCAGATGACATATATGTCCCCAGGCTGTGGTACTACCACAGCCTGCGTCTTCTGTCAGACCAGACTGAACCCAGGCCATCACTTTTTTGTCTTCCCTGCAGCCTTCCCTCCACTCTTCCCTGCAGCCTCCCCTGCAGCCTTCCTTGGAGGCTGTGGCTCTGGATGTGGACTTGTGGCAGGTTCTAATGTTTGTGCGAAGTTTTGGTCCGTTTGCAGGTTCTGGTGCGAACCGAACCGGGGGGTGTTCGGCTCATCCCTACTCACAAACAAACTGTCCTTTTTGAAGAAAAAAACATAGGCAAGTATTGTCATATAAAAAAATCTACATTTATTCTGGCTCATAACAAAATAAAGAGGAAGGCAACGCTGGAGAAACTGTTTCAATTTGCGAAGCCTTTGTACCCCAGGGCACACATCAACTCTTTGTAACTAAAAATTGGTAGCCTGAGAAGTCCATATAATAGAGAGCACAATCTGGTCCAGGACTCTCAGAGATCATGAACAGCAGCAGATGACATATATGTCCCCAGGCTGTGGTACTACCACAGCCTGCGTCTTCTGTCAGACCAGACTGAACCCAGGCCATCACTTTTTTGTCTTCCCTGCAGCCTTCCCTCCACTCTTCCCTGCAGCCTCCCCTGCAGCCTTCCTTGGAGGCTGTGGCTCTGGATGTGGACTTGTGGCAGGAGGAGGAGGAGGATGGGCAAGCGTACATAAGTGCATGTTCTCACTAATTTGGCCCCTCAACCCCTTCCGAAGGGACTGAAAAATAAGATTCTCACACATGAAGCATTGGCCCTCTTCTATTTGCTGCAATTTTGCAGCTACATAGCAGCCATAGACCTCTTCAGCATCGGGGGGTGTTTTCAGGGCCGCATTAGCCTCCTTAATGAGGTCCAGTGCTGCCTCCTCCACATTACTCCCCTTCCTGGCCCTTTTTTTTGTAAGGTGGAGGGGAGGCACCTGGGATTGGGTGAGGCTACTGGGCCTGGCCACCTCCTGGCTGACACTTACCCCCGCCTCCTCCTGGTTGACACTTAACCCCGTCTCCTCCTGCTGCCACATTCCAGAGCCTTGTCCTGGCTGAGGTCTTCCTGTGTATGAAAAAGGAACATAGTTGTAGTTTTTGGTTCATCGATCACACACAATTTTCAGCTCATGATTGTTGCAAATTGAATGTTAATAAATAGAAAAGACTATAATTCTGAGCCCAGCATTTTTCATTCTTGTCCCAATCATTTTTGGCCCCTACTGTCTATTGATATGGCAAACACTTTTTGTTCAATCATTCATTTGTTAGCAATAATAACATCTAGTTAACAACAATAATTTTCGGACAATAAATATGTTCAAAAATACTATACCTGGATCCAGCTGGGCTCCTCAACTTCTTCCAGGGTGGAAGGGCCAGGTTGGTCCTCAGAAGCCTCAGCTGGGGTTGAGGGAAGGGTGGATGGAAGTGTAGAAAGTGATTCCCTGGCTTCACTCTGGTCTTCCAGAAACCACATCCTGTTGTAGTACCACAGACTGGGTGCATACACATCCTTTGCTTCCTCTCTTGATCTCATTAAAGCCTGAACCTTATTAAGCTCCTTCCTATACGTGCTTCTCAAGCTACCAATTTTCTTATTCACAAACTCGATGTCTGAGTCGGGGACCTGCGTCTTCGCAAATTGCAGCAGTTTCTCCAGCGATGCCTTCCTAGCTGGTTTATTTCGATAAAAGGGGTTTTTAACCTGCCTCAAATTTCTCATATCCCTGTATCTGTCTATGAACTGGCCCATGAATTCAAGGTCTTTGAATTGTTTCATATTTTCTGCAAGACAAAAACACAAGACAAAAACACTAATATCAGGCTAATCTCTCCTAAACTTATCCCAATATAGGCCTCAATGTCGAATCAGTATAGGCCACTGATGTCCAAAGTTAAAATGTTACCTTCGTGAGAACATTCGGTGCTTTCTCCACTCACAGATCGTACATATGACACATGCGTGTTAGCTTTAATACACTGCGCATGCGTGAAACTCCGCCCGTGTCGCCTGCCCCGTCCCTTCTCTTTCATCGCAGTGTGAGAGAAACATGGCAGAGACACAGCAGGTGCGTGATAATAGCAGTAACGAAGAAGAAAGCCCGGAGCCCTAAACACCCCGATCCCGCAGGAGAGTTAAAGCCTCAAATATGGCCTTTGTAGAGATGGTGGAGATGGTGGACATCTTGAAGAGGGTCGACTATGATGGGAAGTATGGACCGTACCTAAACCCAAATGTGAGAAAGGCCAGATCATGACTAAAGTTGTGAAGAGTCTGCACAGGAATTTTGGGGTACGACGATCCAAGGAGCAATTGAGGAAATGCTGCTCAGACCTGAAATTGAGGGAGCAGGATCAGTACAGAAGAATCAAGAGAGTGCAGCTAAAAAGTATTTGTCGTATTATTATTACTTGCATGTTGCTCCATGTGCTTTTCTTTGCTGTTGTACAGTTAAAAATGGCTACTTTCATGTTTTCATGGACACAGTAATTGGTCGCAGTACACATTGTTCGTTTGCCAACTAAATACAATGTTTTTGGCAGATACAGGGTTAACTACATTTGGTCATGCTAATTTGTATTAAAGAAGTTTAGGACATTGTTGTCTAGATGTGTTTGAAACTAGAAAGAATTGCAAACTTGATTCAGTGTAATGTAAGGAGAGGAAACCCAACAGCTGTTTACACATCTGGACTCAGGAGTACTAGTGTGAGACACAAGAACAAACTTTTTAGGGTGTCCCACACAGGTACTCCAGTGGATACTTGGGGTGTCTCCATGTGTGAAACTTGTCCAAAAAAGGTAAGTATTCCAGCTTTGGTAAGTGAGAAAATCATGTCTTCAGCTTGGAACTCTGTCAAAACAGACAATTGTACCCCACTTACAAACAATGTTTCATATTCCTATTTCTGGCCCCAAATATCTGCGTGCTAAGTATACCTTTTGTTTCATTCTCATAGGGGAAAAAAGACTGCGGATGTCTGAGGACACCAGGAAACCCCCACCTCTTGAAGAAGGGGAACAGAGGACACCACAACCTGAGGATGTGGAGGAAGGAGAGGTGGTTGAGATTGTCACCACAACAGGTGAGTGTCTGACACCACAGATTCAGGTAATAGATGTATGCCTGCATATTTATAATACATGGTGTGTATTTTTTCTTTTAGGTGATGTGCATGTTGTGGAAGAACAATCTACTCATTTCATGACTGACAGTGCACAAAGGCTAATCCAGGACATAATGTTTTGTAGTCAGGATTTAGACCTCATCAAGCAAAAACAAATGACATAGAACAAAAACTGAAGAAAATGATTGATGTACTAGGAAGAATCTAAAGAACAACAAAATGACACCATTTTTGGGGACCAATTTTTTTCAATTTTTTTTACGCATTTTAAAAGCCAAAATTTAAAGATGCACACAGTGTGTCAACATGTGCTATCTGCTAGGCTAAGTGACAGATGCACTCTGTAGGAGTCAGAAGTGCACCGCAAGGTAGTGGACCCTAGGACTGACTGCTGTGGATTGAACCCTGGGAGGTTCAGGAAGCAGGTCTACTGGATCACTGACACAGATCCCACTGGGAGCTAGAGCATAGATTTCCCAGGGCGCAGAGTCTAAGAGCCAGCAGGTGTTCACCAGAGCCTCCAGTGGTGAGGATGGACTGCGCTGCAGTCTGGCTCCAGGTCGCGGCCCCCAGGGTCTCACAGCTCACGCTCACGGTAGACTACAGGAGAAGAGGAAGGAGGCAGCAGGCTGGAACAACAAGGAAAGTAAGGGACAAGCCAAGGTCGGGGCCACAAGCAGACAAGGACAACAGAGTTCACGCCAAGGTTCAGGGTCACAGGCAAACAGGGATGGTCGGGGACACGCCAAAGGTCAGGGTCACGAGCAGACAGGACTAGTAAGAACAGGCCAAAGTCTGTAACTGGAATCAGACGTAGGAAACACAGCAAGTACACATGAAAGCTAACACACAATGGTTGATCAGCACTGCTGGCTTGCAGTGCACAGGTTAATATAGGGTTCCCTGATAGGGCCTGGGGTGGGGCCATGCTTAGAGGAGAGGTTATAAAACCAGTCAGGTGAGAGGCAGCTGGTCTTTAAAGATGAACACATGGAGACAGGTAAGCTGACAGAAAACTCTATTGCATAACCATGACGGTGTGCAACCCCTTCCTCGTAACTCAAGTAGGTGAGAGGAAGTGGTTGCACCCCCAAAACACATCCATTGATCCCCCATGATGGAAGATAGCACATGTTCACATTAGGCATGGAATCAGGAGGGAAATCCCCAGTTTGACTCCCAATTTGTGTGCATCTTCAAAATTTGGCTTTTACAGGGGGACATCACCCCATCTGATGAGGGCAATATCAACATTTTTGACACTATAATGTCTGATATTGCCTTCAGTTTTTCAATGTTGAACTTTGTAAGTTCTGGAGTTGTGTATGTTATGTTTTGAAACATGCCTGTTTATGTACTAAAAAAATATTTTCAAGGTAAAACTTAAAAAAAAAAAATTGTTTAAAAAATAAAAATTTACAATGCACATATGAATGTGCACGAAGTAAAAGGTTTTATACTCAACAATGTGTGGCTTCTTCTTTCAATGCTCAATACCATTTTTTGTATTAAGTTGGTGTTTACAGTGACAATGGATGTTATTTAATAATGGAAAAAACACTTGGCACTAAAAGTGCACTAGGAGAACCTAGGAGACAGCTCAAAGAAACACAAGCAGTAAATCAAAATCAAGATTTGATCAGATCAAACTTTTTTTTAATATCTAAAATAATTACAAAATAGCAATGGCCCCCTACCCGTAAAATATTCAACATATTTTTTACGCATTTCATGGACGCTCGAGGGGGGCAAGCCGGGATGGCCAGTTTCCAGGGCTGTCAGTGGATTTTCTGGAAGTCTGGCCTCAGGCTCAACTGAGGCAACATAATTTGGAGCATTTCTCTTCAAAAAGTTGTGAAGTATGCAGCATGCTAGAACTATGTGGTTAAGTTTGTACTCCACCATATTTATTGCCATAAGAAAAAGGCAGAACCGGCTGGCCATTATCCCAAAGGCATTCTCCACGACTCTTCTGGCTCTGGCCAGTCGGTAATTAAAAACCCTCTTCTCCGGGGTGAGGGTCCTCTGGGGGAATGGCCTCATCAGGTGATCACCCAGACAAAATGCTTTATCAGCAATAAAAACAATGGGAGTCCTTCCACATTTTCTTCCGCAGGTGGCAATCCAAAGCCACCACTCTGGAGATGTCGTTAGAACTCGGTCTGGGCAAAGACTCCACCATCCAACATCTGGCCATTCTTTCCCACGTCCACATAGAGAAACTTGTATGTCGCTGACACCAACGCCATCAACACAATACTATGAAACCCTTTATAGTTAAAATCGTATGACCCCGAGTGGGGTGGTGGGACGATGTGGACGTGCTTCCCATCGATTGCCCCTCCGCAGTTGGGAAAGTCCCAACGATTAGCAAATTGGGAAGCCACAGTCTGCCATTCCTGTGGCGTTGAAGGAAACTGTGGAGTCAAAAAAGAAAAAGTAGTACATAACATTGCAAGCAGATTAGACACAAACATTTTTGGCCAACATCAGTATAACATTTATTTTAAGGAGTATTTAAAGACAAAAATATAAGGTCCACTTATCAGATTCCTCACCCCCTCTGATGTCCCATTGGAAACATTTTAGGGGGGTATAAATGAGTTTTGGACCCTAAAAAAAAGCCTCTGGCACTCTGCCTGAATTTAAGGACAACAATAACATTTGGACACATTTTAGGGGGTGTTTAGGGTAAAGCACTACAATGGAGCTGACAAAATACATTGTTAAGTGACTAGGTTAGGTGTACATGGGCCCAGGATAGCATGCTGGGGAGGTTAGTGAAGAAAAAATATGCATGAAGGACAAAAAGGGAGCATTAAAAGCTTACAGAATGCATGAGGACAAATGGGACATTCACAGCATATTACAATCATGGTAATTAGGGAATGATGAAAGAAATACAATACATTAGCATACAATAAATACATAGAATGTGATGTTAAAGGAGAAAACTTACCCTAATATAGTCCTTCTGCAGGACCTGTAAGATGGCAGAACAGGTCTCTGGAATAATGACCCCAGAGCCTGGGGGGAGAAGCCTGTAGAGAACTGGAGGTCCTGTAGACTTCTCCCCGTTGCCAAGAAACCACAACATGGGGACTAGCCTCTGCTCCGGAGTGATGGCTTGCCACATGCAGGTGTCCTGCTTTGTAATATAAGGGGACAGCAAAGCCAACAAACGGTGAAAAAGGGGGTCCCTCATCCAGGGAAAAAATTCCTGAAATCTTCAGGGTTATTCTCCTGGATCTCACGCAGCAAAGGCATATGAGAGAATTGGTCACGCTGGAGCAACCAATTCTTGGTCCATGAACTCCCCCCCACCCTGTTCATGAACTGGGCTTGGGTCAAAGTAAGAACCCCAACTCCAAGCCCCCAAACTTTACGACGAGCACGTACCCACAACATGGCTTCAAAACGGTCGGCTGGTTATAACGAACTAACAGAATGTACTGAAGAACAGAAAGGCCTGTGAAGAGTGAGCTGAAAATCAGAAACGAGCGGACAAGAACGCACTGAAAAACAGATACGAACTACCTACACACACTGAAAACCAGATACAAACCCACAAGCACAAACTGAAGAGCAGTAACGGACTGAAAAGCATGAAAAGCTGAAAAGCACGAAAGCTGAAAAGCGTGAATGGTCTCTCACCAAACTTCTACTAACACGAGATAAACACGAGATTAGCAGAAGGAGCCCAAAGGGTGGAGCACTGGGTATTGAACTTCCGTTTTCTAGTCCTGTTGTACGTCACCTCGTTCTTGACGGTTGGAATTTGGTGTGACCATGTGTATGCTAGGCAAGCTTGAGCAGAATTCCGTTGGAAAAACCATCCAAGTTTTTTCAGATGGAAATTCTGATCGTGTGTACATGGCATTAGCCTCTGTGATTCTGCTCTTTCCTGGTTTTCCTCCCATCTATCCCAGCACACTTATGCCCCGTACACACGGTTGGATTTTCCGACGGAAAATGTGTGATAGGACCTTGTTGTTGGAAATTCCGACCGTGTGTAGGCTCCATCACACATTTTCCATCGGATTTTCCAACACACAAAGTTTGAGAGCAGGCTATAAAATTTTCCGACAACAAAATCCGTTGTCGGAATTCACAATCGTGTGTACACAAATCCGACACGCAAAGTGCCACGAATGCTCAGAATTAATAAAGAGATGAAAGCTATTGGCTACTGCCCCATTTATAGTCCTGACATACGTGTTTTACGTCACCACGTTCAGAATGATCGGATTTTCCAACAACTTTGTGTGACCGTGTGTATACAAGACAAGTTTGAGCCAACATCCGTTGGAAAAAATCCTAGGATTTTGTTGTCAGAATGTCCAATCAATGTCCGACCATGTGTACGGGGCATTACAGTGTCACATACAATGCCATTTTCTCTGCTCCTCTTCTTCTTTCTGTTGGGGTACCCCAAGGCTCCATCCTTGGGTTCCTCTTATTCTCTCTCTATACCTCTTCCCTGAGCCAGTTGATAACCACACATGGCTTCCAATATCACTTCTATGCTGATGACACCCAGATCTATCTCTCCACTTTTCAACTCACCCCTTCAATCTCCTCTTGTTTCACAAACTTACTGAGCGACATATTAGTGTGGATGCCACACCACTTCCTCAAACTCAATCTTTCTAAAACTGAGCTTGTAATATTTTCTCTTCCCCGATCCCTGCCCCATGACATTACCATTGAGATCAATGGCACAACCATTGGTTCCTCCACACACGCCTAGGTGCTGCATGTAATCCTAGACTCCTCTCCTACAGCCCCACATCCAATCACTGTCTACATCTTGCTACCTTAACCTCTGCAACATTTCCAGAATTTGCCCCTTTCTAACTAATGACACTACAAACAATATATTCACTCCAAGGTCATTTCCTGCCTTGACTACTGCAACTCTCTCCTCACAGGCCTACCTTTACAAAGGCTATCCCTTCTTCAGTATATTATGAATGTGGCTGAACTAATACACCCCTGTGACTGCTGCTCCTCTCTTCCAATCCCTTCACTTGCTTCCCCTACCCCACTGTATAAAATTTGAAATACTAACAACAACGTACAAGGCCATCCACAATATTGCCCCCGGCTACATCACCAACCTCATCTGCATCTGCAATCACCCTCTCCATTCTCCCAAGACCTCCTGCTTTCTAGCTCCCTTTTTACCTCCTCCAATGCTTGCCTCCAGGACTTTTCAAGAGCCTCTCCCATCCTCTGTAACTCCCTGCCCCAGTATGTCAAGTCAGCCCCTTTAGGCAATCCCTGAAAACTCACTTATTCAGGAAAGCCTAACCCACCTCCACCTAAGAACTGTATTTGAGTCACCTCCATCAGATCATCCCCTGCAGCTTGTACATTTTGTACCACCTCCCCCTTCTTTTAGATTGTAGGCTCCATGAGCAGGGCCCTCCTACTCCTTCAGTATTGAACTGTATTGTAATTGTACTGTCCCTCCCCTACATTGTAATTTGCTGTATAAACTGTTTGCTTTATAAAATTCCTGAATAAAAATCTGAATAATAACTGTATTACAGTAACTAGTATTAATTACTGACATCTCCAAACTCTGACAACTGTTAAATACTGACATCTGCAAAGTGTTAATATCAGTATAAATGTGTGGTAAACAATATGGGAGCAATGCAAACATTATTGCAAAATATAGAAGACTGAGATTACCTTAGATGTGCACTCTAAACATACTTTTTTATGGTTTTTCTCTGTGAATTTTCATGAACTGCTGTCTGTATGCTTACAATGCTATTAGCTTTACAGAATATATTATTCCATGGCTTGCTGCAATTAAAGCAGTTATATACCCGCAGATCTAAAAAAAAAGAAAAAAAACCCTGTAAGGCAAAGGCATAATGAGCTAGTATGCACCACATACTAGCTCATTATGAAATACTTCCTTAGATCGAAGCCCCTGTATCGCAGCCAGGTCCACGCAGAGGGAGCTGACATTTTGCCCTCTGCATCTCTTCCAGGTTCGTGGCTCTGTGGGTGCATACAGGAGTCTTCTTCCTGGGATAGTTCAGCAGGGTCTGCCGGACCTTCAGCCAGGCATTCAGAGTGAATGCACCACTGACGTACGCGGCTGCATGCAAAGTGAATATCTCTTAAACCGTACAGGTTTAAGAGATATTAATTTAACCTACAGGTAAGCCTTATTATAGACTTACCTGTAGGTAAAAATTACAAATGAGGGTATACAACCATTTTAAGTAGACTCAAAAAAACATCCTTTGAACTCCCTACCATGCTCCAGACCTCAGCCTTTCATGACTGATTAGAGAAAGGGCCTATGGTTTACTCCCCTACCCATCTTCTTAGAGTGTGAGTGGGTGGGCTACTGTCCAATCTGTACACAGGAAATAAATTAGTAAGGAATACAAGGGTCTTTTGTTACCAGTTCCAAAGTAAATCGATCAGACCAGGATATGCAATTAGTGGACCTCCAGCTGTTGCAGAACTACAAGTCCCATGAGGCATAGCAAGACTTTGACAGCCATAAGCATGACACACAGAGGCAGAGGCATGATGGGACTTGTAGTTTTGCAACAGCTGGAGGTCCGCTAATTGCATATCCCTGGATTAGACCAACAGAGTGAATCATGGCTTCATGACAAACATCTGATCACTGTGGACTGGCTAGATTCATATTTAATTAAGTTTGGATAAAAAACTTTTCATGTCACTAAATAAGGTAGAGATCTCGGGAGCGAATGATTAAATTTGATGATTTTCATCAAAACAGGCATTTGTGCAAAATAGGTTTTAAAATCTCTCCTGTGTTGTTTTCTAAATTGTTTGGCTCAAATAAAAGTGAGTAAACATGGTTGTGAATCAATCAAGTGTCTGGTTTGTTGTCTTAACTTTCAAATTACATATATTTCCCATGTGTCGGTCTGCTGATAGTGTTTTGTTGGTGCTACAGCTTATTCAAGGTTTCACTCTGAAAAAATACTAGCTGGTCAAAAACAGAATTTCCAAGGCTGACCAATTATTCTGTTGTTTATTCTATGTGTGTTATTTCACTGGAGAAATCACAGTTAATAGTGGCATAAAGCTTGTTTCCCTATATTTATTAACCCCCCATGGACTAGTGCAAGGTCAGAGATACAGACTACTAAGCATTATTTAACAAAATAACAGCATAAGAGAAATGTACAGTGATGAGATCAGGAAATACATACACATGTTTCATACACACAGAAAGAAATCGATATTAACAATGAATTGCAAAGGCATTATTTTGTAAGAAAAGATTAGTAGGTTGGTAGGCATGACCTCCAGAGCATAGGAGTAACATAATATTATTTGTAACTTCACATCACACATGTAAAAAGCTGGAAAACCCTGGGTAGAAAAGTTTCCCTCCCTGCCATCTCTCTCCCTCCTCCTCTTTCCCATGTTGTCCCCCAGCAGAACCTTTCCTTAACTGCAAGCATAGAGCTTGCTTTAGGCCATAACAGTACTTGGTTCTATGTGCATTTAGGTGGGCTCGCACTGGTATGCTGTGGTTTGGTCACAGCAGTGGTGTACTCGCAGTTTTCCTGCATGTTCCTCCTGTTACAGCCTAGGTCCCATTAGACTTCTATTAGGTTGTACATTTTTACCTAATTTTCTGAAAGTGCACCAAAGTCCTGCATGCTGCATCTTTGGTGCGCTTTCAGAAAACCCTACAAAAACATGCAACCTAATAGAAGTCTATGGGACCTCGGCTGTAACCGAGGGTAACATGCAGGAAAACTGTGAGTACACAACCACTGCGGCCAAACCACAGCATACCAGTGTGAGCCCAAAGGGTTGTTCACACTTGCAGCAGGCACTGTCACTCCACTGAAAAGTGACCCATGCTCAGGTCACTTTTCAGAGGCATTTGACAGGCAGGGAGGAGGTGATATCTCATTTCCTCACTGCCTGTTTTACCCTCCTAAATGCCAATCCCTCAAGGTAATGGCTTGGTTCACTTCCAACTCCACCTTATTTTCATAACTATCGTTAGGCATTAGATGGGTTATCACCTTATTTCCTGCACATCAAATACCTAAAGAGAGCAACTAAAATAAGGTGGAGTTCAAAGTGAATTTCCACATCTACACAGAGCACTTTACAGAACATCTACCCTACTACCCATCTAACCAACCCTGCAGGGCACCTTGGCACGCTAGACCGGAGAGAGCCCAATGGGTTGGGGGGGGGTGACACCATGTTTTGCTGCACCGGGTGACACCAAATCTAGTAACACCTCTGTGTGTCAGTTGCCTGTTTTCTGCACACTGCAGGATCTGACAGGCTAACTGAGTAAATTACACTAGGAGAGAAGGTTTCCTCTGTTAGCACAACACACTGATACCACTCTATTCCAGTAAAGTTGACAGGGCATAAATCATAGAAGACTGGCTGTCACTGATGCTCTCCTAGTGTAATCTGAAAATGTATGGACTGTCAGTGTGACAGCCATATGTTTCTCTTCATTCATTAATGAGATTGAAGAACACATTTAGGTTACAGGAATAAAAAAAAAATCTGGTTCTGTTTCACTTTGTTCATTATAACTAAATCACATTGGTTTGACTACTCCCCAACACATTCCACTATTCTGTTAGGTCTTCCATGGTCTTCTATTTTGAGATATACTTTACATCATCAGTTTGAGGGTGGGGGGGCATTTTCTGATATTTTTTGGTGAATGTGCTGCTTTCCCTACTCAGCAAACTTGCTGGGTTTGTGAAAAAAGATTTACATACTGTACACAGCAGCATTTCTGTTACTGTATATGCCCTTTTTGTTTTACTTCCATCAGATTGTACAAGCAGGGTCACTTACTGAGTGATTTTGACCACATACAATTACATAACAGTCAATTTGTGCTTCTAATCAGTGGTTTAACAGACTATCCATTATCCTGAGGGAATTGAATGTCTTAAAAGGTTTTCTATTATCCACACACTTTGGCTACCAGAGGATCTTGTCTAGACATTGGTTTTCATACACTCCTGAATTGTAGGACAGAAGAAAATACTTTAAGGCAAACATAAAACTGCTTACATGGGAGGCGCATGAACGGAGGACTCCAAGATGACCACTTAAGCCAGGAGCTCCGCTTCACCCCGGGCGATCGGCGCACTGCATGACTGCCTGTGACTAACAGGCCAGCAATCGACCACCCCAACACATAAGGGACACCCCCGGGAGCCAATCCATGCACAAGGGGATGGCCAGGAGAGACCTACGGCCACAGCCGAGACCTGGATCCGCTCAAATCCAAGATGGTGGCCGCAACACAGGCACACTTATGCCCCGCACACACGGTCGGATTTTCCGACGGAAAACATGCGATTGGAGCGTGTTGTCGGACATTCCAACCGTGTGTGGGCTCAATCGGACATTTTCTATCGGATTTTCCGACACACAAAATTTGAGAGCAGGCTATAAAATTTTCCGACAACAAAATTCGATCGCGTCAATTTCGTCCGTGTGTGGCCAGTTCCGACGCACAAAGTGCCACGCATGCTCAGAAGAAATTCCGAGACGGAACAGCTCGGTCTGGTAAAATAAGCGTTCGGAATGGATACAGCACTTTCGTCACGCTGCAATGTTTTAAATAGTTTAATACAGCGCACTCTGTTCATCTTTATAATGTGAGAAAAATGAAGTAGTTTTGCTGCTCATATTCACACAGACTTCTCACAAACTTCTTTCTTTATTCTTTATTGGGAATCCCTCAATATATTTTGATTTGTCACATCTGAACAATTTTTTGTTTGGTTGTTTTTAATTTTTGAAAAAAAATTTTTCAAGGCTGTTTAATTTTTTGGGGGGGTTTGTATTTTTTTCAAGGCTGTTTTTTTTTTTTTTCTTTTTTTTGGTTTTTACTCCAGAATATTTTTGTGTGTGTTTTGTGTGTCAAGTTACCACAACACCATTGATATCTTGTATTATTTAATCTCAATGAGATTGTTTGCTGTTGGTGACCCTTGTTAATTTCACATTGTATTTTGAAATGTACCTCCTCACCAACAAACTGTTTTTTTTGAAGGAAAACACACATAGGCGAGTATAATTGAAACAAAAATTCCTTTATTAAGGGCTCAGAACCAAACAAAGAGGGAGGCAACGCTGGAGAAACAGCAGAAATTGGTGAAGCCTTTGGCCCCCAGGGCACACATCAATTATTTTACAGCAAAATTGGTGGCCTGAGGAGTCCATATCTAAGGGAGTGCAGTCTGGTCCAGAAGTCCCAGAGATCCGGAAATCAGATGATGACATCTGTGTCCCCAGGTTGTGGTCATACAAGAGACTGCATCTTTTGTCAGACCAGACTGAACCCAGGGCCATCACTCTCTGGTCTTCCTTCCACGCTTCCTTCCATGCTGTGGCTGTGGTAGCGGAGTTGTGGCAGCAGG
Source organism: Aquarana catesbeiana (assembly GCF_042186555.1). Taxonomy (NCBI): domain Eukaryota; kingdom Metazoa; phylum Chordata; class Amphibia; order Anura; family Ranidae; genus Aquarana; species Aquarana catesbeiana. The sequence goes on along the minus strand of NC_133328.1, from coordinate 359,984,542 downwards.
AGGAGGAGGAGGAGGAGGTCCAACTCACTCAGGTGGGTATTGGGTGTGATTTCGCCACTCACCCCCTTACTTAGGACTTTATACAGAAGGTCCTCACACAGCTTGCGTTGACCCTCCTGCATGGCCTGCAGTTTGGTGGCAGCCATGCAGGCAAAGGCCTCTTCAGGAGTCGGGGTGGCTCTGAGGGACGCAGAAGCCTCCTGAATGAGCCTGATTGCTGAATCCTGAACGTGACTCCCCTTCCTGGGTCTTTGGTATGGATGGCGCAAGGAAGGAACCTGCGATTCAGTCAGGCTACGACTGGGCCCAGGCTTCTCCTGGCTGCCACTTAGCCCCGCCTCCTCCTGGCTGCCACTAACCCCCACCTCCTCCTGGCTGCCACATTCCACAGCCTCCTCCTGTGTGGTACATTCCACAGCCTCGTCCTGGCTGAGGTCTTCCTGTGTATGAAAAAGGGACATCGTTTTAGTTTTTTATTCATCAATCACACACAATTTTCAGCTCATGATTGTTGCAAATTGAATGTTAACAAATATAACAGACTATCCTTCTGAGCCCAGCATTTTTCATTCTTGTCCCAATTATTTTTGCCCATTACTGTCTATTGATATGTAAAACACTTTCTTAAATCAGCAATTAGTGATCAATAATAACATCTAGTAAACATCATTTATTTATTGACCAGAAATCTGTAGAACAATGCTATACCTGACTCCATCTGGGCTCCTCCACTTCTTCCTGGCTGGAAGTCCCAGGTTGGACATCGGTAGCCTCATCTGGGGTGGAAGGAAGAGTGGAAGGAAGGGTTGAGAGGGATTCCCTGACTCCAGTCTGGTCTGACAGAAATCGCAGTCTCTCATAGTACCACAGTCTGGGGACATAAATGTCATCTGCTCCAGCTCCTGATCTCAGGAAATCCGTGACCTTCTTGCGCTCCCTAAGATAAGTGCTCCTCAGGCCACCAATTTTGGTTTTTAAATAGGGGATGGTTGCCGTGGGGACCACCGGCTTCACCAACTCCAGCAGTTTCTCCAGCGCTGCCTGCCTCTTTTGTTTATTATTGTAATGTGGATGTTTCACCTGCCACAGACAGGGCAGCTCCCTGTATTTGTCTATGAACAGGGGGAGGAAGTTGTGGTCATTGAAGCCATCCATTTTATCTGCAAGACACAACTCAAGACGAACCCTAATGTCAGGCAAAACTCTCCTAATCTTGTTACAATATAGGCCTCAATCTAGAAGCAGTATAGGCCCAAGTTTAGATCTTACCTTCGTTATCACGATCAGCGCCTCTGATACTCCTTCCTCCGCTCACAGATCGTACGTACTACGCACGCGTGTTACGCTTTATACACACTGCGCATCAGCGTAACGCTGCCCGTCCTTGACGTTCTTTCTAGTCTATTCCCTGCCCCTTTTCGTTCAGCGCAGTGGGGGAAGAGCACATGGCGGAGACACAGCAGGTGCGTGCTAATTATAGCAACGAGGAGGAGGGGGAGGAAAGCCCAGAACCTGAAACGTCTAGATCCAGAAGGAGACGATTTAAGGCATCAAATATGTCCTTTGGGGAGATGTTGGAGATGGTCGACATCCTGAAAAAGGCCGACTATGACGGGAAGTATGGCCCTTACCCCAACCCCAATGTCAGAAAGGCCAAGATCATGGCGAAAGTGGTCAAGAGCCTGCACCAGAATTTCGGGGTACGACGATCGAAAGATCAGCTCAGGAAACGGTGGTCGGACCTCAAATTAAGAGAGCATGAGCAGTACAGAAAGATCCGGAAAGTGCTGCAAAAAGTAAGTAGTTGTGCTGTGTTCCGATTCTTTTTATGTTTATTACGTTCGTGCTGCTCCATGTGCTTTTCTTAACTGTTATCCATTTCTAAATGTGAACTTTCATGTTCATGGGCACATTATTCGTTCGTATCAAACATTTTTCGTGCGGCCTAGAAAACACCATTGTTTTGGCCATATGCATTTGCCCACATTTTTTAGGGCCTACTTGTCTGACACTAATTTGGTTGTGTAGATGTATTTGTTACTAGAATAAAGGCTCTTTCACACGGACGATCCGTATGTCCATTTTTCATCCTTCCGTTTTCGAATGAAAAACGGACATGCATGTATCCCTATGGAGCATCGGATGTCAGCGGTGACATGTCCGATGACATCCGACCAGCTCCGATCCGAAAAAGTGTAACGGAGGAAAACCCTACTTTTCCATCCGTTTTCGGATCGGATCGGGTGACGGCGGACTCTACGGTCCATCATCATCTGATCCCCCATAGGGGAGAGCGGCGCTCTGGGAGGTCCGTCGCTGCTCAGTGGGAATCGGCAGATCGATCCCCGCTGAGCAAGCGGGTGTTCACAGGGCGGATCATCACTGATCCGCCCCGTGTGAAAGAGCCCTAAAATGCAATCTAGATTCTGTGTAAGGAGAGAACACTCAGCAGCTGGTTACACATCTGGACGCTGGAGCACTAGTGTGGGACACGAGAACACCCTTTTTATTAGGGGTCCCACACAGGTGCTCCAGTGGATACTATAGGGGTATCTCCATCTGTGAAGCTTGTACAAAACAAGTAAAGTATTGAAGCTTGACAAAGGACAAGAAAAATGCAACATCTTGGAACTCTGCCAAAACAGACAATTATACCCCACTTCCAAGCAATGTTTCATATTTATAGTTCTGCCATCAAATATCTGTGTGCTAAGTATACCACTTTTTTTTTACATAGGGGAGAAAAGACTCGGAGGACACTCCTCATCCGAGGAGACCAGAGACCCCCCCACCTCTGGAAGAAGGGGAAATCCACCCAAGACAAACAGAGTTGTTTTATCTTAAATGGGCATTTCTACTTTTTCTAATGTGACCACAAAAATTGTTATACAACAAACATGTTGGTTTGTTTTAAAAACCTTTTCTAAATGCACATGTGATTGTGCAGGTATTAAAAAGATTGTTAATCAAGAATGTGTGGATTATTGTCTCAATGCTACAACACTTTTGTGGTGCTCTAATTGCTGTTTTCTGTGACAATGGGTGTTATTTCCTAAGGGCAAATCCACTTTACACTACAAGTGCAGTTTCAAGTGCACTTGTAGTGCAAAGTGTCTTTGCCTTTAGTAAATAACACACAACAGTGCTTTGTAAGGTTACACAATCACGCCATTTTCAGGACTCACCACATTTCTGTCAGGGTCAGCTAAAACAAACACAAGCAGTAAATGTCACCAAAGATTTGCTTTTTTTTTTAATTTGAAAAAGGTTTTACACATTGTCTGGCATATTGATAGCCCCCTACCCACAAAGAATTCAAGGTATCTTAGCTGGACATCATGGGCACTCGGGGGGGGCAAGCCAGGATGGCCACTTTCAAGCGCCGTCAGGGTTGGTTCATTTTGAATTCCGGCCTCAGGCCCAACTGAGCTAGCATAGTTGGCAGAATGTTGCCATAAAAAGTTGTGTAGCACACAGCACGCCAGGATAATGTGATTCAGTTTGTACTCCGCCATATGTATGGGTGTAAGAAATAGGCGGAACCGGCTGGCCATGATTCCAAACGTGTTCTCCACCACTCTTCTGGCTCTGGCCAGCCACTAATTAAAAATGCCCTGGTCCGGGGTGAGGGTCCTCATCGGGAATGGCCACATAAGATGGTCCCCCAGTGCAAAAGCTTTATCTGCAACGAAGACGAATGGAAGCCCTTCCACATTGTCTTCTGGAGGTGGCAAGTCCAAGCTGCCATTCTGGAGATGCCTGTAGAACTCCATCTGGGTGATGACTCCACCATCGGACATCCGGCCATTCTTCCCCACGTCCACATACAGAAATTCATAAGTAGCCGACACCACCGCCAACATCACAATACTATTGCACCCCTTATAATTATAATAGTATGACCCCGAGTTGGGTGGTGGGATGATGTGGACATGTTTCCCATCAATTGCCCCTCCGCAGTTAGGAAAGTCCCACCGCTGGGCAAAGTGGGAGGCCACAGTCTGCCATTCCTGTGGCGTGGGAGGAAACTGTGGAGTAAAACAAAAAAAAAATGAGTCTTTTTGCACATAAACATGGAAAGCAGATTAGACACAAACATTCTTGGCCAACATCAAGATACCATTTATTTATGGGAGTTTTTAAAGACCAAAGTATAAGGTACAACTATCAGATCCCCCCCCCCCATGGGCCATTTCTAACATTATAGGGGGGGAACTCTTGGACAGGTAACCCTCTCCACCTCATTGAGACATGAATGCCTATATAATGTGTATTACTTTGAACAGACCCTCCTTAGTTATACTATTGGCAGCCCACTGGACAGGTAAGAAGTGTCATAATACAAAGATATAAATACACACTCTACACATTTTAGCACATTTGGACATTCTGCTATTACCTATCAAGATAATAATAGGATACCAAAACTTTAAACAGTACCATTTGAAAGTATACAGGCAGGCCCTTGCACTACATGCTTTGGGGAATTCATCCATAAATCTGAGCACAGAAGAGATGGGTATAGTGTGTATGGGTTTGGCAAAGTCAGCAGATAGATGATTGAGGATAGATAGAGAATTGGGATCAGCTGACTTAGCAGTTGGGGGGAGGGAGGGTTCAAATTATTTGGGGACCCCCAAAAAAAGCCTCTGGCACTCTGCCTGAATTTGAAGCACCAATTACATTTCAAAACATTTTAGGGGTGTTTGGGGTAAAGCACTACCATGGAGCTGATAAAATACATTGTTAAGTGACTACATGAGGTGAATATAGGGCAGGAGACCATGCTGGGGAGGTAAGTGAAGGCAAATATGTATGAAGGACAACAAAAATAATTACATAAAAATCCAGCATGCATGAGGACAAAGGGGACATTCACAGCATATTAAAATCATGGTAATTAGGGAATGAGGAAATAAATACAATATATTAGCAAACATTATATACAATAAAATGTGATAGTAAAGGATAAAAATCTTACCTTAATATACTCCTTCTGCAGGACCTGGATGATGGCAGAACAGGTCTCTGGGATAATGATCCCCAGAGCCTGGGGGGAGATGCCTGTTGAGAACTTAAGGTCCTGCAGGCTTCTCCCCGTTGCCAAGTACCGCAGGGTGGCGACTAACCTCTGCCCTGGAGTGATGGCTTGCCTTATGCAGGTATCCTGCCTGCTGATATAGGGGGTCAGCAAAGCCAACAAACGGTGAAATACGGGGTCCGTCATCCGGAGAAAGTTCCTGAAATCATCAGGATTATTCTCACGAATCTCACGGAGCAAAGGCATATGACAGAACTGGTCACGCTGAAGCAACCAATTCTTGGTCCATGAACTCCTCCCCACCCTGTTCATGGACTGGACTTGTGTCAAGGTCAGGACCCCAACACCAAGCCCCCGCACAGCACAAACTCTACGAGGAGTGCGTATAGGCAACATGGCTAGAAAATGGTCGGCTGCTCAGAACAGAGTGACAGAACACACTGAAGAACAGCAAGGCCTGTGAAGAGCGACCTGAAAAACAGTAACGAACGAACAAGAACACAATGACAAAGTCATGTGTAGCTTGCTTGCATGCACTGAAGAGCAGATACAAACCCACAAGCACAAACTGAACAGCAGAAAACGATCTGATAACCATGAGTCTGAAAAATCGTGAATCGTCTCTCACCAAAAACCAAAGGAGCCCAAAGGGTGCCGCGCTTGGTTCTGAAATGGCCTTTTCTAGTCTCGTCGTACGTGATGTACGTCACCGCGTTCTTAGCGAGTGGAAATTCCGACAACTTTGTGCGACCGTACACAAAGCAAGTTTGAGCCAACATCCGTCGGAAAAAATCCATGGATTTTGTTGTCGGAATGTCCGATCAATGTCCGATCGTGTGTACGGGGCATAAGACATGGAGGATGAGATGCTCATGCTCACAGCCCTTCGCCCCCCCCCCACCAGCAGCACCAGGCCCCACAGTGCGTACTGGCCTCACAGAGGCACCCTCCCCAGCCTCCACAGAATCACTAATAGGATACACAATGGAAGATTTACTATTCTCCCCTATGGGGGGAAAATGAGGCCTACCCAGCTTCTCCTCATCAGCCCGGGCTCCCTCACACAGAGACTCTCATCAATACAGTGGACATGTACAATAAATTATCTAAGCTGCTGGAAAGGGGCCTGACTGTCACAGCAGGTAGAAATACAGGAGAGATTAAGGCTGATTTTCAGAACCTGGGGGACAGAATGGAGGCTATGGAATACAAGCTGGATAATACAGTAGCTATGACCAACCAAAACTCTGACCATATCCAGATCTTACAGGACCAATTGGACACAGCTCTCTCAAGGATTGACGACCTCGAGAACAGGTCACGCAGATATAACTTTATAATGAGGGGTCTCCTGGAGATGATTACTGATGTCTCAACAGCAGTTCAGCAGTTTATTAAAGACCTCCTTTCTAGCCAGCGCGCGGCATGTGAGGAGTGAAAGACCTGAGCTCCGTGCACAGACCTGCAATCCTGCTGTGATCCTGGATCAGAGGCACTCAAATTCTGGGCAGATTTGCTGGGGATGTGTGCAGGGACCCCTCGGGAACCTTCGGGGATGGTGAAGTATGGGCCCCCCTGGCCCAAAACAGCAGGAGAAAGACTGGCGCGATATGCCTGGGGATCCCAAAATGGCGCCGACTTACAGGAGGAGGAGGAATGGCCGCTGCTCCAGAGGACTGAGGAGAGCCCGCATCAGGCATCTTCCCCCCGGTCAGGGTGAGTGCTAAGCCCCAGAGGGGTGGAACACTGAAAAGGGGGAGATCGCTGGACAGGCTGAAAGATCTCAGGGTCAGACCGGCTAAGGAGGTGGAGAGGGAGGATGAGCCATCCCTGACCCAGATTATGGATGCAATACAGGGCTGCCAGACTAAGCTGATAGATCACTTTGAGGGGCTCAAGATGGAGTTCTCTTTTCTAAAGCATGATATGCAGAAGCTGAGGGAGAAAGCACAAGCTACTGACCGCCGCTTTGCTTCTCTGGAGGACACTGTCAGACCTTTAGACACAGCGGCGCAGGTGACAAAAAAGACCCTATCTGAGCACACTTTAAAGATGGCTGACATGGAAGACCGCATGAGAAGGAACAACATACGGTTGGTGGGGTTCCCTGAGGGTGCGGAGGGGAGGCGATCAGAAGAATTTCTAGACAACTGGCTGACTGAACACATGGATCCTGGCACTTTTACGAAATTATTTGCCATTGAAAGGGCACACCGTATTCCAGGCCGGGCCCCACCAAATGGAGCCCCTCCCAGATCCATGATAGTGAAGGTACTGCACTTCCGGGACCGGGAAAATATACTGAGTGTGGCCAGGACTGGCCCTGAGATGTCGTTCGATGGCTATCAAATATCGATCTATCCTGACTTTTCTGCGGTCACTCAGAAGCAAAGAGCCTCTTTTCAGCCTATAAAGAAAAGATTGAGAGATCTCAACCTGATCTACAGTATGCTGTATCCTGCTAAGCTGCGCATAGTAGAAAATGGGAAAACATATTTCTTTACTAACCCTACTGAAGCCTCGGAGTGGCTGGATGCACGTGGCCGCCAGAAAGGTAGATCCTCCTCTCGGTCGACATGATGGGGGCCCCCCACTGGAGAGAGCGTGTGGTGGGCGAAAGGAAGGAACTGTCAGGGATGGCATATCTGATTATTTTCCTGGATTACTTTACCGCTGCTGAAAAAAATCCTTATACTCTGTTTTTTTCCATCTTCCTTTTGATGGGACGGAAACTTTAAGAGGGCCCTGTTGCTGATGGAAGTTAATCCGTTTGAACAAATACCCTTACAATTTTCCTGTCAAGCAACCCTCTTCATGAAGATACTGACATGGAGGAGTTTTGCTGTTAAGCTGCTTGATACTGTCCTGTGCCTCTGTTAGATGCTGAATCTGTGGACAGCTCTGAGAGAGGACATATTGAAAAAAAGAAGAAGGTTCTTTTTTTCTCTCCGAATATCAGGAACGTGTGTATTTTTTTTCTTTGTTTTTTTTTTATTCCTCCGTTTTTTGTGAGAACTGTTTTTTGATCTCTAGTATAGAAAGGCGTTTTTAAACGACCTGGTTTATGTGACAGTTTTAAGTCACATCTCTGCTGCCTATTTTGGACTTTAGGTTATGGGTAAAAAGTGCCTAGCAAGTTGGGGCTGGGTGCAGGGAGGGGGGTGGGGGGGAGGACGGGCTTTCTGTTTGTTGGGGAATTGATGTCTGTATTTGCCTGGGATGGTCTGCATTCAGTGAGACTATTCATGAGTGTTGTGCTCTGTATTTGTGGGAGGAGAAGTCTGGAGTCCTGCCTTCTTTTTTGTAACCTATATCTCAGAAGGGGAAAGACCTCCAGTTTTCTTATGTCTTTACATTATGGAGGTAAAGCTTAAAATTTTGGCCTGGAATGTCCGGGGCCTAAATGCAAAATTTAAATGCTCGCTAGTTTTTGACTATATTAAAAAGTATAAACCCCATCTAATACTTTTTCAGGAGACACATCTCCAAGGCTCCAGACTTCTTTCTCTAAAAAGGGCTTACATTGCCGGGGCTTATCATGCCAGTTACTCCTCATATGCGAGGGGGGTTTCCATTTTAGTAACTAAGGCTCTTCCCATAACCATTCATGCAGTCCTCTCCGACATTAAAGGGAGGTATGTTATTTTAGTGCTAAAGGTGATGAATACATTACTAACAATTGTAAATGTGTATGTCCCGCCTCCCTTTTCGTTAGCTCATTTAGATAGCATGATACAAGCTACTTATGAGACAGCGGAGGGAAAAATAATTATTTTGGGGGATTTTAATTCTGTATCTGTACCAACTTTGGATTGATTGGGGGTAACGGCTGACACTCCAACTCCCCTTGCGTAGTGGATGTCTACTCATGGACTTAAAGATGTCTGGGGGTTTCATTATCCTGATGTTAGGGAGTACTCCTGTTATTCGGAAACGCACAAGACTCTTTCCAGAATAGACACTATCCTGTCAGAGGGAGAGGGAATGAGTATGGTGAACAAGGTTTCCTATTTACCCAGAGCAATATCTGACCATTCTCCGATGTTATTGGAACTCAAGTTGGGACCGAAACCGGGTATGCGCCTCTGGCGGATGGAAGCGAGTTGGCTTCAGGAGGATTATATAACAATTAAGTGCACGGAGGCCATTAAGCAGTTCTGGGTAGAAAATGGTAACTTTGGGACACCTCCTCTTCAGTGGGAGGCTTTTAAGGCCACACTGAGGGGAGTGTTCATAGCGGAGGTCCATGGGTTCAAGAAGCAATTAGCCTCTACAATACAGAGTAAGGAAATTGAGGTGACATTAGCGGAAGCAGAATATATTAGAGACCCCAATAGTGAGAGGTTGTTGACTTCACGCATGAGAACCAGGGAGTACAAGACGATCCTTACTGAGCGTACCACAAAACTTAACCTGGCTCAGCGCAGGCGTATATTCGAATTCGGCGACAAGAATGGCAGACTCCTGGCATACTTGGCGTGACCGGAATATGTGCCAGTATATATCAAATCAATCTATGATAACTGCAGGCTGGAAGTATGTGACTCGTCCAATATTTTAAAAACCTTTGTCCAATTCTATGCCGACTTATACAAATCTTGTACTCCTCTGGAGACGGAGGATTTACTGACTTACATTAACGACATTGACCTGCCTACGCTGACAGTGGACAATAGCAAAGCTTTGGAATCTGGTATCACGGTAAAAGAGGTAAAGAAGGCAATTGCCTCCTTTCCTCCTAGGAAGTCCCCTGGGTTGGATGGCCTCCCGTCTGAGTGGTATTATACTTTCAGATATGGTCTAGCCCCTCGTTTGCGTAAGGTGCGGCGAAGTCGGACGGAAGACTACCTCCATCAATGTGGGAGGCCTTGGTTGTCCTGATCCCCAAAGGGGGAAAGGACCCCCGAGAATGTGACTCCTACCGTGTTTCGTGATGAATGTTGACACAAAGATTCTGGCCAAAATACTTGCAAGCAGGTTACAAACAGTCATCCAGAAATTGGTTGATGCGGATCAAACAGGATTCATACAGGGTAGGTGTGCACAAATGAACATTAGAAGACTCTTTTTAAACCTCCAAACTGCTCATGACAACTCTGGGACTAGAATGGTGGCTTCTTTAGATACTAAGAAGGCCTTTGACTCCGTGGAGTGGTCTTATTTGTTTCATCTCTTGGAGTCATATGGCTTTGGCCCTGTTTTCATTTCATGGATATGGCTCTTGTACACGGACCCCTTGATTAGACTGAGGGTCAATGGTATTATCTCGGATCCTTTCCCAATTTTCCGGGGCACCAGGCAGGGGTGTCCTCTTTCACCCCTCCTGTTTGCCCTGGCAATTGAGCCTTTAGCAGTTAAGATAAGATCTACCTCAGCTTTGACTGGTCTGAGGATTGAGGAGTTTGAGGAAAGAGTGTCACTCTACGCAGATGACATGCTGCTATATCTGCATGATTCGGGACCCTCACTCTCCAAAGCCTTTCAATTGATTCAGGACTTTGGGGATTACTCTGGATTTCAAATAAATTGGAAGAAATCCTCCCTTTTCCCTATTGATGAGGAGGTGGTAGTTGCACCAGATTGTCCTATTCCTTTATCCACCTCTTTCAGGTACTTGGGGGTTGAGGTCCAGCTTCCCATCTCTAAGTACTTGGAGAACAATTTGTCGCCCATTGTGGGAAATTTTCGGAAGAAGGTACAGAGGTGGAGGAATTTACCGCTCAGCCTGTTGGGCAGGATAAATTTATTTAAAAAGATCTTCCTCCCTAAATTTCTCTACATTCTCTCGAATTCCCCTGTTTTTGTGCCGTTGCGGATATTCAGGCACATTGACTCTATCGTTGTGGGATTACTTTGGGGAGCTAAAGCTCCCAGAGTGTCCCTGGCGATATTGAAACTACCAGTTACAATGGGAGGGTTGGCTCTTCCGGATCTCCGCTCGTATTTTATGGCCTCCCAATTAATTTTTTTGCACTGGCGACTTTTCCCGCAGGAGCCTAATGCCACCACATTGTTGGAGGCAGCAGTGGCTACCTCCCAAAAAACCCTCCAAAATATACTCTATAGGAAGGGGATTCCAGGGAAGAAGATGGGATCAGTTCTGGCACTCCCTGGGAAAGTATTTTACTTGTGCTCCCAGTGGCGAAAAGATACACCCTTGTCGTTGTCCCCGAACAGTCCTCTATGGTGTAATGGGTCTTTGGGGGAGTTTTTAAAACTGCCGGATGGACAAAAGACCTGGGCACAATATGGTATTAAGTACTTACATCAGATTTTCCAGAATGATCGTTTGTCCACTTTTGTTCAATTGAGAGCTCAGTTTGACGTACCCAAGACTTGGCTTTTCTGATATACGCAGTTGAGGCACGCAGCAAAGGCACAGTTTGGAGGGGATACAATTCTGGTCCAGAACACAGACTTGGAGAGGGTTCTGATAGACCCCGATCCATCTAGGTGAATTTCTAGATATTATGGGGCGGAGGGCCCAGGGATAAAGATAGTAATGGCTAGGGCTAAGGAGCGGTGGGTAGCGATTTTTCCGGAGTTGTCAGAGGAGCAGTGGCAGGAGGTACTGGACATGTATTTGGTGTCTGTTATCTCCTCTACGGACAAAATGATTCAGTTTCGGTATCTTCATCAGTAGTATTATACTCCAGTTAGACTTTACCAAATGCAAAGAAAGGAAACAGCTGTCTGTCATAAATGTATGGAGGAGGAAGGCACTTTCCTACACATGGTATGGGAATGCAAAAAGGTGAGACCATTGTGGTCACAGGTGACGGAATTTATTTCCGATAAATTTGCTTTACCTAACATTTGCTCCCCCTTATGCTGTCTCCTAGGGGTCTTTGACCAGGAGGAGAAGAACACATGTACTAAATTGTTCCTTAGGATTCTATACTTTGAGGTACGGAAACTCATTGCTAGACCCTGGATTCATGATGAACAATTGACACTGGGAATGTGGATAAAAATAGTAAATACGGATGTGCTGAAGTTCAAGATGACCTATGAAGCTAGGGGAGCTCCCAAGAAGTTTAGGAAGGTTTGGTTTAGATGGGTGGATTCGAAAAACACGCTGGAGGAGGAAGAACCACTGAATATGGAACAGTAAGGGCAGTTGTTTTTGTGGTCAATTTGACGAGGACGGGAGGATAGGAGGGGTTTACTCCTCTTACGGAGGTAGAGCATAGATTCTCTTGATTATTGCACAGAACACTGAATGCAGACATCTCGGGGGGAATGGGTGTTTTTTCTCCTGTATAGGGTTGGGGTGTGCGGAGGGGGCGTTTTCACCTTTGTAGGGTGGGATGCCTGATCTGTAGTCTCTCCCAGGGAGAGCTTGGGGTGGGGAGTGTTTTAATGTTATGGGAGGTCTCCTCTCTTGTTTTCATTTTCCTTTTTAAAAAAAAATGCACATATACTACAAAAGTAGAATGGGAATGGAAGTCCATGTGGCATATGCAGAAAAGTTGTATATGTGTGGTAGTGATGTAATGGATATGTAATTTCTATTTTCTGTTGAATGTTGTAATTCTAACTACTGTAATGTATGATTATTCTGATATGTGCACAATAAAAATTATTTTCAAGAAAAAAAAAAAAAAAGACCTCCTTTCTGGCATCCCCCCACATAAGCTGGAACTAGATCGAGCTCACAGAGCATTGGGCCCCCCATGGAAAAATGGAGCCCCTCAAGGACATAGTGATTAAACTTCTACTAAGTGAAGGAGGAGATCATGAACAAATCTTGCATGCAAACATCTCTGCATTGTCAAAACCATCCAGTGTAGATTTTTGTGGACATCTCCCCAGTGACCATACAAAGACAGCAGTCATTGAAACTAAGGATGAGCTTTGTGTTCGAGTCGAACCCACGTTCAACTCGAACATTGTCTGTTCGATCGTTCGCCGAATTGCGAACAATATGGGCCGTTCGCGCCAAATTCGTGTGGTGCGTCACGCCCATAATTCACTGCGGCATCGCAGTGCATTGCTGGCTGATGATTGGCTAAGCATGCACTATGACCCGCATGCTTGGCCAAACACAGCGCCATTAGTAGAGAGAGCTGTAATTGGCCAAAGCCAGGGTGGCTTTGGCCAATTATGGCTCAGGGGGTTTAGAACACGCCCCACACTATATAAGGCCGCCTGCACGGCGGCCCTGTGTAGTGTGTTCCAGCGTGCTGAGAGATAGAGAGAGAGAGAGACAGTGTCATTTGATTTAAGTTAGATAGATTAGGCAGGACAGTCAGTGAGTTAGCTGCACTTACACTGTATCATGTATATATATGCATCCCAGGTGTTGTGTATATATATATATATTTATATACACTGCATTCAGTTTAGCTAGATCCGTTCCTATTATCTTGCTACTGACAGGCAGGCTTGTGTTGTTACAGCATTTACAGATATCTGAAGAAAATTGCTGGTGTTCTTTTGATCCTATTAGTACCACAGTCAGGCAGCTAGACTATTTACAGTTAGCGTAGTGCGTCCTCCTCACAGTGTTCAGTTAAAGCTAAAGTTAGTTTAGTGAGACCTCTGCACAGTGTTCAGCTAAAGCTACAAGTTAGTGTAGTGCAACCTCTGAACAGTGTTCAGCTAAAGCTACAAGTTAGTGTAGTGCACGGTGTTGAGCTAAAGCTACAAGTTAGGGTAGTGCATCCCCCTCACAGTGTTCAGATAAAGCTACAAGTTAGTGTAGTGCATCCTCCTCACAGTGTTCAGCTAAAACTACAAGTTAGTGTAGTGCATCCTCCTCACAGTGTTCAGCTAAAACTACAAGTTAGTGTAGTGCGACCTCTGCACAGTGTTCAGCTAAAGCTACAAGTTAGTATAGTGTGTCCTCCTCACAGTGTTCAGCTAAAACTACAAGTTAGTGTAGTGTGACCTCTGCACAGTGTTCAGCTAAAGCTACAAGTTAGTGTAGAGCGTCCTCCTCACAGTGTTCAGCTAAAACTACAAGTTAGTGTAGTGCGACCTCTGCACAGTGTTCAGCTAAAGCTACAAGTTAGTATAGTGTGTCCTCCTCACAGTGTTCAGCTAAAACTACAAGTTAGTGTAGTGTGACCTCTGCACAGTGTTCAGCTAAAGCTACAAGTTAGTGTAGAGCGTCCTCCTCACAGTGTTCAGCTAAAACTACAAGTTAGTGTAGTGCGACCTCTGCACAGTGTTCAGCTAAAGCTACAAGTTAGTATAGTGCGTCCTCCTCACAGTGTTCAGCTAAAACTACAAGTTAGTATAGTGTGACCTCTGCACAGTGTTCAGCTAAAGCTACAAGTTAGTGTAGTGCGTCCTCCTCACAGTGTTCAGCTAAAACTACAAGTTAGTGTAGTGCGACCTCTGCACAGTGTTCAGCTAAAGCTACCTGTAGAAGGTTGGTGGTGTTTTCCTGATCCTATCACTACCGCAGGCAGCTAAATAAGCTACAAGTTAGTTTTTTGCGAGCTCTGCACAGTGTTCAGCTAAAGCTACCTGTAGAAGGTTGGTGGTGTTTTCCTGATCCTATCACTACCGCAGGCAGCTAAATAAGCTACAAGTTAGTTTTTTGCGAGCTCTGCACAGTGTTCAGCTAAAGCTACCTGTAGAAGGTTGGTGGTGTTTTCCTGATCCTATCACTACCGCAGGCAGCTAAATAAGCTACAAGTTAGTTTTTTGCGAGCTCTGCACAGTGTTCAGCTAAAGCTACCTGTAGAAGGTTGGTGGTGTTTTCCTGATCCTATCACTACCTCAGGCAGATAAATAAGCTACAAGTTATTTTTTTGCAAACTCTGCACAGTGTTCAGCTAAAGCTACCTGTAGAAGGTTGGTGGTGTTTTCCTAATCCTATCACTACCGCAGGCAGCTAAATAAGCTACAAGTTAGTGTAGTGCGTCCTCCTCACAGTGTTCAGCTAAAACTACAAGTTAGTATAGTGCGACCGATGCACAGTCTTCAGCAAAAGCTACCTGTAGAAGTTTGGTGGTGTTTTCCTGATCCTATCACTACCGCAGGCAGCTAAATAAGCTACAAGTTAGTTTTTTGCGAGCTCTGCACAGTGTTCAGCTAAAGCTACCTGTAGAAGGTTGGTGGTGTTTTCCTGATCTTATCACTACCGCAGGCAGCTAAATAAGCTACAAGTTAGTTTTTTGCGAGCTCTGCACAGTGTTCAGCTAAAGCTACCTGTAGAAGGTTGGTGGTGTTTTCCTGATCCTATCACTACCGCAGGCAGCTAAATAAGCTACAAATTATTTTTTTGCAAACTCTGCACAGTGTTCAGCTAAAGCTACCTGTAGAAGGTTGGTGGTGTTTTCCTAATCCTATCACTACCGCAGGCAGCTAAATAAGCTACAAGTTAGTATAGTGCGTCCTCCTCACAGTGTTCAGCTAAAACTACAAGTTAGTAAAGTGCGACCTCTGCACAGTGTTCAGCTAAAGCTACCTGTAGAAGGTTGGTGGTTTTTTCCTGATCCTATCACTACCGCAGGCAGCTAAATAAGCTACAAGTTAGTTTTTGCGAGCTCTGCACAGTGTTCAGCTAAAGCTACCTGTAGAAGGTTGGTGGTGTTCTCATACTACAGGCATACAGTTGATTTTGTGAGCTGCAGTATCGGTATATATATATATATATATATATATATATATATATATCCCAGCTTAGTGCAGCTACAGGCCATTAGTATGTCTGGAAGGCCAACAAGGAGAGGCAGACAGTCACAAGCCAATAAAAGAGGGCAAGCAGGCTCTGTGTCTAGAGGCAATAGTGCTGGTCGTGAAGACGGTACATCCTCATCAGCAAGTGGCCGTGGGGATACGCTTGGCCTTTTTTTCTGCAGCTGGGCGTGTTGAGCCGCAACATGCGGAAGACTTGGTCGAGTGGATGACCAAGCCGTCCTCATCCTCCTCATCCTCTCTCACTAATGCTCAGGGTACTTTGTTTGGCAAAGCAGCTGCCAACACGGCCTCTTCCCTTGGCTCAATGGCATCAGTGACTCCTTCCCTAGCCCCACCATGTCCTCCTGAGGAGTCCCTCGAACTGTTTGACCACAGTGTTGGGTACATGCTCCAGGAGGATGCCCAGCATTTAGAAGGCTCTGATGATGATACTGAGCTAGATGAAGGCAGTAACATGAGCACAGACAGAGGGGGTGCCCAAGAAGGACAGCAATCTGGCAGTCATGCTCCCCCTGCTGCAGCATACTGCCAGGTTTGCTCCAGTGATGAGGAGGGAGGGGATGATAATCTCACTGACTCAACGTGGGTGCCTGATAGGAGAGAGGAGGAAGAGGATAGGGATGAGCTTCAAGTTCGAGTCGAACTCATGTTCGACTCGAACATTGGCTGTTCGCAAGTTCGCCGAACAGCTAACAATTTGGGGTGTTCGCGGCAAATTCGAATGCCGCGGAACACCCTTTAAAAGTCTATGGGAGAAATCAAAAGTGCTAATTTTAAAGGCTTATATGCAAGTTATTGTCATAAAAAGTGTTTGGGGACCTGGGTCCTGCCCCAGGGGACATGGATCAATGCAAAAAAAAGTTTTAAAAACGGACGTTTTTTCAGGAGCAGTGATTTTAATAATGCTTAAAGTCAAACAATAAAAGTGTAATATCCCTTTAAATTTCGTAGCTGGGGGGTGTCTATAGTATGCCTGTAAAGGGGCGCATGTTTCCTGTGTTTAGAACAGTCTGACAGCAAAATTACATTTCGAAGGAAAAAACCCATTTAAAACTACTCACGGCTATTGCATTGCCGGTCCGACAATACACATAGAAGTTCATTGATAAAATCGGCATGGGAATTCCCCACAGGGGAACCCTGAACCAAAATTTTAAAAAAAAATTACGTGGGGGTCCCCTTAAATTCCATACCAGGCCCTTCAGGTCTGGTATGGATATTAAGGAGAACCCCGGCCAAATTTTTTTTAAAAAATGACGTGGGGGTCCCCCTAAATTCCACACCAGACCCTTCAGGTCTGGTATGGATTTTAAGGGGAACCCCGCGCCAAAAAAAAAAGATGGTGTGGGATCCCCCCAAAAATTCATACCAGACCCTTATCCGAGCACGCAACCTAGCAGGCCGCAGGAAAAGAGGGTGGGACGAGAGTGCGGCCCCCCCTCCTGAACCGTAGCAGGCCACATGCCCTCAACATTGGGAGGGTGCTTTGGGGTAGCCCCCAAAACACCTTGTCCCCATGTTGATGAGGACAAGGGCCTCATCCCCACAACCCTGGCCGGTGGTTGGGGGGGTCTGCGGGCGGGGGGCTTATCGGAATCTGGAAGCCCCCTTTAACAAGGGGACCCCCATATCCCGGCCCCCCCCTGTGTGAAATGGTAAGGGGGTACTTACCCCTACCATTTCACTAAAAAACTGTCAAAAATGTTAAAAATGACAAGAGACAGTTTTTGACAATTCCTTTATTTAAATGCTTCTTCTTTCTTCTATCTTCCTTCATCTTCTTCTTCTTCTGGTTCTTCCTCCGGCATTCTTGTCCAGCATCTCCTCCGCGGTGTCTTCTATCTCCTTCTCCTCGGGCCGCTCCGCACCCATGGCATGGGGAGAGGCTCCCTCTCTTCTCTTCATCTTCTTCATCTTCTTCTTCATCTTCTTCTCTTCTTCTTTTCTTCTCTTCTTCTCCTCTTCATTTTCTTCTCCGGGCTGCTCCGCATCCATGCTGGCATGGAGGGAGGCTCCCGCTGTGTGACGGCGTCTCCTCGTCTGACGGTTCTTAAATAGCGGGGGGCGGGGCCACCCGGTGACCCCGCCCCCCTCTGACGCATGACGGGACTTCCCTGTGGCATTCCCCGTGATGTCACAGGGAAGTCCCGTCAAGTCACCGTGCGTCAGGGGGGGTGAGGTCACCGGGTGGCCTCGCCCCCCATTATTTAAGAAACGTCAGAGGAGGAGACGCCGTCACACATCGGGAGCCTCCCTCCATGCCAGCATGGATGCGGAGCGGCCCGGATAAGAAAATGAAGAAGAGAAGAAGAGAAGAAGAGAAGAAAAGAAGAAGAGAAGAAGATGAAGAAGATGAAGAGAAGAACGGGAGCCTCCCCCCATGCCATGGGTGCGGAGCGGCCCGAGGAGAAGAAGATAGAAGACGCCGCGGAGGAGATGCTGGACGAGAATGCCGGAGGAAGAACCAGAAGAAGAAGATGAAGGAAGATAGAAGAAAGAAGAAGCATTTAAATAAAGGAATTGTCAAAAACTGTCTCTTGTCATTTTTAACATTTTTGACAGTTTTTTAGTGAAATGGTAGGGGTAAGTACCCCCTCACCATTTCACATGGGGGGAGGGCCGGGATCTGGCGGTCCCCTTGTTAAAGGGGGCTTCCAGATTCTGATAATCCCCCCGCCTGCAGACCCCCACAACCACCGGCCAGGGTTGTGGGGATGAGGCCCTTGTCCTCATCAACATGGGGACAAGGTGTTTTGGGGGGCTACCCATGTGACCTGGTACGGTTCAGGAGGGGGGCCGCACTCTCGTCCCCCCTCTTTTCCTGCAGCCTGCCAGGTTGCGTGCTCGGATAAGGGTCTGGTATGGATTCTTGGGGGGACCCCACGCCATTTTTTTTTTTTTTTGGCGTGGGGTTCCCCTTAAAATCCATACCAGACCTGAAGGGTCTGGTATGGAATTTAGGGGGACCCCCACGTCATTTTTTTTTTAAATTTTGGCCGGGGTTCCCCTTAATATCCATACCAGACCTGAAGGGCCTGGTATGGAATTTAGGGGGGCCCCCCACGTCATTTTTTTAAAATTTTGGTTCGGGGTTCCCCTGTGGGGAATTCCCATGCCGTTTTTATCAATGAACTTCTATGTGTATTGTCGGACCGGCAATGCAATAGCCGCGAGTAGTTTTAAATGGGTTTTTTTCATTCGAAATGTCATTTTGCTGTCAGACTGTTCTAAACACAGGAAACATGCGCCCCTTTACAGGCATACTATAGACACCCCCCAGCTACGAAATTTAAAGGGATATTACACTTTTATTGTTTGACTTTAAGCATTATTAAAATCACTGCTCCTGAAAAAAACGGCTGTTTTTAAAACTTTTTTTTGCATTGATCCATGTCCCCTGGGGCAGGACCCAGGTCCCCAAACACTTTTTATAACAATAACTTGCATATAAACCTTTAAAATTAGCACTTTTGATTATTCATGTTCGTGTCCCATAGACTTTAACGGTGTTCGCGTGTTCGAAC
Organism: Aquarana catesbeiana; assembly: GCF_042186555.1. Taxonomy (NCBI): domain Eukaryota; kingdom Metazoa; phylum Chordata; class Amphibia; order Anura; family Ranidae; genus Aquarana; species Aquarana catesbeiana. The sequence goes on along the minus strand of NC_133328.1, from coordinate 359,965,321 downwards.
AAACTTTTTTCCTGTTCGCATGTTCTGGTGCGAACCGAACAGGGGGGTGTTCGGCTCATCCCTAGAAGAGGAGGAGGCACATCACCAACGAGGCAAGATGCCCTCCAAGGGAAGCACACTGACTGCATCACACTGCAAAGCACCAAATGTGCAGGGCACTGCTGTTTCTGTGCGTTATTCTAAAAGTTCTTTGGTGTGGACTTTTTTGAGATGAGTGCATCAGATCGCAATGCTGCTATTTGCAACATATGTCTCAAGCGTATCTCGCGTGGCCAAAACATCTCCCGCTTGGGCACCACATGCTTGACCAGACATATGTTGACCTGCCATGCAGTTCGTTGGCAAGCGTATCTAAAAGACCCACACCAAAGAACAAAGAGGACCTCTCCTTGCTCCTCATCAGCTGAGATCTCCAACCCCACTATACCTTCAGTCTTCTCTGAGACCTGCACTGAGAGGAATGAAGGTGTAGAATTAGGTGTGTCACAGTCAAGTACTTGTGGGCAATCTACTTTCAGTACACCGACATCAGATTGTACCAGGCAAATTTCCCTGCCCCAGCTGCTGCACCGCCGAAAGAAGTTCACTCCCAGCCATCCACATGCCCAGCAATTGAATGCTAGCTTGGCAAAATTGATAGTACTTCAACTGCTCCCTTTTCAGCTGGTAGACTTTGCCCCCTTCCGTGAGTTTGTGGAATGTGCAGTTCCTTAGTGGCAGGTACCCAAACGCCACTTTTTCTCACGGAAGGCGATTCCGGCTCTCTACCGGCATGTGGAAGGCAATGTCTTGGCCACGCTAGACAGGGCGGTCAGTGGTAAGGTGCATATTACCGCTGATTCATGGTCCAGCAGGCATGGACAGGGACGTTACCTAAGTTTCATGGTGCATTGGGTCACTCTGCTGGCAGCTGGGAAGGATGCAGGACAAGGTGCAGTAGTGTTGGAGGTTATTCCGCCACCATGCCTCCAAAATGCCACTACTAATGATTGTGACACACCTCTCTCCTCCACCCCCTCCTCTTCTTCTTCCTCCATGGCCTCTTCCTGTGCTTTGTCCTCGGAACCAGCGGTGCTCCATAGGCATTCAAGGGGCTACGCAAGTACGCAGGCCAAAAGATGCCATGCGGTGCTTGAGACGGTGTGCTTGGGGGACAGGAGCCACACTGGGGCAGAGGTTCTGTCAGCTCTGCAGGGGCAGGTTCAGAGGTGGTTGACGCTATGCCAACTTAAGGCAGGAATGGTGGTTTGCTACAATGGCACCAACCTCCTCTCCGCCCTCCGACAGGGACAACTGACCCATGTGCCCTGTTTGGCTCACGTCCTTAACTTGGTGGTGCAGCGGTTCTTGGACAGGTACCCGGGCTTACAGGATGTCCTGAGGCAGGCAAGGAAAGTCTGTGTGCATTTCCGCCGGTCATATAATGCCAGTGCTCGGCTGGCAGACCTCCAAAAGGAATTTAACCTGCCCAAGAACCGCCTAATCTGTGACATGCCCACCAGGTGGAACTCAACGTTGGCCATGCTGCAGCGGCTGTACACACAGCAGAGGGTCATCAATGAGTACCTGTGCAACTATGGCACCAGGACAGGGTCAGGGGAGCTTGTTTTTTTTTCCCCATGCCAGTGGGCCATGATCAGGGATGCATGCACTGTCCTGTCACCATTTGAGGAGGCCATGAGGATGGTGAGCAGTGACAGTGCATGCATCAGTGACACTGTCCTCCTTGTCCACCTGTTGGAGCACACGCTGCGTGGAATATGGACAGGGCACTTGAGGCAGAACAGAGGCAGGAAGAGGAGGACTTCCTTAGCTCTCAAGGCCCCCTTTATCCAGATAGTGTTCCTGCGTGCCCACCGATCACACAAGAAGAGGACAAGGAGGAGGAGGAGGAGGAGGAAGAGGAGGAGGATTGTGTCAGTATGGAGGTGGAGCCTGGCACTCAGTATCAGCAGCAGTCTTTAAGGGATCATTCCCAAGAAACACATGGACTTGTACGTGGCTGGGAGGAGGTGACTGTGGACCATGTCATCCTTAGTGACCCAGAGGACTCCGGACCGAATGCCTCAGCAAACCTTCGCTGCATGGGCTCCCTGATCCTGCAAATCCTGCGGAAGGATCCTCGTATTCGTGGTATCAAGGAGGGGGATCCTTACTGGCTGGAAACCCTCCTTGATCCATGTTACAAGTGTAAGGTTGCAGACCTTATCTTGCCATCGCAGAGGGAGCAGAGGATGAAACATCTTCGGGAGGCCTTGCAGAAAGGTCTGTGCAACGCGTTCCCAGAGACTGGGAGGTTACAAACTCCTGTTTCTGGACAACGTGTTGCTGAGGCTTTGGTCAGTCAAAGAAGGAGCGGTGGAGAAGGTGGCTGTCTGCCTGATGCGTTCAGACAATTTTTTAGTCTGTAGCCCCAAGGTATGATCGGTTCCAGCAACCATCGCCAGCGCTCTGTTTTACATGGTGCAGGAATACCTAGGGGCAAGATCTGACTTGGACACCTTTCCTACTGAAAATCCTCTGGGTTACTGGGTCTTGAGGATCACTGGCCAGAGCTTGCACAGTATGCAATTGAGCTACTGGCCTGTCCTGCATCCAGCATTCTTTCGGAACGCACATTCAGTGCTGCTGAAGGCTTTGTAACCAATCACAGCGTGCGTCTGTCCACCGACTCGGTCGATCGACTGACCTTCATTAAAATGAATCGGTCTTGGATCACCACCAGCTACCAAGCACCTGATGCTGATGTAACCGAATGTTTTTTTTTTAAATGTCAGATCCCTTCAAAGACTGCCTATGCTGATGCTGAGTGACTATCCTGTTATGCTGAGTAATTATCCTCTTCCTCCTCAATGATCATGCTGATAGCTTGTAAGAACATTTTTGGTTCTGGGCGCCGCCACCAGTGCCCAAATCCCAATTTTTAAGCCCCTGTTTAACAAGGGCATGTAATTACAATTTTTGATGCAATTCTTTGCAGCAGGGCTAGTTCCTACGCTCCAACTAGAGTATCTGTGAGGGGTTGCAGTGTTGTGGCACCAGCACCAGTTCCTAAGGCCCAATATTTCAGCCCCTGTTTAACAGGGGCATGTAATTACAATTTTTGATGCAATTCTTTTGCAGCAGGGCTCGTTCCTACATTCCAAATAGAGTATCTGTGAGGGGTTGCAGTGTTGTGGCACCAGCACCAGTGCCTAAGGCTCAATTTTTCAGCAGAGACATGTAATTAGAATTCTTGATCTAATATTTCACAGCAGGGCCCATTTCTGTGCCCACCAATATTAACTGTGAGGACTTACAGTGTTGTGGCACCAACATCACCACCACCACCACCAAAGGCCCAATTTTTCAGCCCCTGTTCAACAGGGGCATGTAATTACAATTTTTGATCGAATATTTCACAGCAGGGCCCATTTCTGCGCCCACCAAGGTTAACTGTGAGGACTTACAGTGTTATGCCACCAGCACCACCACCACCAAAGGCCCAATTTTTCTGGCCCTGTTCAACAGGGGCATGTAATTACAATTCTTGATTGAATATTTCACAGCAGGGCACGTTTCTGCACCCACCAAGATTAACTGTGAGGACTTACAGTGTTCTGGCACCAGCACCAACACCACCACCAAAGGCCCAATTTTTCAGCCCCTGTTCAACAGGGGCATGTAATTACAATTCTTGATCTAATATTTCACAGCAGGGCCCGTTCCAGCGCCCACCAAGAGTAACTTTGAGGACTTACAGTTTTGTGGCACCAGTACCACCACCACCATCACCAAAGGCCCAATTTTTCTGGCCCTGTTCAACAGGGGCATGTAATTACAATTCTTGATCTAATATTTCACAGCAAGGCCCTGTGAGGGCTTACAGTGTTGAGGCCACAACAACACCTAAGGCCCAAATTTCTGCTGAGTATATAGGGCAGGCCCCTACTTTCAAACATCCAACTTACAAAAGACTCCTACTTGCAAACGGAAGTGAGATGGAATCTACCCAATAGGAAGGGAAATTCTCTCCTGTAAGAGTTAATATGGGAAAAAACTTTTATCCTTTCCACTGATGCTTTATCACCAATCCTTGTTTCACTAAAAATCCCAAATTTTCAAAAAACATTTGTCATTGGGACAAAAAGTGAGGTGAAATCTTTTAAAGAGGAGCACAGATAGCAAAACAAATGTCACAGGGGTGATAACCCTTCCCTATGTTTTCCAAAAAGCTTAAAAACAGATTTTTTGGCTGGAGCTACACTTTAAAAATGTACCAGTTAAAAATTACAAACAGATTCTACTTAACAACAAACCTACAGTCCCTGTCTTGTTTGCACCGCCTGTATACTGCTGTTCAGAGTATATAGGACCTGGGGCCCCACGCCTTTCTTTTTTAATTTCTGTGCAGGGTTCCCCTTAATATCCATACAAGACCCAAAGGGCCTGGTAATGGACAGGAGGGTACCCATGCCGTTTGTCTCACTGATTTTCATCCATATTGCCAGGACCCGACATTACATTAAATCCGCAAGCAGTTTTAAATGACTTTTTTCCTTTAAAAATGTCATTTTGTGCAGGGACTGTTCTAAGCACGGGAAACACACATACTATAGACATCCCCCAGGTACGATATTTAAAGGAATATTTCACTTTTTTTTTTTTTACTTTAAGCATCATTAAAATCACTGCTCCTGCAAAAACGGACATTTTTAAAAGTTTTTTTGCATTGATACATGTTCCCTGGGGCAGGACCCAGGTCCCCAAACCCTTTTTAGGACAATACCATGCAAATTTGCCTTTAAAATGAGAACTTTTGATTTGGAACATTCGAGTCCCATAGACGTCAACAGGGTTCTAACATTCGTGCGAATTTTCGGTCCGTTTGCAGGTTCTGGTGCGAACCGAACCGGGGGCTGTTCGGCTCATCCCTACTCATAAATGTACTCTCAGCACCAGAACACAAGAGACAGCATACAAGTTACTCACCAGATGGTTCATCCCTAATTGAAACCCCTGCTGAACGTCCTCACACAGGAAGACATCAAATACTGGTGGGCCTTCCTGTTCATGCTCAAATTCTCCTTCAAATCTAAACCATACTCCTTCTCCAGTTTACAAGAAGGGGAGAAGCTGCTCCTGAGCCTGAGGCTTATCATGCTTGGCCCACCGCACACCCCCCCAACCTCCATACTGGGAGCCACCAAATGTCAGACACCGTCCAGCCCTGTATCACCATTGTGGAACAAGAACACCTTCCAGCATCCTAAGGAAGGCAGACCTCGCTGAGCCAAGATGTACCCGAATTGCCTTATTTACCATACTAGATTCGACCAGTTTCCAAGAATTACACTGTCTATACAATCCTTTTTCAAGACACTTGCAAGTTGTTTTACGGTTGTTCCCTTTTCCTTTTTTTCAAAATTCATAACTGTCCTGCCAGATGACCACCAAGTTTTCTACACTTTCTATACCAGATCCCTGAGACCCAGGAAGACATCCTTTACATTCCAATACCTGGAACCAAGCCCTGATCCAGCAGATCAGGAACTGTAGTACCCTACAAGCAACCAGTACTGAAAAGAACTTCCTACACAATGCCACACGCGTTTACTTCACCATGTTGCCTTATCCCAGTCCCTCACCCTTTCCCTCCTCCCTGAACCATAAATGAGACTATCACCCTCCCACCCACCTTAACTACCCCCAGTAACACTTGATCCCCAGAGACCCCTCCTAACCCCCTAACCTCTACTGAATGGATTGGATCTTTATGTTTATTTCAACATGCAAGTTGCAGTCAGATGTTTATGTTTTTTTATAAATTTACATATGTTTTGGTGTATATTTCAAATAAAAAATGGCCGCCCCATGGAGACAGGTATCCAACAAAATGGGCGACGAAACACTTCCTGTTCTTCCCCTTAAATTGACTGTGATTTTAACCAATCTGGATCCCCTGAGGAAGTCACGTGGTGTGATGTAATGCATAGGAAGTGACCGAACCACACGAGAACCGGAAGTGATGTAAGAGGCACCTGTAACACCATCCAAATTACAGATCTGCTGTTTTTTCACTACTCTGTTGTAAGTTTCCACTTGGCTTTTAAATAAATCAATCAGTTTATACATTCTACACTATGGGAGATTCTTCTTTATCCCCTGTACATATTCGTCGGGAATGAACGTCCGTATGGACTAAGCCAGAGCCACCATCTAATATACAATACCTGGAGAGGGCCATCTACCATCACAACATCTTGGAAAGGTCTCCAGCTGCACCCATCTCCACTGCTTTTCACTATCCATATGGAGGTAAGAGTCTAGTAAACACTGAGTGATACACACGAAGAGTGACACACCAGTGATTTTATTGAAGAGCACTTATTGAAGCACTGTCTGCACTTTGTTTTATCATAGACTTTATTTATCTTCACTTCATGAACTATTGCAGCACCACTATTTGTTGTGTCAACAGTGTGATAAAGAGAGATTATATGGATTATTGCTACATTCATCTATTTAAATTACATGTGTCTCATTGATATATTGCATATACATAGGAATTTTATTATTGATATTTATATTTTTTGTTTGCACTGAAATCATCTTGTGTGCACAAATTCATATTTGTATTTTGCACAGCACCATGAGCGTTCATTGATATTTGAACACAAGCTCATATTTGCACCTAGCAATTTTGCACAGCATCTTTAGTGTTTTTTTGCACAGTCGCATTTTTTAGCAATTTTTGCACAGATTATCGCACAGTGCTTAATCATCTACATTTATTTATAGTATGAGCGTTCACTGGCATTGATTTATTTGAGCACAAGCTCATATTTGCACCTAGCAATTTTGCACAGCATCTTTAGCGTTTTTCTGCACAGTCGCATTTTTAGCAATTTTTGCACAGATTATCGCACAGTGCTAAATCATCTATCATTAGGCCACCACTATTTGTTGTGTGATAAAGAGAGATTATACAGATTATTGCTACATTCATCCATAATTATGACATGTGTCTCATTGACATATTGCATATGCATAGGAATTTTTTTATTAATATTTATATATTTTTTTTGCACTGAAATCATCTTATGTGCACAGATTCATATTTGTATTTTGCACAGCGCCATGAACGCTCATTGGTATTGATTTATTTGAACACAAGCTCATATTTGCACTTAGCAATTTTGCACAGCATCTTTAGCTTTATTTTTTTTGCACAGTCGCATTTTTTAGCAATTTATGCACAGATTATTGCACAGTGCTAAATCATCTACATATATTTATAGTATAAGCATTCATTGGCATTGTTTTATTTGAGCACAAGCTCATATTTGCACCTAGCAATTTTGCACAGCATCTTTTAGCGTTTTTTGCACAGTCGCATTTTTTAGCAATTTTTGCACAGATTATTGCACAGTGCTAAATCATCTATATTTATAATATTAAGTTGCACTGATCACTTATTTATTTTATACCAATTTAGTGCACTCATACACTTTAGATCTAGCTGCAATTTATCAGAGTACTATATTATACATTCACTTTGATAGCACAGAGAACCTTACTTACATTTGATGAGGTTGAGATGATAGATGGTACTAGGGGCAGAGTGCACACTTTTCTCTTCAGCCCATCGGAGCCCCGAGTGGGCTCCCCGCTAAACTTTTCTCTTTTGTTTTTCCTTGCCTGTTTTTACCTATTTTCTTTTTCAGCCAGTCTCCATGAGCTCTCCATCTTTACAACATCGACCAAGGTCCACAACTCACATGAGTCGGGATCCCACGTGCAGTCTAGCTGATCATCTGAGTGACAAAATATCAGGTGAGATCCCTTCCCCTCTGCTTGATAGCTAACGACTCTATTCCCTCTCCTCCACTGCATATTGTGTCACCCAATACGCAGGGGATGAATTCCCCGATAAAACAATGGAAAATTTTACAATCTATGCATGCCCCAAAAAATGGACGTCGTCCTACTCCAGGAGACACATTTCCCAATGCGGTATAGCCCTTCTTTCCTGCATGCTAAATATCCCACTTTCTTTCTTTCAAATGCGGAAGGGAAATCAAAGAGAGTGGCAATCCTAATATCTACCAACTGCAAATTTACACTTCAGCTAGAACACAAAGACTCGGAGGGCAGATTTATTCTCATAAAAGGCACAATAGATGACCAATTGTACTCCTTTATTTCATACTATACGCCCAATCAGGGAGAGGTGCCATTTTTCTAAGCGATGCTTAAAACTCTAGACCCCATAGTGGAAGGGACTGTGATATATGGGGGCGACTCCAATACTGCCCTGGACCAAGGTCTAGACAAACCCAGACCCCCTGGATCCCAACTTATCAGACCCCCCAAACTGAGCCTAAAAATAGCCAAGCTGATTCACCTACATGGTTTAGTCGATGCTTGGAGGGAAATTAATTCAACTAAGAGGGATTACATGCACTTCTTGTGCCTGCACCAATCCTATGCTAAGATTGACCACATGTTCATTTCTACTGCCAACATCTCTGCCATAGTTAAATCAGCAATAAGGGACACAGTGTGGTCGAACCACTCTCACCCTAAAAAAGGCTACTATTGCCCTAATCTCCTCCAATGGATACTTAACATATCTATACTCAGTGACCCGGTCAAGGTTTTGGAAATAGAAAAAGCCATAAAAGAATATTTCCTTCTCAACAGGGGTGAGGGGTGTCAGCTGATACTCTATGGGCGACACCATTTGTGGCAAAATAATCCAAATCTCCTCCCAAATTAAAAGAGAACGAATGGCAGACATCAAAAAACTAGAAAGAATTCAAAAACCTGAAAAGCCTCCATAAACAAAACCCCAAACAGGTGCCCACAGATAAACTGGATGCAGCCCGACTCTCCCTAAATCTGTCTCTCACGGCCAAGGCTGAAAAGAGCATCAGATGGAGCGGAGTAAAATTTTATCACCACAGAGATAAAATAGGTTCCATGTTAGCAGCCAAACTTACCCCTCAGGCTAGACCATGCTCTCTACCTAAAATACACCTACATACACATACATCTCTGATGGGACACGCACTCTAAATCCTCAAAGCATCATGGACACTTTGCAAGCATGCTACGAGAAATTATACAGCGGGGGGAATAAAGACAACGAGATCCATTTCAACTCACTCCTGGATTCGTTCCCAATCCCAAAAGTAGAATTGCGACACAAACAAAAACCTGGACGTTCCTATATCAGCAGAAGAAATAACCCAGATTATTAAGAACCTCAAGCAGGGCTCTGCTCCTGGGCTTGACGGCTTTTCCACACCATATTATAAAATGTTTGCAGAGACCCTAGCTCCACACCTAGCGAACTTCTTCAATTCTAAAACTTCAGGGGCCCCGCTAGAGAGACAGCTTAAAGCGTCTTTCATCTCCGTTATACCCAAACCAAACAGAGACCCGGGGGAGGTGGGGAACTATAGGCCCAATTCTTTAATCAACAATGACATGAAGATCTTGACCAAGAACCTAGCGGATTGCATGGCATCCTTCATTGGTCTGTACAGTCATAAAGACCAGGTGGGATTCATCCCAGGCCGACAAGGTCCAGACCAAATTAAAAGGGCGATAGACATTATCTCAATACTACAATCCAAATGGGCAGGGAAGGGCAGCCAGGAGGGCCTGCTACTTTTGCTTGACCTACAAAAAGCTTTTGATTCAGTCTCTTGGCCCGACCTATTCAACATTTTGCACCGCTAGGGTTTTGGTCAGAAATTCATAGGTCTTATGAGGGCCCTCTACTCCCAACCTGAAGCACGAGTCCGACTACAGGGATATTACTCTGAGCCTATTAAAATAGCTAGAGGGACAAGATGCCCCCTAGCTTAGCTGTGATGCCCCCTCTCCCCCCTTATATTCAAATTGGCAATAGAAACCCTGGCGATAGCAGATGAATAAATGCTCCCTGTTTTCAGACAACCTATTACTATTCGTCACATCACCAACAATCTCACTCCCGAACATCTGCGAATTACTGGAAGACTTTACTAAGGCCTCGGAGTTGCAGGTCAACTTCTCTAAGTCTCAAATTCTAAATATAACAATCCCTCATCAAACTGCTCAGACCCTTAAAAACTCCTTCCAATTTGAATGGAGTGACTCCACCATTCGTTATCTGGGAGTAGAAATCTTCCCCAAAAGTCAAACATCTTTATCAGGTTAACTTCCCCCTGCTGTATAATAAGCTCAAACCAGAGCTCAAAGGCTGGGCCCTCTATGAATTGCCCTGGCTTGGAAGGATATACGCGATCAAGATGATGCTCCTTCCCAAATTACTATATCTCTTCAGATCCCTCTCAATTCCCCTGAGGACAGATCACCTATGGAAATTCCAAGGCAAATTTTTGAAATTTATCTGGGGAACCTTGGACCACCGTCTCGCGAAGAGAACTCTATATAGACCAAAAACACAGGGAGGATTGGGGGTTCCTAACTTACTGTGGTACTACCGAGCGGCACGCTTGGCACAACTATCAGTAATCTACACGTGCCTGGAAAAATCTGATTGGGTACATATAGAGCGACAAGCAGTCCCAACCCACACGTTGGACTTTCTTCTATAGTCTCCTCCAAGAGACTGCCCACCAATTATGTCTCCAGTGCTGTCTAACTCGATAGTCCTTTGGGATAGCCTGAAAAACCTCCCCTCCCTAACTTCAGATATTCAACCGTTAGCACATTTTTTTCATAACCCCAAATTTACCCCTGGTATGAACATACAGGCCTTCCACTGGTGGTTGGATAAGGGGTTATACCGCATTGGACACTTTCTAACTCCTAAGGGTCCGCTCTCGCTTAATGATTGCAAAAAGAGGCTGGAAATGTCAGAATCGGAGCGGTATAGATTTCTACAGATTCCCCATTTCTTAAATTCCCTATGGAAAAACAAATCAGAACCCTCAAGATTAATGACATGTGAACAATGGTGTGGCCAAGCCACAGAGCAGAGGGGGCTATTTTGATTATTTACCTGTCACTGGCCACAGATAGCACCAAACTATCTTACATGCACGCATGAGATAATGAAATCCAAGTCAGCTGGAATATCGAAACCTGGAATAAAAACTTTTTTCGAGCCTATAGAGGCGTATGAAATATCGCTCTAATGCCCCGTACACACGGTCGGATTTTCCAATGGAAAATGTCCGATCGGAGCGTGTTGTCAGAAATTCCGACCATGTGTGGGCTCCATCGGACATTTTCCATTGGATTTTCCGACACACAAAGTTGGAGAGCAGGAGATAAAATTTTCCGACAACAAAATCCTTTGTCGGAAATTCCGATCGTGTGTACACAAATCCGACGGACAAAGTGCCACGCATGCTCAGAATAAATAAAGAGATGAAAGCTATTGGCCACTGCCCGTTTATAGTCCCAACGTACGTGTTTTACGTCACCGCGTTTAGAACGATCAGATTTTCTGACAACTTTGTGTGACCGTGTGTATGCAAGACAAGTTTGAGCCAACATCCGTCAGAAAAAATCCTAGGATTTTGTTGTTGGAATGTCTGAACAAAGTCCAACCGTGTGTACGAGGCATTATAGAGGAGAACCTCAAAGTGATTACCAGATGGTACTTAGTCCCAACTAGATTAGTAAAAATGTTTCCCTCCTCCTCACCTGTTTGCTTCAGAGACTGTGCATCATCAGGATCAATGATCCACATCTGGTGGGAATGCCCGAAACAGAGGGGATTTCGGAACAGAATCTTCCATATGATCCGCAAAGTAACAGGATACCAAATCCCCAAAAGCCCCTCTATAGCCCTGTTCAATGAGCATTTACTCGACACCAATAGAGCTACCAGGGACTTAATCTTCTTTATCTTTTAGGGTGCTAAATTGACCATAGCAAGAGCATGGAAATTTCCAAAGGTCCTTTTCTCAGCAGCTAAATGAAAAATTTCCTGGATAATGGCCCAGGAGAAAATGGTGAACTCCCTGATTGACATGGCATCTAGGTTCAATTCTACATGGGACCCCTGAGCGACCTTTATAGGTATTCCAGGATGAAAAGGCACATTTCAGAAGATGTGGAGAGCTCATGGAAGATTAGCTGAATTGCTTTCTTTTTTCCTTTTTCTTCTTCTCTTCTCCCCCTTTTTCCCTTGTAAAAATCTCCTTTGTACTCTCTTGTACTGCACTTCAGTAACTGATCTTACATGCAAGATCAAAGATCAATCTTACAGCAGCATTTCTAATGTAGCTGTATTAAAATACAGGTTTTGTTCATTAATTTTCTGTTAGTTAGTATTTTCTTTATTATTGAGCAAAGAGATACTCACCGCTTATTATGAATAGTCTAGGTTAGTTACCTAACATACGAGAGTAAAGATGAGACTTGTTGACTGAAATCATCTGTATATCTTCATCCTCTTTAATGTCATATGTGACGTGCAGGTAACACCTATAGTTTAACCGTATTAGACAGTATCACCTCTATCGCATTTTTCAAATTTATTTGTATGGAAAGTTGTGCCTGCTCTGTTTGATATAATGCTCAATAAAAACTTATTGAAAAAAAACTACTTACATGACTTAGGCAGCATACTTCTGTGAGTGGTGTTTCATCTAACTAACCATTATGGACCTCTAGAATATGCAGTATGTTTGAGGTATAAATGAGCAGGGCTGAAGTAGCAAATAAACAGTCTGGTGAATATTACTTAACAGTGCTAAAAGAGTTCATGTATACCTAAAATATAGATGGCGTATGCTAGTTATTGTGATATACTGTAGCTCTTTAATTGGTTTTCCTTTACATGAATCTTCAACATTATTTTTGTAAAAAAAAAATTTTATAGCTTATTATTCTTTTTGTACTGTTATTATTATAAACAGAAGAATGTTGCTCTTAAACCTTATGTTTCTCATTTGTATGATCGGGCGAAAGGTTAAACTGCTTTCTGGGGGAAACTAAGAGGTACGTAATTAGCACAGCAGGTCCACTTCTAATTTAACAGAAATGCTTTAAAACGATGTTGCAGTGCAGAGATCAGTGTTCTCTTACTGTAGAACATATTAGCAGTATTTTAGAAATTAAAAGTATTACATTTTGATCTTAAAACAGTATTCCCGGTTTTAAAATAAATAGAAAAAATATGCTTCTTAAAATGTGTTTAGTGGAATGTTTTTCTCTAATCTGATATCAGATAATGAAACATATAAGAAATGTAAAAAAATTATCCCATTGTGCATTTTAAAAGAAAATGTAAAAAATATGACTGAAAAAGAGAAAAGGAAAGAGTATTATGAAAAGTACCACTCAGTGGGGAGAATACATAATATCTATCATGTTGTCGGAAATTCTGACCGTGTGTAGGCTTCATTGGACATTTTCCATCGGAATTTTCGTCACACAAAATTTGAGATCTGGATCTCAAATTTTCCGACAACAAAATCGGTTGTCATAAATTCCGCTCATGTTTACACAATTCCGACTCATAAAAGTTCCACGCATGCTCAGAATCAAGCAGAAGAGCCGCACTGCTTAATTTTTATCGGCTCGTCATATGTGTTGCATGTGTTGTACGTTTCTTGATGTTCAGAATTTCTGACAAGATTTGTGTGACGTTGTGTATGCAAGACAAGTTTGAGCCAACATCCGTCTGAAAAAATCCATGGATTTTGTTGTTGGAATGTCCGATCATGTGTACGGGGCATAATAGTTGATGCCATTGGGTTTCTAAAATCATGATTTGAAGAAAATGTAGCCTTTTTTTTCAATCTATTGGTTTTGAAGTGAAAACATACTTGAAGGATACAACCCATCTACTTGAAAATTTAAAAGAACTGAAGTCCAAAGAGAGGGGATGTTTTGATTAAAGCAGATGTTTGTTCACTGGACACCATTTATAATTATATGGATGCCTATGTGGCCTTGGACTGGGTATTTCATAAAAAGATTGCCTTTCGCATAAAGAAGATTAAGTGGGGAAGCTATAGGATTTGCAGCACGCCACCACTATTTTTGGTGTGAAAATGATTTTTTACATTTATATGGCTAGCATAATGATGGAAGTCACAGTAAGCCTTGCTAATATAATTATGAATGATTAGAAGAAACCACCTCAACACCAGCATGAAACTTTCCCTTCCTTTCCAGGATATTTTTCAGTTTTCTTTTCAATAGTTCAAAAATACAAAACAGAATACAGAAAGCAAGACAGGAGAGGTATATTGCATAGGAAATCACCTCACAGGTGTATACAATGGTTCAGCAAATGTACACCTTTCTATGGTAATTAAGGACAAACATTCAAACAGTAAGGGAGTAGAGAAAGTAGACAAGAAAAGGAAAAAAGAGAGAAAAGAATAAAAAGGGAGAGAGAAAAGATATCAGAGACTATAAATCATACATATAGGAGTTATCTTTACAGTACATCTAGTTACACAGTAAAGACTGAAAGCTTTTTCAGAATGGACATGTACAGTTAGGGTTGTCAAACCATATAGACCAGTGTTTTTGAAATAATGGAATAAACACATTTTTAATGGCTAGTAATTTCTCCATATGACATTGGTGGTTTAGAGTTAACATTGTGTCCCCAATGGAAGGTATATCAGAGGATTTCGAGAGTTTAACAATATGAAGTTTAGCAGCAAGAAGGAGCTGGAGAAGTACAACCCTGACAGAGGGGAAGAAACAATCAATCCTTAAGTGTAGGAGTGCAAGGAAAGGGTCTGGAACTATTTTGGTCCCTACAAGTTCTGGTGCTAAAGAGAAAATGTCATTCCAATACGAATGCAGCAATTTCCATAATACATGGAATAGCCCCTGCCCATTGATTTCAATGGGCAGGGGCACTTTAGGAGCGCTCAAAGATGCTACTTGCAGGACTTTTTTAAGCATCTTGCCAGCGCATTGCTCCAGTGTGAAAGCCCTCGGGCTTTCACACTGGAGTGACAGGAGAGGCGCTTTGCAGGTGCTATTTTTAGCGCCTGTAACGCACCTCAGTGTGAAAATAGCCTAAAGGGCTGCTAACCCTCACATTTTTTTTCTAACCGGTTCCCGACCGACTCGCATAAATATACTGCGGCGCAATGGCACTGCTGCACGAAACCCCATATATATATGGGGTTCCTTTAAGAGCCGCCAGAGGACGCGCACCTGCTGCGCGTGGCCGATGGTCGCGATCACCGCCAGCTATGAGCGCCAGCACGGGGATTTGTGTGTGTAAATACACAAATGCCTGTGCTGTCAAAGGAGAGGAGACATGTCGTTTGTTCCTACTATGTAGGAACAGCAAAATGTCTCCTCTCCTACTCAGTCCTATCCCCATACAGTTATAACACGCTGAGGGAACACACATTTAACCCCTTGATCGCCCCCTAGTGTTAACCCCTTCCCTATATTTTTATAGCACTGATCGCTGTATAAATGTCAGTGGTCCCAAAAATGTGTCAAAAATGTGTCAAATGTCTCCGATCTGTCCGCCGCAATGTTGTAATACTGCTAAAAATCACTGCCATTACTAGTAAAAAATAAAATAATAATAATAATAAAAATGCCATAAAAATGCCATACATCTTTAATATAGTTTGTAGACGCTATAACTTTTGTGCAAACCAATCAATATATGCTTATTGTGTTTTTTTTTTTACCAAAAATATATAGAAGAATATATTGCCTACCACCAGCAAATAATGATAGAATTATGAGAAGCAATAATAAACACAGAAAAAGTCCAAATCTTCAAAGATAGTAGGATGTTCAGCTTAATTGTAGGTAACAGTCCAAAATAAGCTATGATTGCCCTTACCAGAACTTCAGTGATAATGAGCGGATGGCATAAAACCCTACCAGGGCCTTAGGGATAATAAACCAGTCAGCACCTTCCGTTTTCAGATTAAAGTCCCCTCAATGGATGCAGGAGAAGAAACAAACAGAAAAAAACTGGCCATAGTGTAGTGTATCCATGCTTAGCATGGACAAACAAACATACCAAACACCCCGGTGAGCACACAGGAACAACCAAAAGATAAGGGGAGGGAAGTGAAAAAAAACCCCACCACCGTGGCTGTAGATTGTGCTTACCGACTCACGGTGATAAGCAGGCTCTATGTCAAACTAGGAGCTGATCAGTAGTTGACAAGGAACACTGTATGAGGGAGTACTCATACCCGATCTGTAGGGAGTAGTGCTGCCCTCTGCTCCCTACTCAGCCGGAGTCCCGGATCTCCCTCTATAGAGTTCAGCTGGGGATGTCGCCTCCCCTCACTGCCGCTATTCCAGGAGCTGAACTCTATAGAGGGAGATCCGGGACTCCGGCTGAGTAGGGAGCAGAGGGCAGAGGGCAGCACTACTCCCTACAGATCGGTATGAGTACTCCCTCATACAGTGTTCCTTGTCAACTACTGATCAGCTCCTAGTTTGACATAGAGCCTGCTTATCACCGTGAGTCGGTAAGCACAATCTACAGCCACGGTGGTGGGGTTTTTTTTCACTTCCCTCCCCTTCTCTTTTGGTTGTTCCTGTGTGCTCACCATGGTGTTTGGTATGTTTGTTTGTCCATGCTAAGCATCTGATATACTACACTATGGCCAGTTTTTTTCTGTTTGTTTCTTCTCCTGCATCCATTGAGGGGACTTTAATCTGAAAACGGAAGGTGCTGACTGGTTTATTATCCCTAAGGCCATGGCAGGGTTTTATGCCATCCGCTCATTATCACTGAAGTTCTGGTAAGGGCAATCATAGCTTATTTTGGACTGTTACCTACAATTAAGCTGAACATCCTACTATCTTTGAAGATTTGGACTTTTTCTGTGTTTATTATTGCTTCTCATAATTCTATCATTATTTGCTGGTGGTAGGCAACACTTCCACCTTACCTAATATTTTTTGTTTAGCGCATTTTATAATTTTTTCTTTGTTCTGATTGGTGTTGTCGCACTGTTTACTGCTGCTCATTTTTATGTGTTTCTAGCGCGGAATTTTTTTATATATAGAAGAATATATATTGGCCTAAACTGATGAATACATTTGTTTTTTTTTGTCGCTCTTTTTTTGTGTATAGCGCAAAAAATAAAACAATTACACAGAGGTGATCAAATACCACCAAAAGAAAGCTCTATTTGTAGGAAAAAAAAGGATGCAAATTTAGTTTTGGTACAGCATTGCATGACCGTGCAATAACCAGTAACAAATGACAAATTGTAAAAAGTGCTCCGGTCAGGAAGGGGGTAAAACCTTCCGGGGCTGAAGTGGTTAAAATTACAAACATGTCATACATACCTCAACTGTGCAGTTCGTTTTGCACAGAGTGGCCCTGATCCTCCTCTTCTGGGGTTCCTCATCGGCGCTGGTAGCTCCCCCTGCATCTAGTGCCCACGTCAGAGAAGCGCAGAAAGCAGGACTCGGTCCCGCCTCATTGGATTTGATTGAAAGAAACAGGAGCCAATGGCTGTGCTGCTATCAATCTATCTAATCAGGACATGAGACACCAGCTAGAGCTGGTGTGCTGGTCCCCGGGGAGAAGAAAACCAAGTTCAGGTAAGTAAAACGGGGGCACTGGGGGGGCTGTAGCGCTAAAAAAGATTTTTCACCTTAATGCATCCAGGAAGAGGAGTAGAAAAGGTGTTCCCTTAATTTTAACATTCCTAATAAAGTTGATAAGGCATCTGTGGCATCTGGAGCCTGTCTGCCAGTGACAAAACCCACTTGGTCAGAATGGATGAGATTAGGTAAGACTTGCGCTGGGGACAATCATTTTGCAAAGATTTTAATGTCAGTATTGAGTAGGGATGAGCCGAACACCCCCCTGTTCGGTTCGCACCAGAACATGCGAACAGGCAAAAAATTTGTTCGAACATGTGAACACCGTTAAAGTCTATGGGACTCAAACATGAATAATCAAAAGTGCTAATTTTAAAGGCTTATATACAAGTTATTGTCATAAAAAGTGTTTGGGGACCTGGGTCCTGCCCCAGGGGACATGTATCAAAAAAAAAAGTTTCAAAAACGACCGTTTTTTCGGGAGCAGTGATTTTAATAATGCTTAAAGTCAAACAATAAAAGTGTAATATTCCTTTAAATTTCATACCTGGGGGGTGTCTATAGTATGCCTGTAAAGGGGCGCATGTTTCCCATGTTTAGAACAGTCTGACGGCAAAATGACATTTCAAAGGAAAAAAAGTCATTTAAAACTACTTGCGGCTATTAATGAATTGTCGGTCCGACAATACACATAAGAGTTCATTGATAAAAACGGCATGGAATTTCCCCATAGGGGAACCCCAAACTAAAATTGCATCAGAGGGGGGTGGGGTCACCGGGTGTGCCCTCCCTCTATTATTTAAGGAGTGTCAGAAGAAGAGAAGCGTCACACAGCGGGAGCCTCCCATGAATGCGGAGCGGCCCAAGAATGAAGCAGAGAAGAAGACACTGCGGACACTGCAGCTTTCGAATTTGCCGCGAACACCCCAAATTGTTCGCTGTTCAGCAAACTAGCGAACAGCCGATGTTCGAGTCGAACATGAATTCGAAGCTCATCCCTAGTATTGAGTAAGGGCATCTATATTTGGAGGCTATGAGGCGTCCTTATTGGGCTTAGGTATTTTTACAATAAACTAAATGGTAAAAAATGTACTCTTGGTTCTCAGCATCAAATAAAAATAAAAATCTCCCACAGCCGCACTCATAAATAATACATAATACCAGTGCTGAAGCAAAATTAAAAGGAATACAAATGTCCTGTATTACTAAATGAAATGTGTCTTAGTTATATGTATCATAATACAAAGAATCATGATATTATCAAAAATAAATATGATGCGTTGCAAAATAATAAATCCAATTACAATTGAAAAAATTAAAAAATGAAAATGCAGAGGGTGACACACTGTTCCAAAATGACACAAAAAATAAAAAATACCAATTAATAAATCGATAAACAAAGATCCTGATGGAAGTCCACCATCAATATGCAAATGTCCAATTGAAACAAGTAGTTATGTATAAGAATGAGCCGAACATCCCCTGGTTCGGTTCGCACCAGAACATGCGAACAGGCAAAAAATTTGGACGAACACGCGAACACTGTTAAAGTCTATGGGATGCGAACATGAAAAATCAAAAGTGCTCATTTTAAAGGCTTATATGCAAGTTATTGTCATAAAAAGTGTTTGGAGACCCGGGTCCTGCTCCAGGGGACATGTAGCAATGCAAAAAAAAGTTTTAAAAACTGCCATTTTTCGGGAGCAGTGATTTTAATAATGCTTAAAGTGAAACAATAAAAATAAAATATTCCTTTAAATATAGTGCCTGGGGGGTATCTATAGCATGCCTTGCTGCTTTTTTTTTTTCTTTTTTTGGCTTGTCTGCGGCGTGAGATGGATCTATATCACGGGACATTTGTATTTTTTTATCTTTTAATAAAAGACTTGTCCCAAAGTATTTCCTGTCTTTTTTACTATTTTTGACACTTTTTCTTGTGAAATGGTAGGGGTACAATGTACCCGTTACCAATTCACATGGGGGGCTGGGATCTGGGGGTCCCCTTTTTAAAGGGGGCTTACAGATTCTGATAAGCCCCCCACCCACATACCCCCACAACCGCCCATGTTGAGGGCATGTGGCCTGGTACAGTTCAGGAGGGGGGCGCTCGCTCATCCCCCTCCCTTTTCCTGCAGCCTGCCAGCTTGCGTTCTTGGATAAGGGTCTGGTATGGATTTTGGGGGACCCCCACGCAATTTTTTTACATTTTTGGTTCAAGGTTCCCCTTAATATTCATACCAGACCCAAAGGGCTTGGTAATGGACTGGAGCGGGAACCCCTGCCATTTTTTTCAATGAGTTTTATCTATATTGCCAAGACCCAACAATTCATTACAGCTGCGATCAGTTTTGAATGACTTTTTTTCTTTAGAAATGTAATTTTGCTGTGGTACTGTTCTAAACACGGGAAAACTGCACCACTATATTGCAGACACCCGACAATTCATTATAGCTGTCAGTGCTAACCCTTGTACTTTAGTATGCCTATAAAATGGCACATGCTTCCCATGTTTACAACAGTCCAAGAGCAAAATTACATTTCTAAAGGAAAAAAAAAGTCATATAAAAGTACTAGCGGTAGCGCCGGCAGCTATAATGAATTGTCAGGTCTCTGCAACACTCATAAAAGTCATTGAAAAAAATGACCTGGGATTCCCCCACAGTACATTACCAGGCCCTTTGGGTCTGGTATGAATATTAAGGGGAACCCTGAACCAAAATTTAAAAACAAAATGCGTGGGGGTCCCCCCAAATTCCATACCAGGCCCTTCAGGTCTGGTATGAACATTAAGGGGAACCTTGTGCATAAAATTATAAAAAAATGGCGTGGGGGTCCTCCTAAAAATCCATACCAGACCCTTATCCAAGCACGCAACCTGGCAGGCCACAGGAAAAGAGGGGGGATGAGAGAGCGCCCCCCCTCCTGAACTGTACCAGTCCACATGTTGATGGGGACAAGGGCCTCATCCCCACAACCCTTGCCCTGTGGTTGTGGGGGTCTGTGGGAGGGGGGCTTATCAGAATCTGGAAGCCCCCTTTAACAAGGGGACCACAGAACCCGCCCCCCTGTGTGAAATGGCAATGGGGTACAAATGTACCCATACCATTTCACAAAAAAGTGTCAAAAATGTTAAAAAAGACAAGAGACAATTTTTGACAATTCCTTTATTAATGTCTTCTTCTTTCCCCACTTCTTCTTCCATCTTCTTCTCATCATCACAAGGAAAGCCATAGGGAAGTCCCTGTGCATCAGAGGGGGGTGGGGTCACCGGGTGGCCCTGCCCTCAGTTATATAATAACTGTCAGAAGAACAGAAGTTTCACACAGCGGGAACCTCCCATGGTTGCAGATCGTCCGGAGCATGAAGCGGGGAAGAAGACATCAGAGGAAGATGCAGACGAGAAGACTGAAGGAAGAAGCAGAGGATCGGAGGAAGAAGAGGAAGAAGCAGGGAAAGAACAAGATGGAGGAAGAAAACCGAATGAAGACCAGAAGAAGTGGGGAAAGAAGAAGACATTAATAAAGGAATTTTCAAAACTGTCTCTTGGCTTTTTTTAACATTTTTGACACTTTTTTTGTGAAATGGTAGGGGTTTATTTTTACCCTACTACCATTTCACACAGGGGGGGCCGGGTTCTGGGGGTCCCCTTGTTAAAGGGGGCTTCCAGATTCTGATAAGCCCCCCACCCACAGATCCCCACAACCACCGGGCAAGGGTTGTGGGGATGAGGCCTATGTCCCCATCAACATGGGGACATCCTCCCCATGTTGAGGGCATGTGGCCTGGTACGGTTCAGGAGGGGGAAGCTCTCTCTCCCCCCTCTTTTCCTGTGGCCTGCCAGGTTGCGTGCTCAGATAAGGGTCTGGTATGGACCTCCACGCCATTTTTGGGGGTCCCCACACCATTTTTTTTATTTTGGCGTGGGGTTCCCCTTAAAATCCATACCAGACCATAAGGGCCTGGTATGACATTTGGGGGGACACCCACGCATTTTTTTTTTATTTTGGTTTGGGTTTTCCCTTAATATTCATACCAGACCCAAAGGGCCTGGTAATGCATTGTGGGGGAATCCCAGGCCATTTTTTTCAATGACTTTTATGAGTATTGCAGAGACCTGACAATTCATTATAGCTGCCGGCGCTACCGCTAGTACTTTTAAATGACTTTCTTTTCCTTTAGAAATGTCATTTTGCTCTCGGACTGTTGTAAGCACAAGAAACATGCGCCACTTTACAGGCATACTATAGACCCCCCCAGGTACGAAATTGAAAGGAATATTTCACTTTTATTGTTTCACTTTAAGCATTATTAAAATCACTGCTCCCAAAAAAAAGACCATTTTTAAAACCTTTTTTGCATTGATACATGTCCCCTGGGGCAGGATCCAGGTCCCCAAACACTTTTTATGACAATAGCTTGCGTATTAACCTTTAAAATTAGCACTTTTGTTTTCTCCCATATACTTTTAAAGGGTGTTCCGCGGCTTTCGAATTTGCCACGAACACCCTAAATTGTTCGCTATTCGGCAAACTCATGTTCGACCTGAACAGACAGCCCATCCCTAATCAGCAGGGATTCACTGTTTGCACGCCCACTTTACCATGTACATTAAGCCATGTAAGAGATAAGCAAGCATTCCATAGTGCAACCTGCAGATTTATTGTAATAAGTATTTGATTTGTGCATAGGTACAAGGATAAATCACATGTAAATACAACTGCTGGTGTGATGACCTCAGCACAAAGCTCACCCCCAATTCATTTCAACCAATAGGCCATTCCCTTGAGCAAAATTAAGAGCATCCCGCTGAAATACAGGAACAATGGCCAGCAAAGCTGCTACTTAAACCAGAGGGCAATGACAAATGAAATAAACTGTGGAATACTATCGGATAGAGACTTGGACTTCTTGTCTCACATAGACTGAGCAAATCTTGAGAGTAGGAAGTATCTCTAACACATCAGAGAGAATCTAATGTCAGGTAAGAGTAGGCCAGTCAGGTTCCAGATGCACGGGTTGCGGTGTAGACAGCATATGTGCATCTGGTGGTAGAAGTGTCCATTCTTTAAATAGCTGGAGACCCTTGTCTAAGCTGAAGATGGAAACACATCTACCATTCCAGGTTACCGGAAGTTTTGTTGGGGATCCCCACTTATAAAGGATTTTAGTGTTGTGAAGGAGCTTGGTTAGGGGATTCAATTGTTTCGCAATATGCTGCAATATATCTGTATAGAGAGCAATATTAGAAAATATTAGATATATTAGAAAATATGTCAAGAAGGACTGGTTTTTGCTTTGTAGTCGCCATTATGTGCTCTTTGACATGAAGAGAATGGATGTGAGTCAAACAGTCCCAAGGCACTGTATCTGGTAGAAAGTTTTAGGAATCCCATGAGCTCTATCGATGCACAATTCTAACTCACTCAGATGGAATAAGGGCCTTCAGGTTTTACAGAGGCGCTCACTGACTCAGGGATGCCAAGGAATTTAATATTATTCCACCGTGATTGGCCTTCAATGTCAGCTAGCTTAATTTGCAGGTGCTGTATTTCAGCTTCATGGTCAGTGTACATGTCAACAGCATCATTATGTGTCACATAAAGGTCCCCCATTTTATCCTCAATATGGTGTATTTTCTCAGCTTGCACTTTAACTGTAGAATTTAGGTTAGAAAGCATAGCAGACATGTCATCATGTAATGTGTGTGTCTGAGGGAAAATAGTATGCTTTCTATAGCACTTCCAGAAATAAGTTGATCTGCAGCTGGGAATCTCTCAAACAGGAGAGTGAGGGCATGACTTGTGAGGGAGCAGCAGTGTCCATCTGAGCATTGTGCTGTGGCTGAGTGTCTTCCCTCCTCTACCTAGATTTGGCTGGGCTATGAGTAGTAGGTGTGGAAGGGGGAGAAAACTCACCCACCAGGGTAGTGCTTCAGGTCGCAGTAGCAGGAGATGGCTGTGAGGAGAAGCCTGCATGGATGGTGCTGCCTGAGTGAGTTCCGGTGCCATACTGGGAAGCCAGTCCCACTGCTAGGTATAAATCTATGAGCCACTGAGGCGGCTTGGGTGACCTGCAGTTCTTGGACATGGCTCCTGTACACTGGGGAGAGGTAACGCAGATGGCAGCTATTGATTTATGGTCTCTCTCAAATCACTGAGATGCCACTGACACTGGTGAGGCTGATGGAGCTCCGGATTATGTGGCCATCATGATCGCCAGCCATACGTGACCCCCCCCCCCCATTTTTCAGTTTTCAATTCTATGATAGTTTAACTGACAATAACTTGGTCATTCAACACTGCACCTAAATTAATTTTATACTATTTTTTTGAGACTGATATAACTTTCTTTTGATAGTAATACCATAGCAGATGGTGCAGCGCTAAAAAATAATAAATGATCAAAGAAATAGTCCATAAAATCCAAACATTCATAAGTGTTGTGACATCATGCTGAGAACTTCTTGCATAGAAGTGATCCCTCCACCATCATATGAAATGGCCTCTCACCTCAGCAACCAGACCCTTTCGTTATAGAGGGTCAGAAGCACTTTCCCTTACGGGTCAAATGAAGCAGATATGCAGTGGATCTGACTCAGTCAGGAGAGGTAAAGCAATATGCAGAATCAATCCCCAAATGTATAGGCCATGAAAATATAAAAGGGGTAGACCATAGTGCTCTCCGTATAAAACTTTTAATAAGATAAATTCAAGATAAAAGACTTACAAACAAGGCACTCATCCAGTGCCAGATGTGTGAGCATGGATAGGTAAGACATACATGTCTTACCTATCCATGCTCACACATCTGGCACTGGATGAGTGCCTTGTTTGTAAGTCTTTTATCTTGAATTTATCTTATTAAAAGTTTTATACGGAGAGCACTATGGTCTACCCCTTTTATATTTTCATGGCCTATACATTTGGGGATTGATACAAATAATACAATAATAATACACTATAATACATATTAAAAAAATATATATAAAAAACCAAATGTATTTATCCGTTTAGGCCAATATATATTCTTCTACATATTTTTGGTAAAAAAAATCACAATAGGCGTATATTGATTGGTTTGTGCAAATCTTATCGCGTCTACAAACTATGGGATAGATTTTTGGGACTTTTATTTTTTTTAAATATTTTTACTAGTAATGGCGGCGATCTGCAATTTTTAGCAGGACTGCGACATTGCGGCGAACAAATCTGACCCCAAATTACACTTTTTGGGAACCAGTGACATTATTACATTGATCAGTGCTATAAAAATGCAGTGATCAATGTAAAAATGACACTGGCAGGGAAGGGGTTAACAGTAGAGGCGATCAAAGGGTTAAGTGTGTTCCCTCAGTGTGTTCTAACTGTAGGGGGGTGGGCTGGCAGGGACATTAGAGAGATTACTGTTCCTGATCACTGAAATCTCTGTCATGTCTCCTGGCAGAACAGGGATCCACCTGTTTACATTGGCAGATCCCCATTCTGCCTCTCTACTAGGCGATCGTGGGTCACTGGTGGACATTGAGTCTGCCTGACCTGCAGGCACGCTCCCGCAGTGCGCCCGCCCACTATCGCGCCTGCATAAGCCGCTGTACAGCTATGGCGATTTGCGCAGTAGAGCTGACCTGCCACTGTATAACGATGGCGGCTGGTCAGCAAGTGGTTAAAGGTTTAACCCTAAATAAAGTTCAGCTGTTCTAGTAGGTCTTTCCGGACTTTTTCTTAGTTGCATCCTACAGCAAAAGCCATGGTTCACAGAGAGCTGCCAAAGCATCAGAAGGATCTCATTGGCAAAAGGTATCAGTCAGAAGAAGGGTACAAAAGAATTTCCAAGGTATTAGATATACCATGGAACACAGTGAAGACCGTCATCATCAAGTGGAGAAAATATGGCACACCAGTGACATTACAGAACTGGACATCCCTCCAAAATTGAAGAAAAGACAAGAAGAAAACTGGTCAGAGGGGCTGCCAAGAGGCGTACAGCAACATTAACCACTTGCCGACCAGCCGCCCGTCATTATATATTATTATATTATTATATTATTATTATTGGATCGTTCCCTCGAATCGCCGTACTGGTACGTCAGTGACTTTAAGAGCCATAGCAGGTGCGCGTGCATGCCCGCTGCACAGCAGAGAACCCAATGCGCGTGGCCATGGCCACAATGTCTGCTTGGCACCGGCGATCGTGGTAAAGAGAGCCAGAACGGGGATTTGTGTGTGTTGGTCAGTCACTGTGGATGCCCTTCTCAGCATGATTTGTATATTGCTTCTTTAGGAGAAGGGAAAGGAATTCATAAAAGAAACTATGCAGTTGTTTATAAATAGATGAACAGCATGTGTCGGCACAGGGCACTCCCCAAGAGATAACCAGTGTAATGGGTATGACAAGTGACTGCACTGGATAGCAATGTTGTCAAATGGTAAGGGTCCCCTGTACATGGTTTAATATGGATAGTGATAGACTTCCAATAAAAAGTTTTTTTAACCACCTTAATGGACACTTATATCCCTCTCCTGCCCAGGCCTTTTTTTTCAACTTTCAGAGCTGTCACACTTTGAATGACAATTACACTGTCCCCAAATTAAATGTGTATATTTTTTTAGATGGGTAGAGCTTTCTTTTGATATTATTTAATCACCATTGTTTTTTTTTTTTTTGCTCTATATGAAAAAAAAAAATATCCTAACTTCTATTATAGCATTTTGCAAATAAATATTCTTTCTGCATAAATTTTGTGCAAAATGTATTCTGCTACATTTATTTGGTAAAAAACAAAAAAATAAAACAGTGTATATTATTTACTCTATGTGAAAGGTATACAATATATAGTAAATATATTTGAAAACTGATCAGTTCTGATACTGACTGCACATGTCATTTCTTGAGGCCCTAAAATGATGGGACAGTAGATAGGATTGTACAAATTACCCCCCCCCCCCCACCCCCTCCCCCATGACCCTTTTTGGAAACTAGACAATCCAAGGTAAGAGGTATGGTGAGTTTTTTTAAATTGGCAATTGATTAATGCCAATTAAAAAAATATATTGCACCCTGCACGTGTTGTGTTATTAACAATGAGTAGCATTACAGCACATCAACAAGAACACCTGTTTTTGTACGCTGCATAATAATGTGTAATGCTGTGTGTGTTCCCACATCATATCAATGTGAATACAGAATTGTTTCTAATTCACAATTTTTATATATTTATTTTTTAGAATTTTTTATGAAATACCAGGGGCTTCTTCTCGGGCCACTCCGCATCCATGATGGCATGGAGGGAGGCTCCCGCTGTGTGACGCTTCTCCTCTTCTGATGGTTCTTAAATAATGGGGGGCGTGGCCACCCGGTGACCCCGCCCCCTCTGATGCATGGTGACTTGACGGGACTTCCCTGTGGCATCACGGGGAATGCCACAGGGAAGTCCCGTCAAGTCACCGTGCGTCAGAGGGGGGCTGGGTCACCGGGTGGCCCCGCCCCCATTATGTAAGAACTGTCAGAAGAGAAGTAGCGTCACACAGTGGGAGCCTCCCTCCATGCCATCATGGATGCGGAGCGGCCCGAGAAGAACATGAAGAGAAGAAGATGAAGAAGAGAAGAAGATGAAGAGAAGAAGATGAAGAGAAGAGCGTGAGCCTCCCTCCATGCCATCATGGATGCGGAGCAGCCCGAGGAGAAGAAGGGAAGAAGACGCTGATGCCGCGGACGAGATGCTGGACGAGAACACCGGAGGAAAAACCAGAAGAACCAGAAGAACCAGAAGAAGAAGAAGATGGAGGAAGAAACCGAAGGAAGATAGAAGATAGAAGAAAGAAGAAGCATTTAAATAAAGGAATTGTCAAAATCTGTCTCTTGTCATTTTTAACATATTTGTTTTTTAGGGAAATGGTAGGGTTACTTTTTGTACCCCCTTATCATTTCACACAGGGGGGAGGGCCGGGATCTGGGGGTCCCCTTGTTGCCTGCCAGGTTGCGTTTTTGGATAAGGGTCTGGTATGGATTTTTGGGGGGACCTCACACCTTTTTTTTTTTAAATTTTGGCGTGGTGTTCCCCTTAAAATCCATACCAGACCTGAAGGGCCTGGTATGGAATTTAGGGGGACCCCCCACGTAATTTTTTTTTAAATTTTGGCCGGGGTTCCCCTGTGGGAAATTCCCATGCCGTTTTAATCAATGAACTTCTATGTGTATTGTCGGACCGGCAATGCATTAATAGCCGCGAGTAGTTTTAAATGACTTTTTTTCCTTTGAAATCTCATTTTGCTGTCAGACTGTTCTAAACACAGGAAACATGTGCCCCTTTACAGGCATACTATAGACACCCCCCAGGTATGAAATTTAAAGGGATATTACACTTTTATTGTTTCACTTTAAGCATTATTAAAATCACTGCTCCTGAAAAAACGGCCATTTTTAAAACTTTTTTTGCATTGATCCATATCCCCTGGGGCAGGACCCAGGTCCCCAAACACTTTTTATGACAATACCATGAATATAAGCCTTTAAAATTAGCACTTTTGATTTCTCCCATAGACTTTTAAAGGGTGTTCCATGGCATTCGAATTTGCCGCGAACACCCCAAATTGTTCGCTGTTCGGCGAGCTTGCGAACAGCCGATGTTCGAGTCGAACATGAGTTCCACTTGAACTCGAAGCTCATCCCTGGCTATGAGGATGCTCTCTGTTGCAGCTACACTAAGGCTGCTTTCACACTGGGGCGGGCGTTGATGGTAAAACACCCCTAGTTTTAGCGGTGCTTTACTGTCGCTATTCGGCCACTAGTGGGGTTCTTTTAACCCCCAATAGCGGCCAAATAAAGGGTTAAATGTGCTCATGTAGCACCACTGCCGAAGCGCTTTGCAGGCACTTCGGCAGCGGTGCTCATTCATTTCAAAAGATGCTGATTTCCAAAAGATGCTACATGCAGGACTTTTTCTAATGTCCTGCAAGCGCACCGCCCAAGTGTGAAAGCACTCAGGCTTTCACACTGGGGATGCAGGGGAGGCATTTTTCAGGTACTTTACAGGCGCTTTACAGTCGCTATTTTTAGCCCAAATGCACCTGTAAAATGCCCCAGTGTGGAAGGGGTCTTAGTAACACCTGAACATGTAGTACTCTGTATAAACGACTTCCTGTTGATTCTCAAATAAAGAGATAGTAGACATAAATGCATTCACTATTGTAATTTATGCATAAGCTCTGTGAGAGAAATAACCTGTTAATATGACAGCTTTGTAAAAAAAAAAAAAAAAAATTGCAAAGAATTGTGGGAAGAAAATACAACTTTAAAAAACTCACCATGCCTCATACTAAATACCTTGGAATGTCTACTTTCCAAAAAGGGGACATTTGGGGAGTACTTTCCTGGCTTGTTAGGGTCTCAAGAGATGAGATTCTATAACTTTCACAAAGACCAAATAGTATACACTAATTTGGGTTATTTTTACCAAAGATATGTAGCAGTATACATTTTTGCCAAAATTTTGAAAGAAAAATTATTAATTTGCAAAATTTTATGACAGAAACAAAGAAAAGGGCATTTCTTCACAAAATTTTTGGTCTTTTTTTATTTATAGCACAAAAAATAAAAAACCCTCTAGTGATTAAATACCACCAAAAGAAAGCTATATTTGTGTGAAAAAAAAAGGACGCAAATTTCTTATGGGTACAGTGTTGCATGACTGAGTAATTGTCATTCAAAGTGTGAGAGTGCTGAAAGCTGAAAATTGTTCTGGGCAGGAAGGGGGTATACGTACCCTGTATTGAAGTGATTATGACCAGGCTTTTTCTAGCACTTTTTCTTTATAAGTTTATCATTTTTTGCTAGAAAATTAGTTATAACCCCCAAACATTATACATTATTTTAGCAAATACCATAGGGAATAAAATGGTGGGTTTTGCAATTTTTTATGTCACACAGTATTTGCTCAGTGGTTTTTCAAATGCAGTTTTTAGGGAAAAAAATGTCAAAAAATAATCATTTTTAACCTTTAATGCAAAAAAACACAATACATAACCCATTTTTTTTGTAAAATATAAAAGATGATGTCACGCCGAGTAAATAGATGCCAAACATGTCACGTGTGGAACAATCGAGGTTTGTGTGCGTTCAGGACCAGTGCACGCACTCACCTTTGCGCGCTAGCAGAGGCACATTTATAATATTTTTTTTTATATTTACACTGTTGCTTTAAATGTTTGGGTTTTTTTGATCGCTTTAATTGCTGTCACAAGGAAAATAAACATCCCTTGTGACAGCAATAGGCACGTGACAGGTATTCTTATGGAGGGATCTGGGGTCTAAAAGACTCCAAATTCCTCCTTTGCACATGAAAGCATTCAAATGCCAAATCAGCACTGTTGAATGCTTTAGATTTTTTAAAACTGGCGCCTTTAAGATTACAGTGAACCGGAAGTGATGTCATCATGTCGCTTCTGGGTTACTACATCCAAGACCCAATCAAAGCTGATCCCATCTTTCCTTGGGTCTCTGACCAGCCAGCAGATGTGCCGGCTGGTCACTTGGGTCTCCTGGTGGGACGGGAGAGCCTGGGCGAGCATCGGAAGGCATCCCCTCCCGATGCTTATGATAACAATTGTGGCACAGATAACCTGACAAACCCTCAGAAGAAAAAATAATGCAGATCTTTGCCCTGTGGGTACTTTCAGGTATAGTAAATGCCCCTATAGTAAATATATTGATGGAAAGAAGCAGGTGATCTCCTTAACTGCCCTCTAGCTGTGTACATGTTTATATAGTTAAGGGCAGCACTGGCCTTTAGAAGATTAATACCCAGGCATTTTGTCAATGGTGGGACCACAGGGGTGGTTTATCTCTTGATCTGTTGTTGTGGATCCATTTATATCGGTAAGAATAGAAGAAAATTTTGGAAACGCATTAAAAACCATGTCTCCAAAATTCCTGCAGCCATTTTGGGCAGTCCTGTTGCAAGGTACTTTGCCGACTCCCATCAATATAAGTTAGACACATTAACATGGAGGATCCCTAATATGTGATACTCTATATCCAGCTCATTGAAGCTTTTACTTATATTGTATATCAGGGCACAAAAAAATACTCTATATCTCTGCAATAAATGCACAAAAATACAAGACGATCTACCAGTAATGAACTAAGCTCTGAGTACTGGTATGGGCTAACAACACAGAGGGGGTTACTTACGAAAGGTAAATCCACTCTGCACTGCAAGTGTACTTGAAAGTGCACTGAAAGTGCACTTGGAAGTGCAGTTGCTCTAAATCTAAGGGGTAGATCTGAAATGAGTGGAAGCTCTGCTGATATTATCATCCAATCATGTGCAAGCTAAAATGCTGTTTTTTTACTTTCCTTGCATATCCCCCTCGGATTTAGAGTGACTTTACTTCCAAGTGCACTTTCAAGTGCATTTGCAGTGCAAAGTGAAAGTGCACTTTCAAGTGCACTTTCAAGTGCACTTGCAGTGCAAAGTGGATTTTCCTTTAGTAAATAACCCCCAGAGTTCTTTTGTGGCCTGATTGGTGTATTTTGCAAAACGAAAAAAAAAATGATGATGATATTCATGTACTGTCCAAAAAATGTATTCATGACTTCATTTGGATGCTTTTGTAAAAGTGTATTCAGGTATTAATGACAAAATGAAATAGTGTTCCGTTGGCCATCTTGCCATTCATTGGAAGCAAAGAGTAGCTTTAAAAAAGAACACTGGTTAATATATTTATTTTATACCTGCTATCTCAGCTATGAGCTATGAGTAAGCATCCATTGATGTGAAACATGTTAGCTACTGTTCTTGTGATGTGGCTTATATTGGATTTTAACGATTTATAGTAAAGATGCCTTTTTTCGGAGTGCGGCAGTCCAGGATTTTGTCATCTCCATATACTGTAACTGCTATCTCATCTTTATTAAATTACTTTGTCTTGAGTTAAATTTGTGAGAACATATACAGAAACTCATTAACCCATGATTAAACCATGTAAGTATCTGTTATAAGCGTCCAGTGGCAGCCTCAAGCAGATGAAGACATCTGGAAAGTAAACTTCTAGAGTTCTCAGAGAAAACAATTAAAGAGTATGAGAAAAAAGCAATCCTAATGAAAATGTTAATGTGTCCGTGGTAGACAAAGCTATTATTCAGATAAATCGTTCCAAGCAACATGAAGTAAAATCACAAAGAGATATCATTCATAGTCTATGTTCTAAGGGTTTTCAATATAGCATCCCCTGCAATGTCAATAGCTAAGAGAAAACCCAGCACGAGGCCATATGTTTATTTTTAAACTTATCATTATGCCTGCTAAGCATCACTTGGTATATTTCCAGTGACAAAAGCTCCTGAGACAAAAGAGGAAATATGGCATCACAAGATTGTATAGAAATGCTATCTTGTCTTGTTGATCTCTCTATAGTTGATATAGCAATAATGTTTCACCTGCAACATTGAAAATGACAACCAGCATGTTTCATACTCATCTCTTTTTACTGTTGTCATCCAAGCAATCATCTTTTCATTTGAACGTAAATATATTTATCTCACTCTGCATTGATCATATTTTGCAATGCAAATGAACATAAAATCTACTGACATACCATTCACAAACAGAGTTTTGACAAACCAGTATTTACATGTTTTAATAATGCATAACAGCAGTAAATCGAGTTCAACCAAAACCACACCTTGCTTTCTAAAAACCTTAGGCTCACAGATTATCCAGAGGAAGAAAAAACATCAATTTTAAAAGGTTATTTTTAGGGGGGGGGGGGGGCTACATGATATCAAAAGCAGTTGGGTACTCATTTTACATTTTACAAAGCTATTACTTAAAAATATTGATATTTTGAGACTTTTGGAAACAAATTCAGCCCTATGTTAAAGCTAGCTAGAACCAGGTCCAGTGGAAGACTATTACACTTTTTCACAACTCTAATGCCCCGTACACACGGTGTGATAGGACCTTGTTGTCGGAAATTCCGACCGTGTGTAGGCTCCATCACACATTTTCCATCGGATTTTCCGACACACAAAGTTTAAGAGCAGGATATAAAATTTTCCGATAACAAAATCCGTTGTCGGAAATTCCGATCGTGTGTACACAAATCCAACGGGCAAAGTGCCATGCATGTTCAGAATAAATAAAGAGATGAAAGCTATTGGCCACTGCCCCGTTTATAGTGCCGACGTACGTGTTTTACATCACCGCGTTTAGAACAATCGGATTTTCCGACAACTTTGTGTGACCGTGTGTATGCAAGACAAGTTTGAGCCAACATCCGTCGGAAAAAATCGTACTATTTTGTTGTCGGAATGTCCGAACAAAGTCTGACCGTGTGTACGGGGCATTATTGTAAAAAAAAATTTCTGGCAGTTGAAGTTAAACCTCTTTTCCTTTAAACATAAAGTGTTAGGAACTTCCTATGGTTTGATAAAGGGGCCCTTCTGTCATGATACTGCACACTAGGCATAAATAGTTCTGTTTGCCGATATCTACGTGACTTTGATAAAGCCCATGCATGCAAAACGCGTCATCACAGCAACAGACCAGATTGTGATTTACACTGGTTCCTGCAGGCATTCATCCCTGTTCCACACCTCTTATTGCCGTCCCGTTGTGAAGCCATCCAGGTGCGCAGGCGTGTCCTGGCTTGGCTTCCCCAATGGCAGACAGTCATCTTCAATGTGGATATTGACGCCCCCCCCATGCTCCCTTGGTTGCTTGACTGCATCTGTGTTACCCATCTATGCCTAGAACACCAGTGCAGTATCATTGTTTTTAATCATCTACATTATGGACAATAAACTTTACTGCTTTTACCCACCTTTCAATTATATGAGAAGGGTAGAGGAAGGAAACACCACCTGAGTGTAGTATTAACAAATGCTTTTACTGACACCAGGCAACACTTACAGGATAAAAAGGTTAAAAAGGCTCATCTGTGTTAATGTGTGGTCCTCAGTGTGTCCCTCTGGTCCTGATCCTGTGACGCTGCAGGGATGCCAGGCTGCAGATAGTAGATTACCGGCCAGGAGCTCCTTCTGTGGCCATCAGGAAGAGGCTGGAGCTGACGTGGAGCGCACGTGGAGCGCACGTGACGTCACAGGTCGTCTGATCACTTCCGGGACCAGTTTCCGGGGGAGGGCTCATCCAAGGAGGAAGGCTGTGGATAGGCTGTGAGAAGGCTACGCGCTTGGAGCCACTGCTCCTTCAAAAGGGCCTGGTGGAGAGGTGTCAGCAATGTGCTACTTATAGGCCAGCGCAGTGGGACAACAGGTCCCAACGTCGGCCGAAAACAGCACAGCGCTGACTGTGGACAGGAGGGGCAATATAGTATATAAAAGATAATGGGGTTGGTACATTATTAAATATATAACAATGTAAACATGAGAGTAAAATGGTGGGTAGTGATGAAGCTGATTGGACAGGCTTGATTCTACTGGGTGCAATTTTGCTCTTAATGTTCCTAGATTTTCTGTATGCCACTTTGGGTTAGGTATCAACTGTGATTTTGAGATGAGGGTCTTCTAACAGAATAGACCAGTGTGAGGCCAGAATTTTTTCGATTTTCTTATATTTGTCATGAAATTGTGTGATGAAGCGAGTAGGCTGTTTGCCGGCAGATGGAGGATGGTTGGGGCCTATGGGTGGACTACGGTAATGGTGGAAAGCTGCATCTATAAGTGGGGTAGAGTATCCTTTGTCTTGGAATTTTTTAGACAGAAGTTGTCCATTGGTGTCATAGTCTGAGTCTCTGGTACAGTTCCTCCGAAGGCGGCAGAACTGGCTGCGGGGGATGTTACTGACCCATCTGGGATGGTGGCAGCTATCGTAGTGTATAAATGAATTACCAGCAGTGGATTTGATAAAGTTTTTTGCGTATATATTTATTATTATCAAGGCAAAGTTCAAGGTCTAAAAGAGCCAAAGTATCAGGGTCAGCCACATGGGTGAAAGACAGGCCCAAGTTGTGATTGCAATACTGCACAAAAGCCATGATGTCATCAAACGTGCCATCCTGAATGATCACTATATCGTTGATGTATCGACCGTAGTATATCACATGGGCTGCGGAGGGGTGGTCGGCTGCAAGGTACATGTGTTCCCAATATACCATAGTGAGATTGGCATAGCTGGGGGCAAAGTTAGCCCCCATGGCTGTTCCGTTAATCTGGAGGTAGACCTTTATTAATTTATTAGAGACCTTACTGTTCAGAGATATTTCAATATCCAATCCTCCAAAAAGGTTGCCTCTTCTGACGGTACTAATCAGATATCATATGTGATAGACCATGACCCACTTGATGAGACAGACCAACCTGCACTTGCTCAGCTTGAGGAACTATATGCCGAGAATTCTAACTCCGATCTGGAATGGTTCACCGAGCACTGCCCCACCTCCCCTCCAGTCAGACATACCATACTACACCCCAAATCCATTTTTAACCCCACACACAATAAAGGCTCTTACCTGAAAATGTTTTACCAGGTAGTATACTCGGATTTCATCAAAATGTGCAAAACAAACCCTGAGCATACCTACACCAAATCCAGCCTTTCCCCCTGGAACGCAAGGCTTTAGAACAGCTGAATCAAAACCAGTCCATTGTCATCAAACTTGCAGACAAAGGGCATAGTATAGTGATTCAGGAGAGGGATGATTATACCCTTGAATCAGTCTCTGTCACCAAAACTTTTCCCCAGTGACCCCACACCCCAGTTTGCTCTTGAAGCCGCAACACTTGCCAACCAAGCTCTCACAGAAAAAATCCTTTTCAAATCGGAAGCCTCTTTTATCACAAAAAATTTCTATAAAGTTCCATACTTCTACCACTTACCCAAGATTCATAAAGATCTCCCCAATCCCCCTGGCCATCCAATAGTAGCTGCTACCCGACATGCTAAAGCCCTACACATGGGAACAGAATTACTGATGGCTCTCTCTTGATGTTTCTTCATTATACACATCAATCCCTCATGATGTGGGAGTACGTGCTGTTGAACACTTCTTGGCCAATGACCCTCTCACTAACCCCCGGCAAGCCAATTTTATTCTTGAGCCTTAGTCTTTTACCTCAAGCATTACCATTTTGAATCAGAAGGCACACACTACCTCCAGATTAACAGAAGAGCCATGGGGGCTAACTTTGCCCCCAGCTACGCCAATCTCACTATGGGATATTGGGAACACATGTACCTTACAGCCGACCACCCCTCCGCAGCCCATGTGATATACTACAGTCGATACATCGACAATATAGTGATCATTTGGGATGGCACGTTTGATGACATCATGGCTTTTGTGCAGTATTGAAATCACAACAACTTGGGCCTATCTTTCACCTGACCCTGATACTTTGGCTTTTTTAGACTTCAAACTTTGCCACGATAATGAAACTATATACGTAAAAAACTTTATCAAACCCACTGATGGTAATTCGTTTATACACTATGATAGCTGCCACCATCCCAGATGGGTCAGTGACATCCCAGTAACATCAACCCAGGCTCGGGATCATAAAGGTAAAAGAAAACTGGCCATAGTGTGAATCCGCTTATAAAGTTTACGTTTTGTCTATAACTGACGTCGTCTGGGGAGCATTCCCAAGACAACGTCAGTTATAGACGAAACATACGTCGGGAGGTTGGCGCTCTGACGTCATCGCGACCTTTGATGTGAACGGGTGCATGCAACGCTAGCCGGCGAACTGTTGTTATACTACACATCCTTGTAAGTGCAATTACTTTTTAAATAAACTTTATAAGTGGATTCACACTATGGCCAGTTTTCTTTTACCTTTATGATCCCAAGCCTGGGTTGATGTATGGGCTATCATCTGCTGTACCTCCAAGTCCACGTTGAGCACAGAGTAGTACCTTCAGTTTATACACAGGCTTACTTGGCTTGCCTTCTGGTAAGCACAAAATCTACGTGGTGGTGGTTCACAGCGAGTGGTGTTTTATCCCATGTTTCCTACATAGCCTTCACTGGGAATTACTGAGTGATTATTGGGACTCTCTTTGTCTTCATTGATGATTTTTATGGTCACTCACCTACTGATCTTTTTTCGTTTTTATTCACTAACTGATTTTTATGTATTCGCACACTGATTTTTTTTATTATTATTATAGCGCAGTTTTTTTCTTGTTTTATTGTTGTTTTTGTGTATATCCAACAATTTAAGCTGCTGCTGGCAGGGTTTTTGGTAGCGCAGTATTTTTCTTGATCCTTTTGCTGTACTCCTGAGACTTGGCCATAGTTTCTTGCAGAAGTTTGTTATTGGTGGAGAAAAAAAATCATGGTTTCAGAGACTGCGGGAACGGCACACTCAGGTATTGAACTGGGCAGAAAAGCAGGATGGAAACCATAGTTGGCAAAGAATGGTGTTTGGTTGATGGCGGAATGCAAGGAATTGTTGTAGGCAAATTCTGCAACGGGTAGCAAAGAGACCCAGTCGTCTTGAGAGAAAGCAAAGAAACAGCGGAGGTATTGCTCCAAGATTTGATTGGTTCTCTCAGTTTGTCCATTTGACTGGGGATGGTAAGCCGATGAGAATGCCAACTCAATTTCTAAGGAACCACAGAGAGCCTTCCAGAACCTCAAGGTAAATTGAACACCGCGATGGGACACAATAATTGCTGGGACCCCATGCAGCCTTACCACTTCCTTAACAAAAATCTTCGCTGTG
This sequence comes from Aquarana catesbeiana, assembly GCF_042186555.1. NCBI lineage: Eukaryota > Metazoa > Chordata > Amphibia > Anura > Ranidae > Aquarana > Aquarana catesbeiana. The sequence goes on along the minus strand of NC_133328.1, from coordinate 359,928,112 downwards.
TCCATGGCCGAGTGTGTGCCCTTCATGGGAAGAAAGTGTGCCATCTTGGATAGCCTATCTATCACAACAAAAATGGTGGAAAATCCCTCTGAAGGAGGGAGTTCCACGATGAAATACATCAATATCATTTTCCATGGTCTCTCTGGAACAGGTAAAGGTTTTAGTAATTCCCAAGCTCTTGTCTGGCTATTTTTACTTCGGGCACAAGTGTTGCATGATTCTACATAATCTTTACAATCCTTAGACAGTTGGGGCCAACAGAAGGTGCGCTGCACCAATTCCGTAGTCTTCAAAACATCAAAATGTCCGGGTAGCTTATGGTCGTGGCAGAGTTCCATTACAGCCATCCTTAAGGGTTTAGGGACTACGACTTTGTCTTTATGCCAAAATAGACCATCCTTTAGATTGGTTTCTGGGTACGGGGACATTCCCACAGAGGCTTGCTTTATCCAGGTAATAAGATCCACTTGAAGGAGCAAAAAGTTCCCAGAGGGGAGGATCGTGTCAGGAGGCAGGGTCTCTTCTGAATCATGAAACATGCGAGAGAGCGCATCTGGCTTAATGTTCTTAGAACCTGGCCTATAGGTGATGTGGAATTGGAATCGGGAAAAGAAAAGTGCCCACCTGGCCTGCCGTGGTCGCAATCTTTTGGCCGTCCTCAAATATTCCAGATTCTTGTGATCCGTATACACCAAGATGGGATGTGCAGCACCCTCCAGAAGGTAACGCCACTCCTCTAGAGCTGACTTGATGGCCAGAAGTTCTCGATCTCCCACATCATAATTCCTTTCTGACATTGAGAGCTTGCGTGAAAAGAATGCCACAGGATAAAGAAGATCTTTGGCACCCTGCCGCTGGGAGAGCACCGCTCCAACTGCTATTTCTGAGGCTTCGACCTCCAGGACAAACGGTAAAGCAGGATTAGGTATTTCAGGATAGTAGCTGATGTGAACATTCCTTTCTTATCCAGTCCAGGATGGCGGACACCTTCTGGGGGTCCATCTTGATGCCATCCACCGCGAGATGATTAGGCCTAGAAATTGGATGCATTGAAGTTCAAACTCACATTTTTCGAGTTTTGCATAGAGACCATGTTGTCTGAGCCGGGTTAGAACATTCCGGACGTGTCTGCGGTGATCGGCTAGCGAGGAGGAGAACATCAGAATATCGTCAAGATACACTATCAGGTACAAGTCCAAGTAGTCACGAAAAATGTTGTTGACAAAATGTTGGAATGTTGCAGGAGCGTTGCATAAACCAAAAGGCATGACAAGGTACTTGAACTGCCCAAATCGAGTACGGAATGCCGTCTTCCACTCATCCCCTTCCCAGATACTAATTAAATTGTAAGCTCCGCGAAGATCTAGTTTCGTGAACACGACTGCGGTTCCCAACCTTTGGAAAAGTTCTGGCACTAGAGACAGGGGATAACGATTCTTAATAGTTATCCTATTCAATTCTTGATAGTCAATGCAAGGGCGTAAGGAATGGTCCTTTTTTTCGACAAAAAAGATCCCCGCGCCGACTGGCGAGGTGGACGGGCGGATGAATCCCTTCTCCAGATTTTCATCGATGTAAACCTTTAGTGTGCCTAGCTCCTGCTCAGTTAGTGGGTAGATTCTTCCGAAGGGAACCTCAGTTCCAGGTAAGAATTCTAATGGGCAATCATAGGGCCTGTGCGAGGGCAATGTTTCTGCTCCTTTTTCACTAAATACGTCCAGAAAGTCCCGGTAGGGCTCAGGGATGGATTGACGTAGTTCCAGATCTCAGTCCAAGCAAAGGAGTTGGGAGGTTTCAACAGAGGTTCTGTACAGGCAGTGCTGTTGGCAATACTCAGAAGGAAATGTAACTTCCCCTGTGGCCCAGTTAATACTGGGGTTGTGGGCTTGTAGCCAAGGTATTCCCAAGATGATGGGAAAGAGAGGAGATGAGATGGCATCCAGCCGAAGAAGTTCCTGGTGATGGGTGCCAATGGTGGCTAGCAAAGGGATGGTCTCTTGGGTGACCGGGCCGGAACGAAGGGAGGAGCCATCCGCCAGGTGTATAGTAAGCCCCTGGGCCTTGGGTTGGAGCGGAATGCGGTGATTAGCAGTGAAGGTCAGGTCGACGAAGCAGCTGCAGGCACCGGAGTCATTGATGGCCGTCACTGGAGTATTCCCTCCTGGAAGCTGCAAAGTGATGGAGAGAGCAAGGTGAGAACCGGACTTAGCTAAAACAGATGCACACATTGAGAAAGCAGGAAGGCACTTACGCATCTTGTTGGGGCAAGCCCTCACGTAGTGCCCGGGTTCACCGCAATACAGGCAGAGATTGCGGGCTTGTCTATGTAGCTTTTCCTCAGGGGTCAGCTTGGGGCGGAGCAAGCCGAGCTGCATATGCTCTGGCGCGTCTTGGACTGGCGCGGTAGAGATGGAAGGAAATTGACCAGCCGAACTGGGGACCTTAGGTAGCATCCAAGTAGTGTGGAACTGGTTAGTAGACCTCTCTGACCGGCATTCTCTCAAGCGACGGTCAATCTGGATGGACAGGTTGATGAGTTCATCCAGGGATGGGGGTATTCCCACGTGTGCCAGCTCATCTTTAAGGGGGTCCGAAAGCCCCATTCTAAACTGGTGACGCAAAGCGGCGTCATTCTAGTTTGTGTCAGAGCTCCAGCGTCTAAATTTTACTGCATAGTCTTCTGCGACCCTGTTGTAGAGAGTGCAAAGCAGCTTCCGCAGTAGCAGTTTGCTGCGGATCCTCGTCTAGCTGGGACATGGCCAAGAAAAAGGCTTCCAGACTATCCAGGGATACTGATTTTTGTTCCAGCAGGTGGTGGGCCCAGGTTTGGGGTTCACCGGATAACAAAGAGATGACAAAGCCCACCTTGGTTGCTTCTAGAGAGAAGGTATGTGGTTGCAAGGCAAAATAGAGCTCGCAGGCATTGTGAAACGCACAACGGTACTTGCTGCGTTCTCTGGCAAACCTTTCAGGAGTGGGAACTCTGGGCTCTGGAGGAAGCATCAATACAGAGGGTGCAGATGAAAATCCAACAGAAGATGCTCCTTGGGGATTGGAGGGAAAGGATAAAGCTTGAACTTGTTCCTCCAGTCTTGAATAGCCTTCCTGAAGGCTCTTTACGGCTTGATTAAGACCCGACAGATGTCTACAAAGTTCATCCATGGGGGAGGCCCCCTGCCCGGACTCGGTCATGGCTGCCTGATACTGTCAGACTTTACTTACCAGACCGGTGAGTCCGCTTGGGCAGAGGGTGGTCTCCCGTACGTATCCTACTCGCGGCCCCTGGTAGAATGGACAGGAGGCACGGGAGTATGGAATGGTAAGAGAGCCTGGTGAGGGATCCAGGTGCAGGAGGGAAGAAGATCTTCAAGCAGCAGGTGGTATACTGGAATACAGTCAAACAGATGCTGAGCAGGAGCAGAGCAGGTTGGTCAAGGCACAGGCAGGCAACACGGTACAGTAGGTACAGGCAGAAGCAGGGTCAAACAAGCCGAGGTCAGGTTCAGGCAGCAATCAGCAGAATGTCAGGGGCAAGCTGGGTCATCAGGAGGTCTTGGAAACACAGGAATGCAGGAACAGGCAAAGGGAACTATGGAACCGGGAGCTGTTGATCAGGCAGCACTGGGCAGAGTGCAGAGCAGACCCAAATAGGCCGATTGGCGCCAAAAGGCGCACACGTACGCACGCCAATGCAAATGCACACCGGCGCATGCACACCCGAGTGCCCCTGAACACCAGTGCGCACGCCAGGTCCCACAGGAGCATGCACACCAGTGCCCACAGGAACACGCACAGCGGTGCGCACAGGAACACACGTGCCAATGCATGCCAGTGCACACCAGTGAGCACCAGAGCAGCCAGCACCACGGCTGACAAGGTAACCTCTCCGACAGGAAATGTGCAGAGGACACAGGACAGCTCTAAAGCTGGCTATACACTGATCAGAATTTCAATCAGTGTGTGGGTTCCCCTGTAGCAGAGTGTCTCAAAGGAAATATGGAAAAGTCCTGTTGAGAATTTACACAACTCCCAGGCTCCTTTCAAACACTTTTAGAAACCTCTGATCCTCTGATCACTTTAGGTTTTGCACCTCTCCCTTTGTAATTTTTGGGACATACAGTCCAGTGCTCGAGCACCTCAGGAACAGACAAATCATATTTGTGAGAACTGGAGAACTGTGTACGTGAAAGCTGAAAGGCGATAGGCTTGGCAAGCCTAATAGTTAGGATTTTGATTGTGAAGTTAGCACCAGGACACGACTATGACTTTGGTTTTGGAAGTTTTTGAACTTTTTCTGTTTGGAGCACTGTACAGCATCTGTAAATAGTACAAATACTCACACCACTGTTTGTCATTGTTTCATTGGACTGGTATCTGTGGCTGAAAATGTGCTCACATCATTGAGCATTGTACTTGCTACCTGCAGTATCTCCTGCTCACACCCACCTTTTGATTTCTGTCAAAAGGACATAATGAAAATTTATGCCAATCAGTTGCAACCACTGATCAGTGTATTCTAATGCCCCGTACACACGGTCGGATTTTCCGATGGACATTGTCTGATCGGAGCGTGTTGTCGGAAATTCCGACCGTGTGTGGGCGCCATCGGACATTTTCCATCGGATTTTCCGACACACAAAGTTGGACAGCAGGAGATAAAATTTTCCGACAACAAAATCCGATCGCGTCAATTCCGACCGTGTGTGGCCTGTTCCGACGCACAAAGTGCCACGCATGCTCAGAAGAAATTCCGACACGGGACAGCTCGTTCTGGTAAACTTAGCGTTCGCAATGGATACAGCACTTTCGTCACGCTGCAATGTTAAAAATGGTTTAATACAGCGCACTCTTTTCTTTATAATGTGACAAGAATTAAGTCGTTTTGCTGCTCATATTCACACACACTTCTCACAAACTTTTATTTGTGTTTTTTTAGTGGGATTCCCTCAATATATTGTTATTAGTTGTCACATCTAACAGTTTTATATTTTTTATGGTTTTTTTTTTTTTGTTTTTAAGCCTTTTTTTTTCTTTAATGTTTGGATTTTTTCCAAGGCTGATCTTTGTTCAATGTTATTTTTATTTTTACTCCAGAATATATTTGTGTGTGTTTTGTGTGTCAAGTTACCCCAACACCATTGATATCTTTTATTATTTAATCTCCAGGAGATTTTTTGTTGTTGGTGACCCTTGTTCATTTCACATTGTATATTAGAAATGTACCTGAATCCTCACAAACAAACTGTCATTTTTGAAGTAAAACACATAGGAGAGTATAATTCAAAACAAAAATCTTTTATTAAGGGATCAGAACCAAACAAAGAGGAAGGCAACACTGGATCAACAGCAGAAATTAGTGAAGCCTGGGACCCCCACGGCAGACATCAATTCTTAAACATCAAAATTGGTGGCCTGAGGAGTCCATATATAAGGGAGGGCAGTCTGGTCCGGGATTCACAGAGACTCGGATAGCAGCAGATGACATCTGTGTCCCCAGGCTGTGGTACCACAAGAGGCTGCATCTTTTGGCTGACCAGACTGGATCCAGGGCAATCACTGTCTGGTCTTCCTTCCACACTTCCTTCCGGGCTGTGGCTGTGCTGTTGGAGATGTGGCAGGAGGAGGAGTAGGACCTGGAGGAGGAGGAGGAGGAGGACTGGGAGGACCTGGAGGAGGACTGGGAGGACCTGGAGGAGAGGGAGGAGGAGGAGGAGGACCTGCAGGAGGAGGAGGAGGACCATCCCAAAGCTGTGTGTGAGGTGTAATTTGGCCCCTCATACCTTTCTCCAGAGCCTCTGATATGAGGGCCTGACACATGGCTTTTTGGCCCTCCTCCATCCTCTGCATTTTATATGCTATGAATGCAGCAATGTTCTCCTGCCTGGTCTGTGGTGCTCCCAGGACCTCTGTAGCCCTCCAAAAGAATCTGATAGCCGCCTCCTCTAGGGCACTCATCCTACTGCCACTTTCTGTTTTCAGGGGGGGTGGAGGGACCTGCAGATCAGCCAGCCGGCTCGGCCCGGCCACCTCCTGGCTGAGACTTCCCTGTGTATGAAAAAAGGACATAGTTGTAATGTTTTGCATCATCAATCACAATCATAAATTAGTACTCCCAACTAACATATAGTTCACATTATTGATTGGACAAGCAGAAATATTTAGAGGAATGCTATACCTGGCTCAATCTGGGCTCCTCCACATATGGCCTGGAAGGCCCAGGTTGGGCGTCAGAAGCCTCAGCCGGGGGGAAGGAAGCGTGGAAGGAAGACTGGAGAGGGATGGCCTGGGTTCAGTCTGGCCTGCCAGAAAATGCAGCCTGTCGTAGTACAACATCCTGGGGACATAGATGTCATCTGCTGCTCCGGATCTCTGTGAATCCAGGACTTTCTTGCGCTCCCTCAGATATGTGCTCCTCAGGCCACCAATTAATATCTTTAAATAGGTGATGTCTGCCATGGGGATCACCTGCTTCACAATTTCACACAATTGCTCCAGTGCTGCCTTCCTCTTTGCTTGGTTCTTGAAATGGGGGTGGGTAATCTCCCACAGACAGGGCAGCTCCCTTAGCATATCAATGAATAGTGACATGAAGTCAGTATCTCTCATTAAGATATCCATGTTCACTGCAAGACACAACACAAGACAAAGCCTAATGTCAGACCAAACTCTCCTAATCTTGTTACAATATAGGCCTCAATCTAGAAGCAGTATAGGCCCAAGTTTGTCTCTTACCTTCGTTCTTACGATCGGCGCGTCCAATGCTCCTTCCTCCGCTCACAGATCGTACGTAATACGCACGCGTGTTACGCTTTATACACACTGCGCATGCGTGTAACTCCGCCCGCCCCTGACGTTCTTTCTAGTCTATTCTCCGCCCCTTTTCATTCGGCGCAGTGGGGGAAGAGCATGATGGCGGAGTTACAACAGGTGCGTGATAATTCTAACAACGAGGAGGAGGAGGAGGAAAGCCCGGATCCAGGCACGTCTCGATCCAGAAGGAGACGTTTTAAGGCCACAAATATGTCGTTTGGGGAGATGTTGGAGATGGTAGACATCATGAGGAAGTCCGACTATGATGGAAAATATGGGCCTTACCCCCACCCCAACATCAGAAAGGCCAAAATCATTGGTAAAGTGGTCAGGAGTCTTGAGCGGAATTTCGGGGTACGAAGGTCTAAAGATCAGCTCAGGAAGCGGTGGTCGGACCTGAAGTTGAGAGAGCCAGAGCAGTACCGAAAGATCCGGAGAGTGCTGCAAAAAAGTAAGTAGTTGTGCTGTGTTCATATTCTTTCTGTCTTTATTCCGTTCGTTCTGCTCCATATGCTTTTAGTAATTGTAACGTTTAAAAAGGTCAACTTTAATGTTCATGGGCCCATTATTCGTTCGTATCAAACATTTTTCTTTCGGCCTCTAGAACACCATTGTTTAGGCCATATGCATTTTCCCACATTTTTTTGGGCCTACTTGGATGCCAAATATTTTTTTGTGTAGATGGGTTTGTTACTAGAATGAAATGCAAACTAGATTGTGTGTAAGGAGAGGACACTGAGCAGCTGTTTTCACATCTGGACACTGGAGCACTAGTGTGGGACACAAGAACACCATTTTTATTGGGGGGGGCACACAGGTGCTCCAGTGTATACTATAGGGGGTGCTACATCTGTGAAGCTTGTACTAAACAGGTAAAGTATTGCAGCTTGACAAAGGACAATAAAAAAAGACATCTTTGAACTCGGCTAAAATAGAAAATTGTACCCCACTTCCAAGCAATGTTCCCTATTTCTAGTTCTGCCATCAAATATCTGTGTGCTAATTATACCATTTTTGTTTTACATAGGGGAGAAAAGACTTGGAGGACACTCCTCATCCCATGAGACCAGAGACCCCCCCCCTCTGGAAGAAGGGGAAATACCAACCCAAGAAGAGCAGGAGGAAGAAGAAGATGTGGTGGAGATTGGCACCACAACAGGTGAGTGTCTGCGACCACAGGCTCAGGTAAAAGAGATGGATGGTGGCAGATTTTTGAGACCTGTTTTTTTTGTTCTTTATCTCTTTTTAGGTGATCGTGATCCAGAACGCTTTACATCTGAAAGTGCCCAGATACTGATCGGGGAGATCATGGGGTGTAATCTCTAATTGCAAAACATCCAGCAACAAATCAGTGATGTTATTAAAAAAAAATAATAATATCATTGATGTTTTGGGGCGAATTTAAACCCCACAAAATCACCTGTTTTATCTTACAAAAATTTTTACAATGTTTAGAAAAGCCAAATTTGGAGGATGCACACAGTGTGCCAACATGTGCTATCTGCCATCACGGGAGATCAATGGACGCGTTTTGGGGGTGCAACCCCTTCCTCAATTATAAAGTAGCGTTGAGGAAGGGCTTGCTCCCCCAAAACACGTCCCTTGATCCCCCCTGATGGCAGATAGCACATGTTGACATTGGGAAATTTGTGTGCATCTTCCAAATTTGGCTTTTCCAGGGGTGATTTCCCCCCATCTGAACGCTATATCAAACCCAGTTCCTAAATACTGATGTCTGATATAGCCTTCAGGTTTTACCTAATGTGAACTTTGTAAGTTCAAGTTTTTTGGCTTTCTTGTTGGTTTTACACAGGCCTGTTTTATCTGAAATGGATATTTCGATTTTTGATAATGCCCCCCCAAAAATTGTTATACAACAAACATGTTGTTTTGTTTTAAAAACCTTTGGTAAATGCACATGTGATTGTGCAGGTATAAAAAAGTGCCTTACTCAAGAATGTGTGGATTATTGTCTCAACACTACAACACTTTTGGGGTGATGTCATTGCTGTTTTATGCAAAAATGGGGGTTATTTCCTAAGGGCAAATACACTTTGCACTACAAGTGCAAGTTCAGTGCAGTTGCAAGTGCACTTGTAGTGAAATGTGTTTTTGCATTTAGGAAGTACCAGCCAACACTATTCTTTATAAGGTTACCCAATCACGACATTTTCTGCACTCAACACATTTCTGTCAGGGTCAGCTCAAACAAACACAAGCAGTAAATGTCCACCAAGAATTGCTTTTGGTTGTTTTTTATTTGAAAAAGGAGTCACAGATTGTCTGGCATATTGATAGCCCCCCTACCCGCAAAGAACTCCAGGTATCATAACCGGACATCACGGGCACTCAGGGAGGGCAAGCCAGGACGGCCGCTTTCAAGCGCCGTCATTGTTGATGTATTTGGTATTCCGGCCTCAGGCCCAACTGAGCCAGCATAGTTGGCTGAATGTTTTCTTAAAAAATTATGGAGAACACAGCACGCCAGTATAATATGGTTCAGTTTATACTCCGCCATATGGATGGGTGTCAAAAATAGTCGGAACCGGCTGGCCAGGATTCCAAATGTGTTCTCCACCACTCTTCGGGCTCTGGCCAGCCGGTAATTAAAAACCCTCTGTTCCGGGGTGAGGGTCCTCATCGGGAATGGCCGCATCAGGTGGTCCCCCAGCGCAAACGCTTCATCAGCAACGAACACAAATGGGAGACCTTCAACATTGTCCTCTGGAGGTGGCAAGTCCAAGCTGCCATTCTGGAGACGCCTGTAGAACTCCGTCTGGGCGATCACTTCACCATCGGACATCCGGCCATTCTTCCCCACGTCCACATACAAGAAGTCGTAATTAGCCGACACCACCGCCAACATCACTATACTATTAAACCCCTTGTAATTATAATAGTACGACCCCGAGTTGGGTGGTGGGACGATGTGGACGTGTTTCCCATCAATTGCCCCTCCGCAGTTAGGAAAGTCCCACCGCTGGGCAAAGTGGGAGGCCACAGTCTGCCATTCCTGTGGCGTGGAAGGAAACTGTTGAGGAAAAAACAATAAATATTACTATTTTTTCACAGAAACATGGCAAGCAGATTAGACACAAACATTATGGGTCAACCTCCAGATAGCATTTACTAAGGGGAATTTTACAACAACAAAGTATAAGGTACACCTATCATATTCCCCCTTCCCCCCTCTCATGGTCCATTTCTAACATTATAGGGGGGTGGAACTCTTGGACAGGTAACCCTCTTCACTTCATTGAGAGATGAATGCCTAAATACAGGGTATTACTTGGAACAGCCCCTCCTTAGTTACACTATTGGCAGACCACTGGACAGGTAAGAAGTGTCATAATACAAAGATATAAATACACACTGTACACATTTGGGGACATTTGAACATTCTGCTATTACCTATCAAGATAGTAATAAAATACAAGAACTTTAAACAGTACCATTGGAAAGTAGACAGGCAGGCCCTTGCACTACATGCTTTGGGGAATTCATCCATAAATCTGACCAGTAAAGAGATGGGTATAGTGTGTATGGGTTTGGCAAAGTCAGCAGATAGATGATTGAGGATAATGAATTGGGATCAGCTGACTTAGCAGTTGGGGGGGGGGAGGGTTACAAAAAATTTGGGGACACCACAAAAAAAAGCCTCTGGCCCTCTGCCTGAATTTAAATCAAAAATAACATTTCCAAACATTTTAGGGGGTGTTTGGGGTAAAGCACTACTATGGAGCTGATAAAATACATTGTTAAGTGACTACATGAGGTGAATATAGGGCAGGAGACACCATGCTGGGGAGGTTATTGAAGGGCAAATATGTATGAAGGACCTAAAATAATAATGACATAAAAATCCAGCATGCATGAGGACAAAGGGGACATTCACAGCATATTACAATCATGGTAATTAGGGAATGAGGAAAGAAATACAATATATTATCAAACATTCAATACAATAAAATGTGATATAAAAGGATAAAAATCTTACCTTCATATACTCCTTCTGCAGGACCTGGATGATGGCAGAACAGGTCTCTGGGATAATGATCCCCAGAGCCTGGGGGGAGATGCCTGTCGAGAACTTCAAGTCCTGCAGACTTCTCCCTGTGGCCAAATACCGCAAGGTAGCGACCAACCTCTGCTCCGGAGTGATGGCTTGCCTCATGCAGGTATCCTGCCTGCTGATATAGGGGGTCAGCGAAGCCAACAAACGGTGAAACACGGGGTCCGTCATCCTGAGAAAGTTCCTGAAATCATCAGGATTATTCTCACGGATCTCACGGAGCAAAGGCATATGACAGAACTGGTCACGCTGAAGCAACCAATTCTTGGTCCATGAACTCCTCCCCACCCTGTTCATGGACTGGACTTGTGTCAAGGTCAGGACGCCAACACCAAACCCCCGCACAGCACGAACTCTACGAGGAGTACGCATACGAAACATGGCTAGAAAACGGTCGGCTGCTCAGAACGAAGTAACAGAACGCACTGAAGAACAGCAAGGCCTGTGAAGAGCGACCTGAAAAACAGCAACGAGCAGGCAAGATCACACAGAAAACTCCGATACGAACTGACTGCACGCACTGAAGAGCAGATACAAACCCACAAGCACAAACTGAACGTCAGAAAACGATCTGAAAGCCACGAGTCTGAAAAAGCGCGAATCGTCTCTCACCAAACTTTTACTAACACGAGATTAGCAAAAGGAGCCCAAAGGGTGCCGCGCTTGGTTCTGAACCGGCCTTTTCTAGTCTCGTCGTACGTGGTGTACGTCACCGCGTTGTTGTCGATCGGAAATTCCAACAACTTTGTGCGACCGTGTGTAGGCAAAACAAGTTTGAGCCAACATCCGTCGGAAAAAATCCTAGGATTTTGTTGTCGGAATGTCCGAACAAAGTCCGACCGTGTGTACGCCCTATCACAGTGAATTCTCCATCCACCTCATTTGTGTAGTGGCTAAACAAAAAAAAGGACCATGGTCAGCTTCAATTTCAATCAAGATCATCTTTTTTTGCACTTATCAAAAACCTATAACAAAATGTTTTCAATGGTCTATAAACAGATCAAAATGAAGCAAACAACAAAAAGTACTGTATTATTTTGCTACAAAAACAAAGGTTTTAGGCTCACAACTTTTAATACGAATCAAATAACTGCAAGGTATATTCTTTTTTATTTTACTAAATTGACAGTGTAGACAATTGTGCACCCAGACTTGTAGATAGTGTGGCACCATAAGATAAAATATTAATTTATTCATAAGGAATTATATGCATAAACCCAATTACTGCCATAAATTGAACAAAAAACCTTTATTTAGGTGTCCTGGGGATAATGATATGTAAAATGTACTGAAATATATTTTATGTACTGAAAACAAATATAAAGTACCTATATAAATGAACTCCCTCTTATTGTTTCTTGAGATTTGCATTTCATATTTTGTGAATGAGCAAAGAATTGACAATATTCTGCTGACATGAAAATTATGCTTAGAGAAATTCATATCATGCAGTTAAATAAATTAACACTCAAATTGAACATCTGTTATACTTTATATCTTTACACACTTACAGTATTTATAACATACATAATACCTTTTACCAACTTTCAAAATAGTATACTTTAGGAAAGTGTTTATTATAGTTTTAGGTAATAACTTGGTTTTAAGCTTTGTCCTCTCACTGACTTTTTATCGTGTGCCCCTTAGTTTTTTCCTTGTCAGCTTTTTTTTGTTTTCTAAAATTTCTAATCGATTTATAAACTACCTGCACTGTGAAACTTAAAAAGCTTTTGGGAAAATGTAATTTACAGATGTGCCACTTTGCAAGCATCCCTCAAGCATGAGGCATTGGGCATTTTTAATGTATCACTTCAAGCCTTATTAGGAGTGACTCCCTCTCAAATAGAATTTTAAAAACAATTAATTACATTGGTATATGTTTGCCCTGGCAGTTTCCAGCTTCTCATTAGGGACAAGACAATGGATCTGTTCAATCCTAGTTTGGGACCAAATTTTGGCTTTTTGGACATTCCAGTGAAAAGTCAATCTTTAGCCCATTCAGACCCCTGTTCGACAAGGAGCAGTGCATTATACATACAGTATAGAAGGGATATTTCCACGGATTTTTCATATGGCTCCTTTTAAGCAAAGGGAAGGCTATAGCAGTGACATCACTACCCAAATATGGCTACTGGCCATGTTTGGGCAATGATGTCACCATTATCCCTGCGTCTTCCCTTATACAGCTGATGATAGCTTGTGGAAATGTTTGTTTTTTTTGTCAAACATTTTGGTTGTCTTTATTTAATGCTTAAAAATGTTTTTGTGAATGAGTAGGGGTACTACGGACCCCATAATCATTCAAGCAGGGAAAGCCAGTATCTGGGGGCTTATATTAAAGGGGATTTCCATATTCTGATAAGCCCCCCTGCCCACAGGCAAGGGCAAGAGGGGAAGGGGGCCCTTGTCCTCATGGAGACACCTTGTTTTTCCAGGCAACCACCATGTTGAGGGCATTTTGGTTCAGGCTGCATGCTCAGATTAAGGGTTATTTAAACAAATTGGACATTTTTTATTTTATACTTTAGGCATATTAAAAAAATCACTGCTCCTTGCTAAAAAAAAATTCTTTTTTTTTTTTTATTTATTTACACTGGTTCAGTGTCAAGATGTGTGAACCCATTGGCATGAACTGGTTTTCTACAGTAATTTGCCATAAAATGTGATTTGATCCTCATCTCAGGCCGGCCATACACAGATGAATTTCTTTCCTGCAACCACAGGTTGCAAGAAAGAAATGTGCTCAATTCCCCCATTAACACAGACAGTGTTGACGTGGGAATCCCCCTGCTGTTCCATTGTCTTCACCCGGCGGGGAGCGGAGGCAGGCAGGGGATTGTTTCCCCCTGAACCGGCCGAGATTCGAACTGTGTATGGCCGGCCTAAGTCACAACAATAGACAAACAGAATGTGCTTAAGCTGATAACACAAACAATTCTAATTTCTCTTGCATTTATTGAACACACCTATCAAGCATTGAAAATTATGGAAGAAAAAGTAAATGAACCCTTGAAGTTAATAGCTGGTCAAATCTCCTTTGGCAGCAATGACTAGCCGGTGCTTTCATTAGCTCTGGAACAGACCAGCACAATGTCTAGGAGGAATTTTTGCCCATTTTTCTTTAAAAAACAGTTTCAGCTTAGATACATTTGTAGGATGTCTGGTGTAAAGTAAACAAAGTCATTCTACAGCATCTTTATGGGGTTAAGATCTGTGCTCTGACTGTGCTACTTTTTCTGAAGCCAGTCTGGGGTGGATTTACTTCAGTGCTTAAGGTCTTTGTTCTGCGGTATCACCAAACTTCTACTAAGCTTCAGCTGGTGTACAGCCATCCTGACATTATCCTGTAGGATATTTTGGTAAACTTGGAAATTAATTTTCCCCTTAATGATAGCAAATGGTCCAGGCCCCGAGGTAGCGAAGAAAAAAAAATCATGATCCCTCCACCATAATTCACCACTGAGATGATATTTTAATGTTGGTAAGCTGTGCTCTTTTTGTGCCATATAAAGTGCTGAGTATTCTTTACAGACAATTAAGCTTTTGTTTCATTAGTCCACAATACATTTTCCCAGTAGCATTGTGGTTTACCTAGGTGCTTTTTAGCAAACTTCAGGTGCGCAGTAATGTTTTTTTTTGAGAGGTGAGCAGATGACATCACTATCTCTACCCCAGTCAATAAGGGGAAGCTTTGCATTCATTGATAAAAATACAAGACTTCTCCTGAATAGCTGAAAAGCATCATTAATAAGGTTCTGGTATGAATTTGTAGTTGCACCCTTGTCAAACAAACAAAAAAACATAATGTAGTTTCTACTCAAAATCCATACCAGACCATTATCCTTGATATAGGTTTGGTATTGATTTAGGGGGCAAACATAAAAACAAAACATTCAGCTTTGTTCAGGGACATGGACCCTGATCATATTATGGATGACCTGGCTTGGTGGTTGTGGGGGTCCTTGGGAGGAAATTATTGGAACCTGAAAGTGTGCTTTAAAATAAGGGGCCCTCAAATATCCTCCCCTTTTTAAACATTCACAAAAAAATTAAATGTTATCAAATACACTCACACTGTGACAAATTTATTTGTGGATAAGGGTTCAGGATGCATGTAACCTGGGAACAAGAGGTTCAGTAGTGCAGATGAGCTGTGGACAAGTGATTTGGGTGAGCTATGGATAAGATGTGCTGGTGATACCAGTGAGTTGTGGGCAAGGGATGCAGGTGGTGCAAGTTAGCTTAGGTTAGCTGTGGATGAAGGGTACAGGTAAGCTCAGGATGAGGGGTGCAAAGGTGAGTGGTGGATACAGTGCAACAGGCACAAGCTGTGTGCAGATGCAAGCTGTGCCTAGTATTTGTGTGGGGTGATCTGTGGAGAAGGGCATCAGTTGCAAACTGTGGATGATGGGAGCAGTCATGAGTGATGGGAGCTGTAAACAAGGCATGCACGTGAGAGCTGTGCCTACAGCATGTGGCAAGCTGTAAAGGAGAATGAGCGAGGTGCGGAGGAGGGGAGCAGATGCAAATGGTGGATTAATTGTGCAGAGTGGGGCTGTGAATGGAAAAGGAACAGGTAAGTGGTGGATGTAGGTGCAGGGGTTATAATTGCAGTCAATAACACCAATGCTGAAGGTGGTTATTGCATCCACTAACAATCATGGGCCTTACTTTATTCCCACTTTCTCTTAAGTGTACCCATAGGCACTATTTCGTATAAAACATAGAGAAAATTGAGTACTGTCCGTGATACTTTTTTTATTTGCACTAACATACAATTTTTCAGGACAAGCTTTCGGGGTATGTCCCCTTCTTCAAGGTCCAAGCAGTACTGATTCACAAATTTTTAAGCAGAATGTTAAAGAAGAAGGAAAAAAAAAAAAGAGAAAATCAAACACATACAAATCAATGGTAATAAAGATAGCAGCAGAGTTAGTGAGATAAGACAGAGGGAGAGCTAGGGGGGAATGCAGGGGGGGATACTAGTCACAGAGCGGTCGTAAAACTTTAGCATAATGTGTAAGGAAACCAATATCTAAATTCAGGCCATTATTCTTCGTGTCAAAAAGAAGTATCATTCTTAGTTCAAACGTTTTCCTTTCCTGGATAGTTCTGAAATTCCCTTTAAGAACTAAGACATTGAGGTCTTCTATAGTGTGGTCCGATTGTGAGAAATGATGTCCCACAGGTGTGCATAAACTGTCTTCTTTATGTTCTTTGATGGTATGTCTGTGCAAATTCATCCTCGCTTGCAACTTCTGTCCTGTTTCACCAACATAAGATCCTTTGCTGCACCTTTTGCATTGGATGAGGTACACAACATTACTTGAGGTACAGCTGTAAGATCCCATGATATTGAAGGTCCCATTTGTGTGTGTAACACTTTTGGATAGATTTATCTGGTTGCATAGTTTGCAGCGTTTTTTATTGCAGGGTTTGCTACCATTATTTGTGACTTCATAATCAGAGTGAAGTTTCCTGCTGATTAGTTTGTGTCTGAGGTTGGGTGGTTGTCTGAAAGCCAATAATGGGGGTTGTTGGAATATTCCTTTCAGAGTTTCATCCTCTGTTATAATGGGTTGTAAATCTTTGATTATCTTTTTGATCCCTTCAAGTGCTGGGTTGTATGTGGTGACTAATAAAAAAAGTATCACGGACAGTACTCAATTTTCTCTGTCACAATTGCACTAATACGGCTACAATCAAATCAAGTATGATGGAAGATACTGCATATAGCCGCATAAAGAAGCAGTTAACCAACCTGATCACAAAGGAAACACAGGTCAACAGCGACATCTTCTTTCTCTCAAGATGCAAAAAGAGGAATCTCATACCACAGGGTCTCCGGATTAAAAATCCTTGTGCAAATACACTGAACTCTCCTTATGCAGAAGGACTCTGCAAGATGTACCAGCGAAAGGTTAATATACAACCTCATTCATAAACTCTACGGTAAAAGGGAAACAATCCGGAAACAAAAGCAGTTGGTGTTTGAAACCTCAACACCATTGGACCCCACAAGCATCAACCAAATTAAGAATGAAATTGAAACCTTACGAAGACAACTGCAAAAACTTGCCATGAACAGGAAGCAAAAAAAACTCCAAAAGCTACACCAAGAGCACACCTTTTGGATACAACCTAAACAACACAAAACAAACACAACTTCTATAACTCCTGCTATCAGCAACTTGGAAGCCAATCCAGAATCCCAAGGTATCCCGTGTGTAAATGCTGACTTTACAGAAAATGTGGATATAACAGAAGAACTCGGAATCATAAATTTTTCAAATCATCAACTTACTACACCAGAAACAACAGTCCTCTCCAAAGGCCTCACATTCTGCCCAACCACCAAATTGGATAAATGACAGGTATGGTCAGATATGGAGGAATTCTTTAGGATACTAAGGCTCAAAGAATATTTTGACAGTAAGGAAAGGAATCCTAGGACAATAGGAGGTTACAAAAGGAAAAAGAACAGCAACTTCACACCTCCACAAGGACGCAACCCCAAACTGGATACCTATATTGACAGCTTCAGGCTGAGAGTTACATCCCTGATATCCACCCAGCAAAAGAAAATATTATACAACCTTTCACCACTGGAGCGAAGATCTGTACATGATCTGCGCAATAATCAGGCCATAGCCATCAAACCAGCAGATAAAGGGGGAGCAATCGTTGTGATGGATACAGACAAATATATACAAGAGGGCCTCAGGCAGCTGGCAAATACTACTTACTACAAAAAACTTGATTACAATCCGACCCAGGATTTTACTCAGCAATTAAAAGGTCTCATTGCGACAATACCAAGCCACCTACATTCAGAACTCATCAATGCGATTCTGGATAATCCAGAAATTGGAGACTTCTACATGCTGCCCAAGATCCACAAGCCAGGAAATCCAGGCAGACCCATTATAACAGGTATGAATACACTTACCGAACATATCTCAGGCCTTGTAGAAAACATGTTAAAACCTTTAGTCATGAACACTGCAAGTTTCCTGCAAGACACCACTGATTTTCTGAACAAGCTTAACAATATACAACAATTACCACCTAATACACTTCTAGTCACTATGGATGTAGAATCTCTGTACAGTAACATCCCTCACAAGGATGGGTTGGCGGCATGTCACAGATTCTTATCATCCTCACCAGACCACAAATACACTGCTGAGGATGTGACACGGCTCATTGAATTCATTCTTACACACAACTACTTCACTTTCAATAATGACATCTATCTCCAGTGTATGGATACTGCTATGGGAAGCAAAATGGCACCCCAATATGCAAATTTATTTATGGCTGACCTGGAGGACAAATTTCTGAACAGCATACAACAAAAGCCATACAGATATTATCGCTATATTGATGATATATTCATGATATGGACTGAAGGTGAAGAAAATCTAAACCAATTCTTCTCATTGATCAACACTTTTCACCCATCTATCAAACTAAAAATGGACTATTCGAACACACATGTCAACTTCCTGGACACTACAGTATACATCAGGGATGACAAGCTACACACGTCGATATACAGAAAACCGACTGACCGATGCAGCTATCTTCATAGTTCCAGTTTTCACCCCCAACACACCAAACGGGCCATCATACACAGCCAGGCCATCAGATACCACCGAATTTGTTTAGACCCAGAAGACAGAGATAAACATCTCAGAACACTGGCAGACTCCTTCCATAAGAAAGGTTACAAAGACAAAACCATCAACAACAGCATAAACACAGCCTTGAAAAGAGAAAATCTCCTCCAATACACAGAGAAAAAAACAAATAACCGAGTACCTCTAGTCACCACATACAACCCAGCACTTGAAGGGATCAAAAAGATAATCAAAGATTTACAACCCATTATAACAGAGGATGAAACTCTGAAAGGAATATTCCAACAACCCCCATTATTGGCTTTCAGACAACCACCCAACCTCAGACACAAACTAATCAGCAGGAAACTTCACTCTGATTATGAAGTCACAAATAATGGTAGCAAACCCTGCAATAAAAAACGCTGCAAACTATGCAACCAGATAAATCTATCCAAAAGTGTTACACACACAAATGGGACCTTCAATATCATGGGATCTTACAGCTGTACCTCAAGTAATGTTGTGTACCTCATCCAATGCAAAAGGTGCAGCAAAGGATCTTATGTCGGTGAAACAGGACAGAAGTTGCAAGCGAGGATGAATTTGCACAGACATACCATCAAAGAACATAAAGAAGACAGTTTATGCACACCTGTGGAACATCATTTCTCACAATCGGACCACACTATAGAAGACCTCAATGTCTTAGTTCTTAAAGGGAATTTCAGAACTATCCAGGAAAGGAAAACGTTTGAACTAAGAATGATACTTCTTTTTGACACAAAGAATAATGGCCTGAATTTAGATATTGGTTTCCTTACACATTATGCTAAAGTTTTACGACCGCTCTGTGACTAGTATCCCCCCCTGCATTCCCCCCTAGCTCTCTCTCTGTCTTATCTAGACATGTGCAGGATGAAAAAATTCGTTTAGTTTAGTTTCGTTTCGATTCGTTATTTAACTTAATTCGTTTAGTTAAATTCGTTGCATTTATTACATTCGTTTTCGGAATTCGTTTCGTTTCGTATTCGAATTCGAAAAAATTCGACCGCATTCGAAAAAATTCGACCGTATTCGAAAAAAACTATCAAATTCGAAAAAATTCTAACACATTCGAAAAAAACTGTCAAATTCGAAAAAATTCTACCACATTCGAAAAAAACTATCAAATTCGAAAAAATTCTACCACATTCGAAAAAAACTATCAAATTCGAAAAAATTCTACCACATTTGAAAAAAACTGTCAAATTCGAAAAAATTCTACCACATTTGGAAAAAACTATCAAATTCAAAAAAATTCTACCACATTCGAAAAAAACTGTCAAATTCGAAAAAATTCTACCACATTCGAAAAAAACTATCAAATTCGAAAAAATTCTACCACATTCGAAAAAAACTATCAAATTCGAAAAAATTCTACCACATTCGAAAAAAAACTGTCAAATTCGAAAAAATTCTACCACATTCGGAAAAAACTATCAAATTCGAAAAAATTCTACCACATTCGAAAAAAACTGTCAAATTCGAAAAAATTCTACCACATTCGAAAAAAACTATCAAATTCGAAAAAATTCTACCACATTCGAAAAAAACTATCAAATTCGAAAAAATTCTACCACATTCGAAAAAAACTGTCAAATTCGAAAAAATTCTACCACATTTGGAAAAAACTATCAAATTCGAAAAAATTCTAACACATTCGAAAAAAACTGTCAAATTCGAAAAATTCTACCACATTCGAAAAAAACTATCAAATTCGAAAAAATTCTACCACATTCGAAAAAAACTATCAAATTCGAAAAAATTCTACCACATTTGAAAAAAACTGTCAAATTCGAAAAAATTCTACCACATTCAAAAAAACTATCAAATTCGAAAAAATTCTACCACATTCGAAAAAAACTGTCAAATTCGAAAAAATTCTACCACATTCGAAAAAACTGTCAAATTCAAAAAATTTCTACCACATTAGAAAAAAACAATAACTGAATTTGAAAAAGTAAACTATATATAACCATTTTGCGAAATTTGAAATTCGTATAGAATGAAATCGAATTCCAATAGAAAAGATTAGGATAGAATAGAAAGTATAAAAGAATAGCATAGAAAAACAATAGATCAGAATAGAAAAAAATATAATATATTGTATTCTAAGCTTTTCTATTTGAATTCGAATTCATTCTGTACCAAATTCCAATTTTGGAAGATGGTTAAATATATATATTATATTTTTTTTCTATTCTGTTCCATTGTTTTTCTATGCTATTCTTTTCTATTCTATTCTAAACTTTTCTATTCGAATTTGAATTAATTCTATGCGAAATTCGAATTTCGGAAGAGGGCTTCTAAAATTAGAATTTTGTATAGAATGAATTCGAATTTGAATAGAAAAGATTAGAATAGAAATAGAATAGACTAGAAAAACAATAGAACAGAAGAGAATAAAATATAATATATATATTTGTTTCTATTCTGTTTCATTGTTTTTCTATGCTATTCTTTTTTATTCTATTCTAAACATTTCTATTCGAATTTGAATTCATTCTATACGAAATTCGAATTTCGGAAGATGGCTTCTGAAATTCGAATTTCGTATAGAATGAATTTGAATTTGAATAGAAAAGAATAGACTAGAAAAACAATAGAACAGAACAGAATAAAATATAATATATATATTATATCTTATTCTATTCTGTTCTATTGTTTTTCTAGTCTATTCTTTCTACTCTATTTTAATCTTTTCTATTCAAATTAATTTTATACGAAATTCGAATTTTGGAAGATGGTTTTATATATATATATATATATATATATATATATATATATTTTTTTTTTTTTTTTCTATTCTGTTCTATTGTTTTTCTATTATTTTCTATTATATTCTGATCTTTTCTATTTGAATTCAATAATAGACTAGACAAACAATAGAACAGAATAAAATATAATATATATAATTTTTTGTATTCTGTTCTATTGTTTTTCTAGTCTTTCCTCTTCTACTCTGTTCTAATCTTTTCTATTCAAATTCGAATTCATTTTATAAGAAATTCAAATTTTGGAAGATGGTTTTATATATATATATATATATATATATATATATATATATATATATATATATATATATATATATATATATATATATATAAATATATATATATATATTATACATATACATATATATATATTATACATATGCACACATTATATATATATATATATATATATAAAACCATCTTCCGAAATTTGAATTTCTTATAATATGAATTCGAATTTGAATAGAAAAGATTAGAATAGAGTAGAAGAGAAAAGACTAGAAAGACAATAGAACAGAATAGAATAAATTATATATATTATATTTTATTCTGTTCTGTTCTATTGTTTGTCTAGTCTATTATTTTCTATTCTAATCTTTTCTATTCAAACTCGAATTCATTCTATACGAAATTCCACTTTCAGAAGCCATCTTCCGAAATTCGAATTTCGTATAGAATGAATTCAAATTCGAATAGAAAAGTTTAGAATAGAATAGAAAAGAATAGCATAGAAAAACAATGAAACAGAATATAAAAAAAAAAAAAATATATATATATATATATATATATATATATATATATATATATATATATATATATATATATATAACATCTTCCAAAATTCGAATTTCATATAGACCGAAATCAAATTTGAATGTAAAAGATTAGAATAGAATAGAAAATAATAGAAAAGAATAGACTAGAAAAACAATAGAACAGAATAGAAGAAAATATAATATATATATTATATTTTCTTCTATTCTGTTCTATTGTTTTTCTAGTCTATACTTTTCTATTATTTTCTGTTCTAATTTTTTCTATTCAAATTCGAATTCATTCTATACGAAATTCAAACTTCAGAAGCCATGTTCCGAAATTCGAATTTCGTATAGAATGAATTTGAATTTGAATTGAAAATACTATTATAGAATATAAAATAATAGAAAAGAAAAGCATAAAAAAACATATATATATATATATATATATATATATATATATATATATATATATATATATATATATATATATATATATATATATATACATATTCTATTGCTTTATTATTTTATATTCTACCTTATTGGAAAAACGTTTTCTATTTCTTTTTAATTTGATTATGTTTTCGAATTCGATTCGAATATGTTTTCGAATATGTTTTCGAATTCGATTCGAATATGTTTTCGAATTCGATTCAAATATGTTTTCGAATTCGATTCAAATATGTTTTCGAATTCGATTCGAATTTGTTCGTTTTTTTTTCGGATTCGTTTAAATTCTTTACTTTTGTCATTCGGAAATTCGGATGCATCCGAATTTCCGAATAATGAAAAATTCGTCCGAATTTCGATTCGGAACGAAACGAAATGCACATGCCTAGTCTTATCTCACTAACTCTGCTGCTATCTTTATTACCATTGATTTGTATGTGTTTGGTTTTCTCTTTTTTTTTTTTTTTTCTTCTTCTTTAACATTCTGCTTAAAAATTTGTGAAT
The DNA here is from genome assembly GCF_042186555.1 of Aquarana catesbeiana. Taxonomy (NCBI): domain Eukaryota; kingdom Metazoa; phylum Chordata; class Amphibia; order Anura; family Ranidae; genus Aquarana; species Aquarana catesbeiana. Next base: position 359,905,080 of record NC_133328.1, on the reverse strand, counting down.
CAGTACTGCTTGGACCTTGAAGAAGGGGACATACCCCAAAAGCTTGTCCTGAAAAATTGTATGTTAGTGCAAATAAAAAAAGTATCACGGACAGTACTCAATTTTCTCTGTCACAATTGCACTAATATGGCTACAATCAAATCAAGCCTAAAACATAGCAAAGCAAAGAGGTAAAAGTGCCAATTTACAAGCCAAACTGCAAGATGATACCTCCTTTATTGTCCATTCATACATTTGATCATACTCAAATAGTGTTGGCAGGTAGTGTGATGCCCCAAGAAGGAAGTGGGGTAATATGGGGGGATTCGTGGTGGAATCTGAGAGCCCCCATTATAAGGGGGGGCAAAATTGTATGTAGCAAGGTCTCTGGCCCCCTCCAGTCCAATGAGAACTTTCCAGGACAAAGACAGCTGACATCCTTCTGTATGTGGTGGATTGTGAGGCATAGTAGGTGCAAGGTGGACAAAGTTATTGGGCGCCAGACACTTCTTGGATGTAAAAGAGGTTTTATTTCTCTTGACAGTCTTTTTTGTATTTTTGGGGAAAAGAGGATTAGGGCCAGGACACCCTTAAGTATTGTAGATTCAATTGGCAGACTCTGAGACTTCAATAGGAGGACAGTCATGCAGGGAAAGGCCCCAGCAAGGGGTCACATCTGCACATGCAGGAATGCTGTCTCCTATGGCAACAGTCTTTAACAGTTTTTAATTCAAACGTAACAGTTCCTTCAGCTTCACTACAACTGCCTCTTGTAGTTCTTCAACACGTGAACTCCCGGTCTCTCACTAGACCCTCTGATTCACTAACTCTGAATCTTTTGAGCGCTTCCAATCTTTGCAGTGGTATCTCCCTCAAGCATCACCCACGTTGCCTTGCTGGGTCCCTAGCTTGGCACTCCAGATACTTCTCAAGCTTCACCCCTGCTGACGGTCTCAGTCCCTAGCTTGACAAACAAGGCTGCTCTGCAAGCATCACCTCTGCTAGCTGGGTCCCTGACTTGATCACCGCCTAAAGTTTTCCGATTCTCTACCATGCCCATTTAGTTAGAATGCTGCTCCGGTACTTGCTTCAGTTACTCACTGTGGTCCCTGGTAATAAGGTGGTCGGTCCCTTTGTCCCTTCTACCATCGACAACTGACAGATTCTCCGGCCAGCAGAACCCTCACTTCTGGTTGGACTACAAGCCGCAAACCCAACCCTGCGCTGCTCTTTAACTTCTGGATAGGCCCTCACACAGCCTAACAGCCAGATGCCCCCCGGGATAAGCCCAATCTCTGGCCTAGCAACCCAGGGCACATGACACACGTCCACCCAGACAGCCGTCCAGGTGGCACAGAACATAGATCATCTGACTCCATCCGAATATATAGGGTCTCCCAGCAGGCCAAGGGATGCAAGAAAACCCCTGCCCATTGGCTAAGATACCCCACATACCCATAACCTGACCTTAGATTACTCTTCTCTTATCTAGTACCACCAAGTACCCAGCCACCTAGTGGTAGAAGAGAAAAGTGCAACAAGGTTAAACTTAGGGAGAAATCAATAGATCTCTATCACTCAACCAGGATAATTATCCCTGGTAGGTACATTTGGGAGTAGCAACCTTGCCTAAACTCCAGGGTGCTACATCTACAAGGGGACATTAGTACCCCTTATTTACTCCCACAAAAAGTTAAAAGTAAATACACATAAACAAACACATGTATTGACTTAAAAAGACATATAATTAAAATAAAACACAAATAAAATAAATGTTATTAATGTCTTCTGAAGTATTTCCACATCAATAATGGCATGCAGTTATGTGATCACCCATCACACACTAATATGCACACGCCACACTGCCATCACTAGATGACAGATTTCTCGTTGCAGTAACATAAATTGAACGTCAAAAAACCCAAGTGATGTAATTGGCCAAAATTTGGCCATTGTTTACATAAGTGCATCCGGGGAATCTGTCATGTAGTGATGGGAGTGCAATGTTGCTCTCTAAGCTGCATAAAAAAGACACTCTCCTTGCTGTACAGTATTTTTTTTACTTTTTTTGCATGTCCCCCTATGACAGTGCATGGTTACCTATGCTTTTATGACAGTAGTTTGCCTATTAGCCCTAAAAATGGCCAGGGTTTATTAGGAAGATTTAACTTCTATAGACTTCAAAGGGGTTCACTGCTAAGTTTGGATTTGTCAAAATGTATACAGAATTCTCTAAACTTCCAGCTTCCCAAACCTAGGCAGGTTCATTCATTCACTTATTCCTATAGTCAAGATTAAGGATGAGCTCACGTTGTTTCAATGTTCATTGTTGCTTTCTACCACTACAATAATGTCATGTCCATAGCAACCAGTGACTTCATTCATCACTATTCATTTACTGTCCAGGAATCCAACCATGTAAACAAAAGGGATGAAAAACTGATCTGACATGGACATTGCATAACTGACCAAATATGGCCACATGACATCACTCCACTCCTTTGTTTACTTAGTGGTGAGGTAATTCACACCAAATCCACAACTGGATCTGATGTATCTAATAGTCATTGTTTTTTGTTTTTTCCTGCCAGACAGATTCACTGTGTTCAACATGGATTGAACTGGGTCTGTGATGTACATTGCGGGACACTTTTTTGTAAAAAACAAAACAAAAACAAAGACTTATCAGAAACTGTATACTTGTCTTTTTTACTGTTTTAGTGAATGAGTGGGGGTACCTATTCACATGTTGGCTTCCAGATTCCAATAAGCCCCCTGCCTGCAGACCTCAACAGCCACTTGTGGGAAGAGGCCATTGTCCTCATCAACATGGGCACAACATACTTTGCCAGGGGGTCAACAGGAGGCATAACAATGAGATGCATAACAGCAGGTGCCCTCTGTGAAAATTATAGATTTAGTCATTTAATGGCACACAGTCTATGAGTGCCTTTCTGCCATTGAGATGAGCCTCTACCCTGGGTATTTTTCCTTCTAAAGGATCCCCTGAAGTTGGGTGTACCTCTATTCCTTTAAGATGTAAAAGGCTTCCTCAATAGTGCGAGTGAAACCCTCTTTTGATATCAACAATTTGACTGGGTAGCCCCATCTAAAAGGAGGTTTGCTATTTCAGAGGAGATTATTGATTAGTGGTTGCCATTTAAAGTGATTGTAAACGATCACCTTGTAAAACAATCCATTTAATTTAAAATAGAAAAAAATGAAAGGCAAAAGATTTTTGTATAGATATAAAAAAAACATTATAAATACCTTTTTTCCTTTTTTTTATATAAGTGATCACATTCTCTCTGTTCTCAGCTGCATAAGAGCTGGGGACGGGGGGGGGGGGGGGGGCAGCAGCACACTTAAGTAAATGGCTGTGCAGTGGGGGGGTCAAGTCTGATCATTGGAGGATAGTACACTGAGTTACCAGCATAGCTAGATAACTGGCCATGGTGTGCTCCCCTGCTTAGTGTGGTCAGTTTTTAATAGGAAAGCAAAGGGGCTGGCAGGGACACCAGTGATTTCACATGAGGGAAGCAATACAAGGAGAACAAGATACTTTCAAATACAAGTACATGGTACAGCAGCATGTGTGTGTTTTTGTTACCACCATTTTACATAGTCCTGTATATTACACTTGATATGAAACACATGTAAACATTTTTTATCTACACTCCTTGATGACACCACCAACCGTTGAAGGGAGTTCCACACCCTTACCACTCTAATGCCGTGTACACACGGTCGGAATTTCTGACAACAAATGTTCGATGGGAGCTTGTTGTCGAAAATTCCGACCGTGTGTAGGCTTAATCGCACATTTTCCGTCGAAATTTCCGACAAACAAAATTTGAGATCTGGATCTCAAATTTTCCAACAACAAAATCCGTTGTCGGAAATTCCGATCGTGTGTACACAATTCCAACGCACAAAATTCCACACATGCTCAGAATCAAGCAGAAGAGCCGCATTGGATATTGAACTTAATTTTTCTCAGCTCGCTATATGTGTTGTACGTTCTTAACATTCTGAGTTTCCGACAAAATTTGTGTGACCGTGTGTATGCAAGACAAGTTTGAGCCAACATCCGTCGGAAAAAAATGTGGATTTTGTCATCGGAATGTGCGATCGTGTGTATGCGGCAGTAAAGAACAGTAAAGAACCCCTTACACAGTTTAAGATTGAACTGCTTCTCATCCAACTTCATTGTGTAATTGTGTGTCTTCTTTAGAGATCCTATGTTGTATAGTTTATCCCAATGTCAGAGTCACCATTTAAAGATTTGTATATCACTATCATATTCCCTCTTGAATGCCTCTTCTCTAAGGAGAATACATGTAATGTTTGTAGTCGTTCCTCATAATTGAGGTTCTCCAGCCCCCTTATTAGCTTTGTTGTCCTTCTCTGGAGTCCCTCCAGTTCAAGGACATCCTTTCTGAGGATAGCATTCTCAAGGTGTAGCCAAACCAGAGTTTTGTGGTAGAATTATACTTTTATTTCTTGAGTAAATGCATGCTAACAATCTGCTAGCCTTGCTTGCTGCAGCCTGGCATTGCATGCTATTACTGAGCCTGTGATCAACTTGAGCCCCCAGATCCTTTCCCATCTTGGATTTCCCTCAGCTGCCATGTTTTATTGAGGTCCTCTTGTAAAGTTATTATATGTTGTTCTGAAGTTATTGCCATGCTTAGTTTTGTATGATCAGCAAACACTGAGATTCAACTCTTTATTCCAACTCTATATTGTTTATTAACCAGTTAAATAGAATTGGTCCCTGGACAGAGCCCTGCAGCACCCCGGTCACAATTTTAGACCATTCAGAAAATATACCATTAATCACCACCCTCTGGACATGCTCCTGCAACCAGTTTTCTATCCAGGTACATGCAATCTCATCAATACCAAAGCATCTTCATTTGTAAATTAAGCTTTTATGGTGTACTGTGTCAAGTGCCTCAGTGAAATCCAGATACACTATATTCACATACTCTCCTCTTTCCAAATGACAGCTTACCTCCTCAAAGCATGTTAAAAGGTTGATCTGGCAAGAATAGTCTATCATAAATCTATGTTAATTACTATTAACCACTTGCTTACTAGGCACTTAAACCCCCCTCTTGCCCAGACCACTTTGAATGACAATTGCGCGGTCATACAACACTGTACCCAAATGAAATTTGTATAATTTTTTTCCCCACAAATAGAGCTTTCTTTTGGTGGTATTTAATCACAGCTGGGATTTTTATTTTTTGCTAAACAAACAAAAAAAGATGGAAAATTTTGAAAAAAAAAATCATGTTTCATAGTTTATTATAAAATTTTGCAAACAGGTAATTTTTCTCCTTCATTGATATGCGCTGATGAGGCGGCACTGGTGGGCACTAATAGGCTGCACTGATGGGCACGGATAGGCACAGTTAAGGCGCCACTGATAGGCACAGTTAAGGCGGCACTGATAGGCACAGATAAGGCGGCACTGATGGGAACAGATAAGGCGGCACTGATGGGCACAGATAAGGCGGCACTGATGGGCACTTATGGGCACTGGTAGATGACACTGATAGGCACTGATAGGTGGCACTGATGTGCAGCACTGTTGTTGCACTGATTGTGGGCACTGATGGGTGGCACTGTGGGCACTGATGGGTGGCACTGATGGGTGATGCTGGTGGGCACTGGAATGCGGCACTGCTGCCTATTGCTAGGTGGGGCACTGGCAGGGGGCACAGATGATCGCCGTGATCGGGACTGATGTCCCTCTCACACGCTGTCAGCGCGAGGAGAAAAAATAGCCGATTACTGGCTCTGCTTACATCACGTGATCAGCTGTCATTGGCTGACAGCTGATCATGTGGTAAGGGGTCGGGACCGACCCCTTACTCCGATCTGTGATCAGACGAGTCTCATAGACTCGCTGATCAGTGCAGGCCGCTCGTGCACGGGACGACGTCAATAGACGTCGTCCCGGCAATGTAGGTCCACGCTGTTGCCGTCATTCGGCAATAGCACGGATCTGAAGAGGTTAAAGATACTAGTTTCATCAGCAAATTCTTGGATATGATCCCTTATCATTCCTACCAATAGTTTGCATACTCTTAATGTTAGGCTGACTATTCTGTAGTTTCTGGTCATATATCTTAGTCCTTTTTTGAATATTGGTACCATATTTACTTTTCACCAATCTGCTGATGCCATTCCAGTCAGTAATCTGACCTTAAAAATTAGGAATGAAGGTCTGGCTATAACATTGATAAGTTCCTTGAGAACTCTCAGTTGTAAGCCATCTGGTCCTGATGCTTTTTTCATATTCAGTTTTTTTAGCCTTTTTTGAATGTCAATTTCTTTCAGCCACATGAGTACATTCAATGTAATGTTATTGACATTATTGTCTTGTTTACTGTGCCCCTCCTTTTTCCTCATAGAAACTAAGGAGTACCCCTGGACAGTCCCTTCTCCCTGATTTCACTCCCATTTGTACACTCTGACCCTTGCTCACTGCAATGTATACTTATCACTAATCCCCCCCCCACCCCCACATCCTAGTTTAAACATTCCTCCAACCTTCTGGCCATATTCTCCCCCAACAGAACTGCACCCTCCTCTTTTAGGAGCGGGTGCAACCCTGTTTACCTCTCTAAACTCCTGTTTCCTTTCTGGTGTGACTCAAGGTACAGGGAGTATTTCTGAGAATACTTCTTTGGAGGTTTTTTTTGTATACATTTTTTTTTTTTATTTAGTAATATAACACCTAAGTCTTTGAAATAATTTGTAACCACTTTAATACCAGATACTTTTACCCCCTTCCTGCCCAGGCCAATTTTCAGCTTTCAGTGCTGTCACACTTTGAATGACAATTGCGCAGTCATGCAACACTGTACCCATATGATTTTTTTTGCATTTTTTTCACACAAAGAGAGCTTTCTCTTGGTGGTATTTAATCACCACTGGGATTTTTTTTTTTTTGCTAAATAAATTAGAAAATGCCAAACATTTTTTTTAAAAAAAAGTTTTTCTTTGATTCTGTTATAACATTTTGCAAATAAATAATCTTTCTTCATTCAAATATAAAAATACTAAAGCACTGATATGCTAATAAATAGTGAACTGGTGTTGAAAATCAAATATACAGTGCAAAATGCATACAATAGTGAAAAGGATAATAGGAAATATTGTGGTGACAAATGTGTGAATATAAAAGACTCAAATATATTCTCAACAATCCTTAATTAAGAAAATAGGTGAAAAAATAGGAAAAAAACAAATAATTAAAAGCTGCTCTCATGTGAAAAAAATGTGCTCTGATTTCCACTAAAAACAATAATCGATTTATACATAAATAAGTGCGCTAAAAATTAACTTCCTATTAAAACAATGATAAATCCGTGAAGGTATAAATTATTAATAATCTCTAATCAATACAAGGAAATAAAATAACATAATTAGTGGTGTACAAAATATGAAAAAACAATAAATTGGTTATCGTCCAAAAATAAAAACAAAGTAAAGGTATAGAGAAATATACCCACGATTAAAACTCAATCCTTAGACAAAATAGAAATGTTCACTTAATAATCAGATAAGTTGGAACCAATTTTCTTCAATTCATCAGCAAGGGGGCTGCACATATCAGGCCTGCAGCTCTAGGGTTGACTAGGTGATTGAATAATAATCCTCCCAGTTCGTAATTGATAATGCAGAAATAGAAAAAAAGGAATGTAAGCTAACTTTATGAGGTAATCTGCATCCATATTAAAATTCACTCACACTGTGTAGGAAAAAAAAGCAGACAGCGCTTGAGAAGCAATCAGAAGCAATATCATGTTGTCTTCCTCTCACCGCTAACACTGTGTGTCAGGTGACGTCACTGGCTCCTCCCGACGCATTGCATCACATGTCACGTGACTTTATCAAGGGTAGCCATGTGATCGCAGTGTCTCCATCTTTATGCTCGTACAAGCGTGCCGGTTGCTAAGGGTTACTCACGGTGATCATCGGAATCATCATATTGATTCAGCGCTCTTAAACTTTAATAAATGCCATTTATAAAAACATTTAAAACAACAATCCCTACAGGTACATCATTAATTAATAAGTATAAAAAAACAAAATAATACTCAATAAAAACATTAAATGTATATGGATCTAATTTCTGTTGGTTTCCTAAAACCTCCTCCAGTGGTCAATTGCATGTATTACTTTTCTTTAACCATTATTACCATTATAGCTCCTGATAATGAGTATAGAATCTCCATACAATAAATATAATTAAAAATAAAAATATATTGTACCATGCTCACTAATTATGTTTTTTTATTTCCTTGTATTGATTAGGGATTATTAATAATTTATACCTTCACGGATTTATCATTGTTTTAATAGGAAGTTCATTATTAGCGCACTTATTCATGAATAATGTCCCGTACACACGGTCGGACATTGATTAGACATTCCGACAACAAAATCCTAGGATTTTTTCCGACGGATGTTGGCTCAAACTTGTTTTGCGTACACACGGTCGCACAAAGTTGTTGGAATTTCCAATCGCCAAGAACGCGGTGACGTCAACCACGTACGACAAGACTAGAAAATGCCATTTCAGAACCAAGCGCGGCACCCTTTGGGCTCCTTTTGCTAATCTCGTGTTAGTAAAAGTTTGGTGAGAGACGATTCGCGCTTTTTCAGACTCGTGGCTTTCAGATCGTTTTTTGCGGTTCAGTTTGTGCTTGTGGGTTTGTATCTGCTCTTCAGTGCGTGCAAGCAAGCTACGCGTGACTTGTCATTGTGTTCTTGTTCGTTCGTTACTGTTTTTCAGGCCGCTCTTCACAGGCCTTGCTGTTCTTCAGTGCGTTCTGTTACTTCGTTCTGAGCAGCCGACCGTTTTCTAGCCATGTTGCGTATACGTACTCCTCGTAGAGTTCATGCTGTGCGGGGGCTTGGTGTTGGGGTCCTGACCTTGACACAAGTCCAGTCCATGAACAGGGTGGGGAGGAGTTCATGGACCAAGAATTGGTTGCTTCAGTGTGACCAGTTCTCTCATATGCCTTTGCTCCGTGAGAATAATCCTGATGATTTCAGGAACATTCTCAGGATGACGGACCCCGCATTTCACCGTTTGTTTGCTTCGCTGACCCCCTATATCAGCAGGCAGCATACCTGCATGAGGCAAGCCATCACTACGGAGCAGAGGCTCGTCGCTACCCTGCGGTACTTGGCGATGGGGAGAAATCTGCAGGACTTGAAGTTCTCTACAGGCATCTCCCCCCAGGCTCTGGGGATCATTATACCAGAGACCTGTTCTGCCATCATCCAGGTCCTGCAGAAGGAGTATATGAAGCTAAGATTTTTATCCTTTAATATCACATTTTATTGTATATAATGTTTGCTAATATATTGTATTTCTTTCCTCATTCCCTAATTACCATGATTGTAATATGCTGTGAATGTCCCCTTTGTCCTCATTCATGCTGGAATTTTATGTATTTCTTTTTTGTCCTTCATACATATTTGCCTTCACTTACCTCCCCAGCATGCTCTCCTGCCCCTATATTCACCTCATGTAGTCACTTAATAATGTATTTTATCAGCTCCATAGAGGTGCTTTACCCCAAACAACCCCTAAAATGTTTAGAAATGTGATTTTTGCTTTAAATTCAGGCAGAGTGCCAGAGGCTTTTTTTTGTGGTGTCCCCAAATCATTTTTAACCCTCCCTCCCCCCAACTGCTAAGTCAGCTGATCCCAATTCTCTATCTTTCCTCAATAATCTATCTGCTGACTTTGCAAAACCCATACACACTATACCCATCTCTTTTGTGGTCAGATTTATTGATGAATTCCCCAAAGCATGTAGTGCAAGGGCCTGCCGGTATACTTTCAAATGGTACTGTTTCCAGTTTTTGTATCCTATTATTATCTTGATAGGTAATAGCAGAATGTCCAAATGTGCTCAAATGTGTACAGTGTGTATTTATATCTTTGTATTATGACACTTCTTACCTGTCCAGTGGGCTGCCAATAGTGTAACTAAGGAGGGGCTGTTCCAAGTAATACCCATTATTTAGGCATTCATCTCTCAATGAAGTGGAGAGGGTTACCTGTCCAAGATTCCCCCCCCCCCCTAATGTTAGCAATGGCCCATGAGAGGGGGGGGATATGATAGGTGTACCTTATACTTTGGTGTTGTAAAATTCCCCTTAATAAATGTTATCTGGATGTTGGCCAGGAATGTTTGTGTCTAATCTGTTTTCCATGTTTATGTGCAAAAATACTAATTTTTTCCTTCCACGCCACAGGAATAGCAGACTGTGGCCTCCCACTTTGCCCAGCGGTGGGACTTTCCTAACTGCGGAGGGGCAATTGATGGGAAACACGTCCACATCATCCCACCACCCAACTCGGGGTCATACTATTATAATTACAAGGGGTTCAATAGTATTGTGATGTTGGCGGTAGTGTTGGCTAATAACGAGTTCCTGTATGTGGACGTGGGGAAGAATGGCCGGATGTCCGATGGTGGAGTCATTGCCCAGACGGAGTTTTACAGGCATCTCCAGAATGGCAGCTTGGACTTGCCACCTCCAGAAGAGAATGTGGAAGGACTCCCATTCCTCTTCATTGCGGATGAAGCATTTTGCGCTGGGGGACCATCTTATGTGGCCATTCCTGATGAGGACCCTCACCCCAGAGCAGAGGGTTTTCAATTACCGGCTGGCCAGAGCCAGAAGAGTGGTGGAGAACACATTTGGAATCATGGCCAGCCGGTTCCGCCTATTTCTTACACCCATCCATATGGCGGAGTATAAACTGAATCATATAATCCTGGCATGCTGTGTTCTACATAACTTTTTACGGCAACATTTGGCCAACTATGCTGGCTCAGTTGGGCCTGAGGCTGGAATTATAAATGAAACAACCCTGACGGCGCTTGAAAGTGGTCGTCCTGGCTTGCCCTCCCTGAGTGCCCGTGATGTCCGGTTAAGATAGGTTCTTTGCGGGTAGGGGGGCCATCAATATGCCAGACAATTTGTGAAACCTTGATCCAATAAAAAAAAAACGCAAATCTTTGGTGACATTTACTGCTTGTATTTGTTTTAGCTGACCCTGACAGAAATGTGGTGAGTCCAGAAAATGGCGTGATTGTGTAACCTTATACAAAGCACTGTTGGGTGTTATTTACTAAAGGCAAAGACACTTTGCACTACAAGTGCACTTAATTGAGGGAATGCTTTTATGAAGATGTCATGCCGCTATTCCCATATGCATAAAAGTGCATTGGAGCAAGTATTACACTGAACAAATCTTGTGCATATAATCTTGAGTGTACACCAAACTAATTCAATAATAATAATAATAAACCATCTACTAATAAACACATTCACATGTGTAATCTACATATAAAAACGTGCAAAAATGCATGAAAGGTGCATGGTGCTGGGTGACTAGGAAAATAATAAAATATGCTGGTATGAAATATCATACTAATATTCCCATATCCATGAGTGTAAAGAATGGAGTAAATCATGCAATAAGCAAATCTTGTGCCTGTAAATATGAAGTATGCGCCAGTCTAACTATAAATAAATATTTTGAGTTAAAAATAATGACGCTAGAACATAAGTTAATAAACGCATTCAAATGTGCAGTATACATATAACAATAGAAACGTGCAAAACCGCATAAAAGTGCATAGTGCAGAGTGACCAAAAATCGTTTTAAAAATCACACAGTATACCAACACTAATGATCTTCTGTATACTAAAATAAAAAACAAATATCTTAACATACACCTGTGCAAAGATAAGGCAACAATATTTATGACAGTAATATTGTCCGCAGTGAAGGGGTGGTGGTATCCTTAGGAGTGCAATTAGAATAGTTCAATGTGCTCAAAAGCTATGACAATAAAGTGGGGTGCCAGAGGGGTGATAGACATCTATGTCCTCTTCATGTGATAACACACTCAAGTGAGCAGTGGCCCCTTACCTAGCAGCGCTAGGTTAATCACACGGATCAACTAGCAGGTGGTTATGGTCTTTACTCGGGGTCCTGGACTGCACAGGTTGTATCACTGCTTCCCCGCCTGGTGGTGCTTGGTAAACCGCTACTGTAGGTGGCTGTGGTCTTTAGTAATGGTCCTGGACCAGCGCGGCTCTTTAACTCTGCCTCCGTACCTCACATTAGGGTGTACCGCATAGTGTAGTGGGTTAAACCAAAGATTTTTATTTCAAACAAATATAGGTACTCACATTAAGAGATATCAGACCGGTGCTAAAATCCCACGAGCGGCGAGCTTGTTAGCCTCAGTCAATCTGAAGTGCCCATTCCGTCCCTACGCGTGACGTCACCGATCACGTGACTTCATCAGGGGATGAAAAAAAAAGGCACTTGGCTGTCTTAAATAGTCTTAATCATTGTTTCTTATGAGCGACCATTTTCTTGTAGCCGCGTCCTCCATATACTGGAAGATCATGTGCGCGGCTATTTTTTAAGTGGGAAAAAAATCTTAATTCACATATGGTCAGGTGATGACAGGCTCACTGCGCATCGGCTGGGTTCGCTCGCACAACGGGAGCGCTCTGGCAACAGCTGATCTATCCGTATGCACTAAGTGCTATAAAGCTTTGATTGACAGACAGAGCGTTGGGAGGAAGTGGCAGAATGTCTGATTGGATAATATATTAATGCAAGTCAAATCTTAAAAATAAGTAAAATATGTATATATATATATAAACTATATATACATGAACAGATTAAAATCTGTGAACCTTTAATAGATAAAGAATAGAAAAAATAGAAAAAATAGAAAAACATAAAATATTAAAAATGGAAGTCAAATGGATACTTAAAAAAAAGCTGAAACAGAATGGGCCTTTCTATTGATCTGTGCATAAACCCTCATAACATGTATAATATAAGCTCAAACATTCTCAGGAGATAAACATTGTATAAATACAAAGGGAGCCAGAGATGGAAAACTTTCAATAAAATTTAGAAATAAAATTATAAGGACCGAAAATATATATTAAAAATGGAGGGGGACACCTCTCTCACATATGCATCTATAGGTCTGGTGCCCGGAACCTCACAGTGCACATATATCTCTTATACCTAACTATCTACACATTAATCCTTAAGTGACTATCTCTATTACGAATGGAGGGGGACACCTCTCTCACATGTGCATCTTTAGGTCTGGTGCCCGGAACCTCACAGTGCACATACATCTCTAATACTTAACTATCTACACATAAATCCATAAGTGACTATCTCTCAAACCATTCAGCTAGTGTGTGATTACAAAGAATAAGGACAGTCAGGGTAAACAGAGAGTGGGAAGAAAAAGGGGGTTAACTATAGATACAGCGACTAAATGTTTGCCTATGTGTACTGCTATGTAGTTAGAAGCCACTGAGGAAGCAATTAAGGTCAAATTCTATATTTAAACCTCTCAGCGAGAATGTGTCTAATGTGTATATCCATTTGGATTCTAACTGGCTGAGGGTCCTAACCTTGTGCCCCCCCCCCCCCTCCAGTGCCTAACATATGGTTCTATTCCCCAGAATCTTAGTTGCGTAGGATCTTTGTTATGACACAGCATAAAGTGCTTGGATACACTGTGCTTATCATACCCATTCAAGATGTTATTCACATGCTCCTTAATTCTTACTCGGAGGGGTCTCTTGGTGCGGCCTACATATTGTAGGCCGCAGCTACATTCTAGAGCATATACCGCTCCTACCGTGTTGCAACAGATGAATTCCTTAATTTCATATGTCTCTCCCGTACTGGTGGATTTGAAATTAAATTTCTTTTCATTGGGGCGTTTTGTTCTCAAGCAAGCAAAGCATCTCTTGCAAGGAAAAAAACCTGTTCCAGTGAAGAATGAGAATGCTTTCTTAGGTGGATCAATAATGTTCTTCACAATTCTGTCTCGAAGGGTTGGTGCTTTTTTATATATAAATCAGGGATTAGGGGATAACCTGCCCTGTAACTCCCCATCTGCCTGGAGTATATGCCAGTGTTTTCTGATAATCTTCTCGATCCTTCTGTACTGTACGTTGAAATCCAAGATAATGGGTACTGCCGTTAATGTCGTCTCCTTTAGAGATCAATGCTTTTCGATCCATTTCTTTAACTTCAAGTATTTTTTCTTTGATAAACCGTTGGTCATAACCCTTTGTGGCAAATCTCTGTCCAATTACTTCTGCCTGTTCTAAATAAGTATTTAGGTGTGTGCAGTTTCGTCTTACCCTCATGAGTTGTCCTTTGGGTACATTAAACAACCAATTTCTATGATGGCAACTCTCTATAGGGAGGAAACTGTTCCTATCCACATTTTTAAAGTGCGTTTGTGACCATAGCTTGGCATCCTCCTGCATAATGTCTAGATCCAAAAAGGTTACCTTTTCCTCATTAATTTCCCAAGATAAGTTTATATTTCTATTGTTTATGTTTAACCTTTCTAGGAAACGGGTCAGTTGGCTCCGATCGCCTTTCCAGAGTATGAAGACATCATCATTGTATCTTTTATAGATAACTCGTTCGGTAGGTCTGTTGGAAAAAACATCTTCTTGTTCCCACTGAGCCATGAAAATGCCTGCCACACTCGGGGCAAATTTGGCCCCCATTGCCACTCCCATCTGATGATGGTAATAATTCTTGTTGTACCAGAAATAATTATTCTTCAGACAGAAGTCTAGACATTTGATTATGAATTTCCTTTGTACACAGGGTAGCTTGGTATAAGACCTAAGGCTCCATTTCGCGGCTTCACCTGCTTGGTGGTGGAGTATCACTGTATATAGGGATGATACATCCGCAGTAGCCATAATCCAAGGGCCTTCTTCTTTGGGGACATCCTCTAAAATTTGAAACATTTGCTTGGTGTCTCTAAGGTATGCTTCTGTACTCTGGACTGCTGGCTGTAGAAAGAAATCTATATATTCTCCAATTCTGGAGGTCAGTGAATCAATTCCGTTCACTATAGGTCTTGGTGGAGGATCTGTTTTATTTTTATGAATTTTAGGCAGTAAGTATATGATGGGTGTCCGGCAGGAATCGGGTATCAGAAATCTGGCTTCCTTTTTGTTCAATATATTTTTCTTCACCCCCAGGCATACCACTTTCTCTAGTGCTTTCCTGCATTTAAACATGGGGTTACTTAATAATTTACTGTAGGTTATCTAGTCTCCTAACATGTTCACCATACTGTTGTGGTATTGTTCTTTTGATAAAATCACAATTCCCCCTCCCTTGTCTGCTGGTCTTATGACCAGATCTTTCCTTCTTGTAAGTTTACGAATGCCGCTCTTGATATGACTGGGTTCTTCTTTCTTCCTAATCTTAAGATCTTTAATATCTTCTAAAACTATTTTTTTAAAAACTTCAATATATTTATTATTCTTAACTGGTGGGTTAAAAACAGATTTGTTTCGCAATGTACTATGTAAAATCCCTTCATCACGTGTCTCTACATGTCTGGGTCTCAATGGGTTTCCTGCAGTATATTTGGCAATATTGAGTTTCCTCACAAATTTCTGAATCCCTAAGTATGTCTGGAATTTGTCTAAATTCCTTGAAGGTGCATACTTGAGCCCTTTATCCAAAATCCCTATTTCTTCATGCGTTAGTGTCTGACCACTAAGGTTAAAAATGCCTTCTCCTTTCACTCTCTTTTTCTTTTGCTCTCTCTTTCCAGATCGTTTTCCTCTCTTCTTTCTTGACTTCTTCTGAGGCTTTTGCTCTCGTCCACATATCTCAGAGCGGTATTCTCCCTGCCTTTGTTTTGGCACGTTTTTATATATAGATTACACACGTGAATGTGTTTATTAGTAGATGGTTTATTATTATTATTTTTGAATTTGTTTGGTGTACACTCAAGATTATATGCACAAGATTTGTTCAGTGTAATACTTGCTCCATTGCACTTTTATGCATATGGGAATAGCGGCATGACATCTTCATAACAGCATTCCCTCAATTAGTTGGACTACCCTTTCAGGGACTCCTCACACTCTTGTTTACCTGCTTGTTAATACTTCTGGTTAGCGCAGCACCCTCTCCTTTTACCTTATCCATTTATTTTGGGGTTTAGTCTGTCCCCAATTCCGGTGTATGCAGCTGTCCACATATTTTTAGCCTCCACGTTCTTTCTCCATTGTGGTAGCGCAGGAATATCTACATCATACAAGTGCACTTGAAACTGCACTTGTAGTGCAAAGAGGATTTGCCCTTAGGAAATAACCCCTATTGTCACAGAAAGCAGCAATTACATCACCACAAAAGTGTTGTAGTGTTGAAACAATAATCCATACATTCTTGATTAACAATCTTTTTAATACCTGCACAATCACATGTGCGTTTAGAAAAGGTTTTTAAAAACCAGCATGTTTGTTGTATAACAATTTTTGGGGTGGCATTATCAAAAATATAAATGTCCATTTAAGATAAAACAGGCATGTGTAAAACCAACAAGAAAGACACAAATCTTGAACTTACAAAGTTCACATTAGGTAGAACTTGAAGGCAATATCATACATGAGTATTTAGGAACTGTGTTTGATATTGCGTTCAGATGGGGTAAAGTCATCCCAGGAAAAGCCAAATTTGGAAGATGCACACCCATTTAAGAAGTTCAACATGTGCTAGCTGCCATCACGGGGGATCAAGGGACGTGTTTTGGGGGAGAAACACCTTCCTCTCAGCTACTTTATTATTGAGGAAGGGGTTGCACCCCCAAAACGTGTCCATTGCTCTCCCATGATGGCAGATAGCACATGTTGACACACTGTGTGCATCCTCCAAATTTGGCTTTTCTAAAAATCGTTAAAACATTTTGAACATTGTAGCACACAAAAAAACAAAGTGATTTGGAGGGGTTTTAAACTCTACCAAAAACATCAATGATGTTTTTATTTTTTTGAATAACATCATTGATGTTTTTCTTCAGGTTTTCCAATGCTAAAATACACCCCATGATCTCCCCGATCAGGATCTGTGCACTTTCTGATGTGAAAAGATCTGGATCCACAACATCACGATCACCTAAAAAGAGAGAAACCAAACAAAAACAGGTATTAAAAATATGCCGGCATCCATCTCTTACCTGAGCCTGTGGTCGCAGACACTCACCTGTTGTGGTGTCTAGTTCCACCACGTCTTCTTCCTCCTCCTGCTCTCCTTGTTTTGGGGGTATTTCCCCTTCTTCCAGAGGTGGGGGGGCTCTGGTCTCCTCGGATGAGGGGTGTCCTCTGAGTCTTTTATCCCCTATGTAAAACAAAAATGGTATACTTAGCACACAGATATTTGAGGGAAGAACTATAAAGATGAAACATTGCTTGGAAGTGGGGTACAATTGTCTATTTTTGGAGAGTTCCAAGATGTAGAATTTTATTGTCCTTTTTCAAGCTGCAATACTTTACGTGTTTTGTACAAGCTTCACAGATGGAGACACACCTATAGTATACACTGGAGCACCTGTGTGGGTCCCCTAATAAAAATGGTGTTCTTGTGTCCCACACTAGTGCTCCAGTGTCCAGATGTGAAAACAGCTGCTCAGTGTCCTCTCCTTACACAGAATCTAGTTTACATTTCATTCTAGTTACAAACTCATCTACACAACCAAATTAGTTTCATACAAGTAGTCCCTAAAAAATGTGGGCAAATGCATTTGGCCAAAACAATGGTGTTTTCTAGGCCGAAAGAAAAATGTTTGATACGAACGAATAATGTGCCCATGAACATGAAAGTTGCCATTTTCAAATGTACAACACTTTTAAGAAAAGCACATGGAGCAGCATGAACGTAATAAAGACAAAAAGAATAGGAACACAGCACAACTACTTACTTTTTTGCAGCACTCTCCGGATCTTTCTGTACTGCTCGTGTTCTCATAATTTGAGGTCCAACCACCGCTTCCTGAGCTGATCTTCCGATCGTCGTACCCTGAAATTCCGGTGCAGACATTTGACCACTTTCGCCATGATCTTGGCCTTTCTGACATTGGGGTTGGGGTAAGGTCCATACTTCCCATCATAGTCGGCCTTCTTCAGGATGTTGACCATCTCCAACATCTCCCCAAAGGACATATTTGAGGCCTTAAATCGTCTCCTTCTGGATCGGGACGTTTCCGGATCCGGCTTTCCTCCTCCTCCTCCTCGTTGCTATAATTAGCACGCACCTGCTGTGTCTCCGCCATGTGCTCTTCCCCCACTGCGCCGAACGAAAAGGGTCGGGGAATAGACCAGAAAGAATGTCAGGGGCAGGCGGAGTTACACGCATGCGCAGTGTGTATAAAGCGTAACACGCGTGCGTAGTACGTACGATCTGTGAGCGGAGTTAGGAGTATCGGAGGCGCCGATCGTTATAACGAAGGTAAGAGCCAAACTTGGGCCTATACTGCTTCTAGATTGAGGCCTATATTGTAACAAGATTAGGAGAGTTTTGCCTGACATTAGGGTTTGTCTTGTGTTGTGTCTTGCAGTGCAAATGGATATCTTTAAAGATACCGACTTTATGGCAATCTTCATTGACATGTTCAGGGAGCTGCCTTGTCTGTGGGAGATAAACCACCCACATTATAAGAACCAAACAAAGAGGAAGGCAGCGCTGGATCAATTGCTGGAAATTGTGAAGCAGGTGATCCCCACGGCAAACATCACCTATTTGAAGATCCTAATTAGTGGCCTGAGGAGCACATATCTAAGGGAGCGCAAGAAAGTCCAGGATTCCCAGAGATCAGGAGCTGCAGATGACATCTATGTCCCCAGGATGTGGTACTATGACAGGCTGCATTTTCTGGCAGGTCAGACTGAACCCAGGTCATCACTCTCCAGTCTTCCTTCCACGCTTTATTCCCCGCCAGCTAAGGCTTCTGACGCCCAACCTGGGCCTTCCAGGCAGCAACATGTGGAGGAGCCCAGCTTGAGCCAGGTATAGCATTCCTCTAAATATTTCAGGTTGTCCAATCAATGATGTTAACTAGATGTTAGTTAAGAGTACTAATTTATGATTGTGATTGATGATGCAAAACATTAAACCATGTCCCTTTTTCATACACAGGGAAGTCTCAACCAGGAGGTGGCCGGGCCGTGCAGGCTGCCTGATATCCAGGTCCCTCCCCTACACCCACAAAGAGAAAGTGGCAGGAAGAGGAGTACCCTGGAGGAGGCTGCCATAGGCCTCTTTTGGAAGGCTACGGAGGCCCTGAGTGCCCCCCACACTGGGGAGGAGGACTTTGCTGGCATAATTGCCTGTAAAATGCAGCGGATGGAGGAGGGCCAACAACTCATGTGTGAGTCATTAATTTTGGAAGCTCTCAATAAGGGGTTGAGGGGCCAAATAACATCTGCTACCCACATTTGTGACCTTACACATGGTCCTCCTCCTCTTCCTCCAGGTCCTACTACTCCTCCTCCTCCTCCTCCTCCAGGTCCTACTAGTCCTCCTCCTCCTCCAGGTCTTACTCCTCCTCCTGCCACATCTCCAACAGCAGAGCCACAGCCAGGAAGGAAGCATGGAAGGAAGACCAGAAAGTGATGACCCTGGGTTCAGTCTGGTCTGGCAAAAGATGCAGCCTCTTGTGGTACCACAGCCTGGGGACACAGATGTCATCTGCTGCTTTCCGGATCTCTGGGACTTCTGGACCAGACTGCACTCCCTTACATATGGACTCCTCAGGCCACCAATTTTGAATTTTTAAAGAATTGATGTCTGCCCTGGGGGTCCAAGGCTTCGCTAATTTCTGCTGTTTCTCCAGCGTTGCCTCCCTCTTTGTTTGGTTCTAAACCCTTAATAAAGGATTTTTGGTTTCAATTATACTCTCCTATGTGTGTTTTCCTTCAAAAAGGACAGTTTGTTTGTGAGGATTCAGGTACATTTCTAAAGTACAATGTGAAATTAACAAGGGACACCAACACCAAACAATCTCCTTGAGATTAAATAATATAAGATATCAATGGTGTTGTGGTAACTTGACACACAAAACACACACAAAAATATTCTGGAGTAAAACTAAAAATATAATAAAACAAAGATCAGCCTTGGAAAAAATACAAACCTAAAAAAAAAAAAAATCTGCCTTTAAAAAAAAAAAACAAAAAAAAAAAATATTTTTGTCAGATGTGACAAATCAAAATATATTAAGGGAATCCCGATAAATAATAAAGAAAGAAGTTTGTGAGAAGTCTGTGTGAATATGAGCAGCAAAACTACTTCATTCTTCTCACATTATAAAGAAGAAGAGAGTGCGCTGTATTAAACCATTTTTAACATTGCACCGTGACGAAAGTGTTGTATCCATTGCGAACGCTAAGTTTACCAGACCGAGCTGTTCCGTCTCGGAATTTCTTCTGAGCATGCGTGGCACTTTGTGCATTGGAAAGGGCCACACACGGTCGGAATTGACGCGATCCGATTTTGTTGTCGGAAAATTTTATAGCCTGCTCTCAAACTTTGTGTGTCGGAAAATCCCATGGAAAATGTCCGATGGAGCCCACACACGGTCGGAATTTCCGACATCACGCTCTGATCGGACATTTTCCATCGGAAAATCCAACTGTGTGTGGGGCATAAATCAATCTCTCTTCATTAATTTAGGTCAGAATATATGAATATATGAAAATAGTTCAAATCAGTGTATATTATTTTGTCTGTAGGAAAGTTATAGAGTCCACAAACTATGGTATATCTTATGACGTCCTCCCAGGATAACATCCCCAGCATTATGTAACTTGGCATATTTGTAGGGATGTATCTAACCTCTCTAACACTCCTCCCTCTACCCCACCTTCCAACTGTAACCCAGCTAGCTACATGTGGTGCCTGCACCTCCTTATCACCACTCTCCTCTACACTGGCCCCATCCAGCACCTGATGGGGAGGATTTACACTCCCATCCAGGATTCCAATGTTCTGTAGTGTTGCCAGCTGATTCTTTAGATCCAAGCTCTTGGCCTCCAAACAAACATCTTAATCACATTTCGCAGCACAGTATTCAGCCTTGAATGGCTGTACAAGGAATGTATACATATAGCAGAATGTACACCAGGTCACCTCACCACTCTTGTAAGACATAGTGTTATCCACTAACATAATGAGCATAATCAAAAAGGTTTTTTTTATTTAGTTTATTTTTAATTAATTTATTGAATTATTTATTTTTAATTAGTTTATTGATGGCAATTTTCACAAGTTGTTCCTTATTGTGGTAACAATGGGTGTCAATGATCATATCTCTAGGTAGCCACTTCTGCAGTTGTGAGGGCTTTGGCAACTAATGGGTCATGTCAATAATAATTTTGTGCTGGGCTGCAGATTGTAGCAGCTTCACTTTCAATATTTGCATGTACTGACGAAGTTCTGATCTCTCATGAAACCTTATGTTATTGCTCTGTGATCAATCGTCTAACTCCACTATTTTCAGTTGCACTTTTTGGGAATCTTTTTCTATGTCAATATGAGAGTCCCCCAAGTACTGTAATTGTGGGCATTAGCATATTCTCTCATCCTAAATTCAACATGGTTAACTCTGTCCACCACCTCCAAGAATCCCTCTCTAAACTGCTGAATAAGCGATACCATGTCCTTGTGTATAGAGGCCCTCGGAGAAACAATCACATTTCTTATTATTGTTTACAATATAGGTTGGTCTGTGGTAGGAAAATTATCAGTGGGATCAATCAACTTCCTTTCATAACCAGTGAAGTTTGGCTACTGTAAAGTTAAAGGGCAATAGCTACTGTTATAGTACTCTAGGATCACAAGCAAAGCCCTTTTTCATAAATATAAAAGTGTTTTTTTTTCTCCAAGGCTAGCGAAAAAAAGTGCTTTTGGCAGTAAATGTAAATAGCTTTACTCCAGCAAGCAAAAAAAACAATTCTGCTGGTCTTTAGCACAAAAAACAAAAAAAAAACAGTGTATCAGCCACACAAGGGTTTTATCCATGGATAGAAACGTCCAGTCTGAGCTTTTTTTGGTAGATTTCAGCAGATATCAGTACTTCAGACAATTGTCTCCTCCAAACTCCTTACTCATTCTAGGAGCTTCCTGTCTTTAATTTCTGCTTCCTGTAAGTAGGCTTAACTCCTTTGGGACCAGAGACTTTAGAAGTTGAGGTTGTTTCCCACCCAAATATCTTTCTGAACTTCCAAATTCTGGGTCCAAAATAAACAGTTATTAATACAAAAAAAACTGTAAATCAATCCTTTTCTCTCTGATTGGACTGTCCCAGAACCCCTCACCCTGCACGGGAGAAAACACCCGAGTACAACTACACACAAATCATCGCCCCTAAAGGGCCCACAACCGAAACATGGCCCATCCAGGACCCATTCTTTGTGTCCTGTACACTACTTATTAGATGGTGATGATGCAGATGTCCTGCCTCTTGATTTCATTTGATTGCAGGTTGTGGTGGAGTTGGCAGACAAGGACTTTTTCTTGTAGTTTTCTTGGGAGACGTGTGAGGCTAATGAGGATCTGTTCTGAGGAGAGGACTGTAGGAGAAGTAGGTGGAGTGATGGTCCTAAACTCCATCTTGAGAGTGCAATGCCTCAGCTCGAAAGAAGAACTGTGTTAGTTTCAGAAAACAGAAGTTTTTTTTTTCACTTCCCCATAGCAGAGGAACTGTGCAGATGGAACTGATGACAGGGAAGTCTTCTCTCAGCTTAAGCTGTGCCCTAGCATAATGCTGCCTGGAGAGCACTAGAAACTAATGGTCATTCAGACTGGCTGCTGCCCACACCCCTGAGCTGAAATTTCAAATGCGTAATATTTTAAAGATAAAGCTATATATTATCACTAACATAAATAATCCAGTATGTGATTTTCCTATATTTCTTAAAATTTGGGGAAAAACAAAGGGTATTTTAGTATTTATTTAATTTTTGAGGTGGGGGGCTCTTAGTCTCCTAATGTTAAGGGCAAAGTTATATCATTGTTGTATATTATTTTCAGGTTCCCAAAATGCTTTTTTTGGCCTATGACATAAAATGGCTCCTTGGCAGATGCATAGTCAAAAATGTTAGGCCAACCAAAGGTGAGCAGATATCTTAGTAAGAACCATGGGTAAAGACTATCTTCTCATCCTTTAATGAATTACCTTGCCTCACTTCCAGTTGCCTGAAGCACATGCCCTTTATCATTGAGGAAATGGTATCAAAATCACAAACTATCACAAACTGTCAGGAATAATGAATGTTCAAAATCACAAACTTTCTTTGCTTTTAGCATGTGGTCCCTGGTCAGCTTTACATTTTACGAATTTTCATACAAATAAAAGAAGTGTCTTCTAAATGCAACCAGATGAAACGTTTGTGAAGTAATCTTGTCCGTTGGACTTTATCTTTCACTAATTTAGGAGATGTAGTACTTCCCGCATTACTTTATAAACATAACTTGAACAAATGCATTGTCCTTTGCAACCATTTAAATATGAATGTGGTTACGGGAAGGTCCATACTTATTATGCACAGACGTATGTTTGATTTAGGCAATATATAAATGAAACAGGGTGTTTTTAATAGCATTTTTCAAACAGACTTATGGAAGCATGCCATCACATCAATCCAAACCCCAACAGGAAGAGAGGGTGAAGTCAATAGAGAGTACCGCAGTTAGAATTATTGATCACTATTATTGCTCTTTCTTTTAGCAAGCTTTTAATAATACGTGATCGTTATTGTATTTTTTTAATGTGAGCTGTGATGCTTAATTCTCCACTCTGTGGCATCTGCTGTTGAAAATACTCTATCTGCAATTTCTCTTTCGATGGAAAATAAGCTAGCGCTGCACTTTTTCTGCAAGCTAAAAATACTTAGAGTAGAACTTTGCAACGTATTCATTTATAATTTTATAGCATCTCTACTAAACACAATCAATGATAGAAGAAACCCTTGATAAGTACTTGGCAAAATCTGATTGTAAATAACAAGCCAGATAAAAACAAAATAGATTATAAGTATTATTAACCACTTGACCTCCAGAAGATTTAACCCCCTTCATTTTTTTGCTCTACGGCACTTCATCATTTTAACTGACTATCGCAATTTTAATGCTGTACCCAAATAAAATATATGTCCTTTTTTCCCCCACAAATAGAACTTATTTTAGTGGTATTTGATCACCTCTGAATTTTTTATTTTTTTGTGCTATAAACAAAAAATACCAACAATTTAGAAAAAAAAATAATATTTTTTGCTTTCTGCTATCAAACATATCCAATAAAAAAAATGAAAAAAATCTAATTTCTTCACAAATTTAGACCAATATGTATTCTGCTACATATTTTTGGTTAAAAAAATCCCAATAAGCATACATTGATTGGTATGCACAAAAGTTATAGCGACTACAAACTATGGGATATTGGTATTTTTTAAACATTTATTTTTACTAGTAATTGGGCCGGACATTCTGACACTTTTCACTTCAAATCTGTCAGAACAGCGATCTTCCTTGTTTCCAGATTGCAGTTCTGTCTCTCTGTCTAATGATCGGTGGGTGTCAGAGGACATTGGGTACCCTGGCCCCGTCGATCGGCTTCCGCTGTGTGTAATCACAGTGGAAGCGAGTTGCTGGCGGTGCACATGCACATCTCCTACCTGGAAGTGTCAGATCACATATATATACATGATCTAACACACTGGTGCCACCCTGTAGCAGTATATAGGGTGGACCTTTAGCCACCAACCTTCTGTAGTAGGTCTTTCAATGCTATCTTCTTTTCTTGAGCAGGTATAAATTGTGTCCCTAGAACAAGTGGCAAGTATATTTGTAGTATCATGATAGTGGTGTGTTAATGTTTAACATGTCCTGTCCACTATTCTAAAATCCATCTATGGCCTACTTAACTACTTGTCGACCGCTGAATGCCAATATATGTCGGCACAATGGCAGCGGTGGGCAAATGGGCGTACCTGTACATCCCCTTTAATTGGCGGGGCTAGCAGGCACATGTGCACGCTGAGTACATCGTGACTGTGCCCGTGGGACCGGCGGACTCAATGTCCTCCGGTCTCCTGGCGATCGTGTCACGGAGCTGCAGAACGGGGAAGGCATTGTAAACAAGGCATTTCCCTGTTCTGCCTTGTGACATGACAGAGATCACTGCTCCCTGTCATCTGGAAGCCCATCCCACAGTTAGAATCACTCCCTAGAACAAACTTAACCCCTTCATTGCCTCCTAATCTTTAACCCCTTCCCTGCCAGTGTCATTTACACAGTAATCAGTGCATTTTTATAGCACTGATCGCTGTATATATGACAATGGTCCCAAATCAGTGTCAAAAATGTCTGATGTGTCTGCCATAATGTCACAGTCACGCTAAAAATCGCCACCATTACTAATTTAAAAAAAATTATAATAAAAATGCAATAAAACTATCCCCTATTTTGTAGACGCTATCATTTTTGTGCAAACTAATCAATATACGCTTATTGCGATTTTTTTTTACCAAAAATATGTAGAATACATATCGACCTAAACTGACAAAACAATTTTTTTTATATATTTTTGGGGGATATTTATTATAGCAAAAAGTAAAAAATATTGCTTTTTTTTTTTAATTGTCGCTCTTTTTTTGTTTATAGCGCAAAAAATAAAAACTACAGAGGTGATCAAATACCACCAAAAGAAAGATCTATTTGTGGGAAAAAAAGGACGTCAATTTTGTTTGGGTGCAACGTCCCATGCCCGCTCAATAGTCAGTAAAAGCTATTCAGTGCCGAATCGCAAAAAGTGCTCTGGTCAGGAAGGGAGTAAAATCTTCCGGGGGTGAAGCGGTTAAAGTAAAACTGTGGCCAAGATATGACATTCAAATATTTACAAATATTTACAAATTCCCAACATGACCCTGTAACCACAGGGTCACTTGTAAATACAGCACAGAAGCAGAGAAATGTATACTTATGCTTCTGTCACTCTGTGTCTTAAAATGCTGCTGTTTTGCTGCTCCCCAGGCGCTACAGGTATTCAACACTTTTAAATGTATTGCATACCTGCCCCTCCCACTGCACTCTGTGGTTCCTCTTATCAGCGCCTCTATCACTACAGTGACAAAGAGGAGCATACATGTTCTTTTTTAAGCTGAGTCATATGTACAAGTGACCCTAGGGGGACAATAAAATAAGCTCTCACTAAACATTGTAGTTATGTTAACTGTGGAGCAATGCCATTTAGGTAAATTGTCAGTACTTTCCCTCTCCTGTGCACCTACTCCGATTTAATATTAGAGATTAGAAGGCTTGTAGGCTGTAAATTCACTGTTGGAAAGGAGGAGCTAAGCTAGCAAGTGAAAGTTGCTGGTGTAAATAGGAGCTAAGCTAGCAAGTGAAAGTAAAACTAAGACCCAACGTGGTACTTACCGGACATAATGCTCAAACACCCACTACATCAGATGGCCATTGAACAAGCTTTAAAGGAATACATATCAATTAATAATACAACAGACATCTCCCCAATAACACTGTGGGAAGCTCATAAGCCTGTCTTGCGTGGTACAATACAAAGACAAATGGCACTATTTAAACGGGAACGCAAAAATCTAGCAAAAAAACTAGAACTCAATTTTAATGCAGCCTACATATCATTTCAAGATAATCCATCTCAGAGTACAAAATCTCATCTGGAAAAATCTAGATTGGAATACGAGTCAGTTGATAAATCCCTCAAACGCTCCAAACACAATTTCTACATGAATACAAACAAACCTGGTACATATTTGGCTCGGGCATTAAATTCAACTAACAAATCTTTCAAACCAATACGTTTGAAATTATCAAAAAATGTTTACACTTGTAATCCAGTTAAAATAGTCCATAAATTTCACTCACATCTCGCAACTTTATACAAGACAAACAATGAATTTAATCCTACAGAAGCTGAATCCTTCTTCTCAAAAATAAACTTACCTGAGTTATCTCAGAATCAAAAAAGCAGTTTGGATGAGCCTATAACTATAGATGAAGTTGCTAACGCCATAAAAGACCTAAAACTTAACAAAAGACCAGGCCCAGACGGCTACTCGGCTTTATACTATAAAACATTCTCAGAAATACTCTCTCCCATTCTCACTGAAACTTTTAACAAACTTCTAGATGGACATTCTTTTCGGCAAGAAACACTAATGGCAATTGTTTGTATGATCCCAAAACCCCTTTCTGATGATACTTCCTGTGTGAATTATCGGCCTATCTCTCTGTTAAACCTCGATATTAAATTATTAGCAAAAATAATAGCAAAACGCCTCAATAGCATTATAGGAAAATTAATACATAGAGATCAAGTAGGCTTCATGCCAAATAGACAGGCAGGCGATAATATACGCAGGGCAGTGTTATTGGCACATATTGCTAAAAAACGGAAAATCCCTTTATGTTTTCTATCTCTCGATATTAAGAGGGCATTTGACACAGTATCCTGGCAATATATGCAATATTCATTACAAAAATGGGGTTTTGGACCCCACTTTTTAACATGGATCAAAGCATTATATAATAAACCCAAAGCCTATATAAAATATGCTGGATACAAATCTGAAGCCTTTAATATCGAAAGAGGTACCCGACAGGGTTGCCCATTATCTCCCTTATTATTTGCCCTTATACTCGAACCCATGGCCCAATACATCAGAACAAACCAAACTATAACTGGCATTGAAGTAGGAGGTATTACACACAAATTATGTATATTTGCAGACGATATATTACTTTTTCTATCATCACCACAGGTCTCTGGTCCTAACTTAATACCAGCTCTTGATGGATTTGCAGCCCTATCCGGCCTTATGATTAATCCTAAGAAATGCCTAGTGCTTAATATTTCACTCACAAACATGGAATTGATCCCGGCTAAGGCTGCACTCCCATTCACATGGGCAGAAAAATCAATCCCATATCTTGGAATTCATTTCACAGCATCTCATTCTGACTTATTCTCAACCAATTATCCTCCTGTATTAAGACAGATCACAAATCTAATAAAACAATGGTCGCAACTTCCTTTATCCTGGATAGGGAAAATTAATGCAATCAAAATGACTATTCTACCCAAATTGCTTTATCTATTCAGAGTCCTCCCTATTCCAATTTCTTCCTATTTTTTGAGAATAGTACAAAAAAGAGCAACTTCGTTTATATGGGGCTCTTCTAAACCACGTATACCTATACACACACTACATCTTCCCAAAAATAAAGGAGGCCTGGGATACCCTAATTTTACTAACTACTACAGAGCAGCACATTTGGCCAGTCTGTCCAAATACCATGCAAAACAGGAAATCCCATTATGGGTATTTATAGAGGCTTCAGAAAATGACCCTCTATTAATATCAAATTTATTATGGCTTGATCCTAAAGACCGCTTTAAAATTCATAATCCCATAACTAAACACTTCTTATCTCTCTGGGATAAACTAAAAACCAAATATCAGTTACAATCTCCACACAATCCTCTCCTTTCTTTTATCAGAAATCCGGCCTTTTATCCGGCATGGATCTACCCAAATTCTTTTAAAGCTTGGACAACATCAGGCATTCAGACACTAAATGACTTCATAGCATCTAAATCATTCCTTTCATTCCCATCGCTTAGAGAAAAATATGATCTACCAAACTCTGAGATATTTAGATATCTCCAAATCAAAAATTTCTATACACCATTCCTAAAGGGGGATACACCATTATCCCAATTATCCATTTTTGAATCAATCTGTACAAAAGATCCACTTGCTAAAGGTACAATTTCATCACTTTATAATCAATTATATGGAGTAGCAAATCTTAATAGACCCTCTTACGTTCAGAGGTGGGAGGAGGACCTGGGACGAACTTTAGAAGACACGGACTGGTCTAACATATGGCTCACATCTAAGTCATCTTCACCCAACATCTTAGCACTGGAGACAAATTATAAAGTCCTAACTCGCTGGTACCTTGTACCCGCTAGAGTGGCAAAATATTCACCTAATACCTCAGCTCTTTGTTTTCGAGGATGCCCAGAAATAGGCACATATTTACACATATGGTGGACGTGCCCAGTAATCCAAACCTTCTGGAAGGAAGTTTTCGTGATTGCATCTAAAATATTTAAAAAGATAATACAACCAGATCCATATTTAACTTTACTTAATCTAAAACCGGAATGGTTAACACTCTCTCAATTCAAACTTATGATCCAACTAATAACGGCTGCAAAACAAACAGTGGCCAAGGCATGGAAATCTCCTACATTGGTACTAGCAGAAACAATTCACAGAATGAATAATACAATGTCCCATGCTAAGATGGTAGCCATCGATCAAAATCAAATTCCAAAATTTGAAAAACTTTGGCACCCTTGGATAAAACAACAGTTCCTGTCAAATTTCAATGACTCTGTCCTGTTGCCATGGTAACAGATTAAATGACTTACAGAGACACCCATTCTAAGGCTTCAAAGAGAACTAAAAAGAATAATAAACTGACGAGCGGGACAACCTTGTGGACCATACCTCTACCTTTCAACCCTTTTTCTTCTTTCTCTTTCCTTTTCTCCACCTTACGATTAAAGCTCATTATCAGAATTTATTTGACCTATATACACTCTACTTGTAAACAATATGTATAGTAGGTATAAATCATTTAAATACCTACAAAAGTAACTAAGGAAATGATATATATCTTTAATTTAGGTTTACGTGAACCCAATGTTTAATATTTGAAATTTCATGATATTTACCTATATAAACCCTACTGTAAAACAATGAGCTTACTTTATAGATCCTTGTAAACTTACTTTATGTATCTTTATAACATTGTATACTCAATAAACTTCTTTTGACAAGGAAAGTAAAACTAAGAAGCTTCTGCTTCAAATTTTAAGATTAATTACTTTACGGTGGCTGCAACTACAGAGGTCAGTGAAGGCTTATTGTAAAGTTTATTACGGCGAGAGTCACACCCAACCACAACCTCCCCATATTACTGCATTAATCCCTGAAACTTGTGGGCACATTTTGGTGACATGTACAGCGTTAGAAAAGCGAAGCTGAAAACTACAAAGACTCAGGAAAAGCTGACTAGAATGGTATCTAAAATGGCGGGGGCACCATCACATCTCTCCTCACAGACTGTTACACAGCAGCATCACAGGTCTCCCTCTTCAGTGCACTGTGGTGAGACTGAATATGACTTGAATTTGTCTCCTATTACTCTACATAATAATCAAATAGGTTCAGACCTGCTTTCCCAATTTGAACGGGTATTACATAAAGCATTACAGAATACCTCAGATGCTATTACTGATAAACTAACGTGGGAGATCTGTGAGGTAGGCAGACGCACATCTATACTTGAGCAGAGAGTAGATGAGATTGACATCTCTACCACAGCTTATTCAGAGGAATTAGAATCCCTTAAAGAGGATTATTCTACACTTCAAATCCGACTGGAAGCTTTTGAGAACAGGGCTAGACGATCGAACCTACGCATCCATGGCATTCCTGAAGAAATAGAGGATCTACAATCAACTGTTACAACACTTTTTCAAGAACTTGTTCCATCCATCCCATTAGGAAGATTGGAAACAGATCGAATACAGAGAGCTTTATCTGCACGTAAGAACGGGTTAATACCGCGCTAGAGTATAAACAAATAAGAAAGTAGCTGCAACAAAAACCATCAAATATCTCTACGGTGCAAACAAAATAATAAAAATATAAGTTGTGCTTAACATGAAAAGTCACACAATAAGTGACATGTAATGCAATGAAATTTGATAAACAGTGAACTTTCACAAAAGTACATATGCACAAAATAGGTGAAGGAAAAAATTGATTGTGACAAAAGAAGAAAAAAATTAAATAAAAAATAAGTCAATTGAGGTAGTAAGTTCCAATATTATTGTCTGTGTGTCACCGGCGCAAAAACCACTACTTTATAAACTTATGTATCAGAGTTGCTGCATTCAAAAAACCCTCACTGAGATGGGTAAAAAATACTGATTGGTGTGTGTGAATGCGCTACTCCCCTAATAACCACCACCTGCAACGTTCCTTTTACTATTAATCCAAATAAATCCCTTGTGTAAAGCAGTAAAATAAAATCATGTGCATATCCTTATACCTCTAAAACATATAGAAATATAACCATATATTATACAGTACAACAAAGTCCTTCAAATGTGCTGCAAAAAGTCCTTTGATATTAATTGTGACTGGCGTGCTCCTATGTTCCTTCAGTGGTCATAAGTGACTGAGTGAAACACCTCCACCATTCAGATTGGCCACTCACCAGATGCTTAATTAAAGATGCGCCTTTGGTTCATTCAAGGGATAACCACTCCACTTATGTACACTCCTCACCGGCTAAACTTTGACTCTAATACTCCTCATTGGAAAGCATAAGGGACAAAAACAATCATAGCGCAATATGCTTGAACTATTTATTTAAAATTCACCAAAAAGATGTCAACTCACATTTAAAAGTGCCCTCAAGCCGGCACAAAGCTTATCCAGCAGTTATGGACGGGTACTGGGCTGTTCGCATGGTCCGCCTGGTGTTGTATTGCGGCCTCCACGCTCGGCTTGCGCTCCAAGCCTCGTTCCCGTTCACGTCCGGTCACCTGGTGTGAAAAATTCCCAGCAGCCTCTACGCGTTTCGCATCATAGAATGCGTCATCAGGAAGCTGCCGTATGATTGGTTCACGTTCTATTTATATTGCGTGTGGCCGGAAGTGGATTTTTCCGCCATTTTAACTAAGGTTATATTCCCATCTATGACTTCCTTCCTAATATCGCCATTTTAACTAAGGGCTTAGCCCATTTTTTATATGTCCTAGACCTACATAACCATTTTCTCTTTGCTGTCTTTAGTTAAATTAAATATTTAGATGACTTTATGGTCCGAATTTTAACCCATCTATATCTGCTGGAGCGGCTTTTTACAATTCATATAACATATCACACATATATACGGCGTTTTATATATTATATCCTTTCCGCCCTAAATGTTGATCCATAAACAATATGGAACAGCAAAAAAACTTTTTTTATTATTATTCTTTAAAAATATAAATATATCTACAACCCCTATTCTCTTTTGTTTCATCACGTTCATATTGATTCCATCCATACAAAACTATGAAAATAAGAAATCCTGTAAGAAATATGATTAACCATCAAAAACTAAATATAATAAAATAAATAAATTAAATGAAAAAATAATAAATAAATAAATAAAAAAATGAATGAAAAAATAAATGAAAAACTAATGAAAAAATGAAAAAATAAAGAAATGAAAAAATGAAAAAAAATATAAAAATAAATAATAAAAAATGAAAAATAAAATGAAAAATATGTGTAAAAAGAAAAAACTAAATAAAAAATAATAAATGCGAAAAAAAATTTTGAAAAATGCTAAAAATAAAATAGTATTAAATAAAGAATATGTAAATAGGTGAAAAAATTATAATAACAATTTTTTGTAAAATAAAAAATATGATACTAATAATGAATTCTAGCAATAAAAGAATATAAAAATAAAAATAAAAATAATAATAAATAAAAAATAAAAAAATAAAAAATAAAAAAATAAAAAATAAAAAATAAAAAATAAATACAAAATTCCAAAAAAATAAATTACTAATAATTTTCCAGATAGCAATTGATATCGAGTTCCACGTTCAACCCCTTTGGCCTCATTGTGTCCATTTTGTATATCCAATGGGTTTCATTTCTTGACACCTCCCTTCTCATATTATTGTTTCTCCAATTTTTTTCTATTCTATCTATTCCATAGAACTTTAGATGTTGGGGGTTCCTACCATGCACCTCCCTGAAATGTTTGGATACACTATGGTGTTTGAATCCTTTTTTAATGTTTCTAACATGCTCACCTATTCTTACTGACAGGGCTCTAGTTGTTCTGCCCACATACTGCAGTCCACAACTGCACTCCAGTATGTAGGTTACATGAGTACTGCTACACGTTATGAGTTTATCAATATTATAGGTTAGTTCATTGCTATTTGACCTAAAGTGCGTTATCTTTCTATCTCTTTTGTTAGTGGATCTGCACGCCTTACATTTCCCACATCTGAAAAAACCTTCCTGGTTGAAGAAGGATGTCATCGTTTTTGGGGGGTCTGGGACATTTTTTACTATTTTATCCCGGATCCTCCTTACTCTCCTATATACAAATGTCGGTTTTCTTGGTAGGACCTTACTTAATTGTGGGTCATTACTGATTATCGGCCAATATTTCTTTATGATGTTCTCTAATGCTCTATATTGTTTATTGAATCCTGTAATAAATGGTACTTTGTCCTTCTGGTTATGATTTCTGTTCTTGTTGGTTAATGTTAACTCCCTATCCATATTGGCTATTTTTAAACGAGTTTCCTCCAGTGTGTCTCTTTTGTAACCCCTATCTATGAATCTCTCTATCAAGGTATCAGTCTGTTGATAGTAATCCTCCATTTGATCACAATTTCGTCTTATTCTAATAAACTGGCTTTTTGGGATTGCTTTTTTCCAATGGGGGTGGTGGCAACTCCCCATCGGTATGTATCCATTCCTGTCCGTTTCTTTGAAATATGTCCTAGTCCCAAGCTTGCTCTTATTTTTATAGATTTCTAGGTCCAAAAAATTTATCTTGTGTTGATGTACCGTGGCTGTAAATTTGATATCATATTTATTATGGCCAATATGTTGGATGAATGCTTCTAGTTGTTCTTGGCTTCCTTTCCACACTATCAGGATATCATCAATAAAGCGTTTGTATAACAGCAACTGTGGCCAGCATCCCCCAAAGATCTCTTCCTCCTCCCATTTACTTAGGAAGATGTTGGCCACACTCGGTGCATACTTATTGCCCATTCCTACTCCTTTGATCTGTCTATAGTAGTTATGGTTATGCCAGAAAAAATTGTTCCCCATAGCCATCCTTAGTCCCTCCAATATGAACCTTCTTTGTTTTAATTTCAGATCTGATAGATTCTTCATTCCCCATGCTACTGCTGCCAAGGCGTCTGTTTGTTTTATGCTAGTGTACAATGACTCTACGTCCATTGTTACCAATAGCGTAGAGTCATCCACCTGTATGCCCTTTAAATTGTTAATTACGTCTTTGCTATCCTTAAGGAATGCCTTTCCCTCTCCTGCTATTGGTTGGAGGAATATATCCAAATATTCCCCCAATCTGGAATATACTGATTCAATGCCGCTAATAATGGGCCTCCCTGGTGGTCTAGTTTTATTTTTGTGAATTTTAGGGACCTGATATATTACTGGTATCCTTGGTGCCTCTGTCAATAAATACCTACCTTCTTTTTTATTGATAATTTTATCAGCTATGCCCTTGTTCAGGTATTCCTTCAATTTCTTTTTAAGTTCTCTATTGGGATTCTTTTTCAGGGGTTGATAAGTACTAATATCATTAACTAATCTTTCCAACTCTATATAGTAATCCTGTTTGGTTAAGACCACTACCCCTCCCCCCTTATCTGCTGGTCTAATTACTATGTTTTTTCTTTTTTCGAGTTTTTTTAGTCCTTGCCATATTCTGTCTTTATTGCACTTTTCCGGCTTAATATTTCTCATTTCCTTCTCTACTAATCTTTTAAATACTTCTATATGTTGATTAGTATTGGACCTGGGGTTGAACGTGGATCTGTTCCTCAATTGACTATGTGTGTATTCTGTTTCATTTGATTGGTGTTGGGGTTCTCCTTTTTCTAAAAAATGTTTTTTTAGGTTTAATTTTCTAACAAACTTTTGCAAGTCAATGAATGCTTCAAATTGGTTAAAGGCTGCACTAGGTGCATATTTTATGCCTCTATCCAGTACTAATAATTCCTCATGGGTAAATGTTATGTCTGTTAAGTTAAAAATACCCTCCCCTAATTTTCTCTTTTCCTTTTTGCCTCCCCCTCTACAGCCTCTTTTTCTCTTTGGCTTGTACTCCCTCCAGTTTCCTGGGGGTTCCTGTTCCAACCCCCTCTGCTGGTTTGGGGTTTGTAGGGTTCCCTCCAATCCCGCCATTCCCACTGCCACATAGGTGGGCCGTAGTGTGGACCATAATTGTAGTATCCCCTACCCCTCCCTCTATATCCTCCTCTCCAGGGTCTGGGGTACTGTCCCATTGGGGGTTGGTAGGGGGTTGCATTTGTGTTACTAATTCCTTGGTCTGGTTTTTGGGTATTCCCTTTCTTCTGGTTATCACTTGGGGTATGTACTGTTGTTCTAGTGTCTCTTTTTATTAAGTTGGCAATAGGTGTACCTGGTGTTCTATTTTTTCTTGTATCTGCAATCACATCCCTGATGTCCACCTCCTCATCAAGGGACGTGTTTGCAGAGTTGGTGGTTGTTTCCTCCTCCTGCCATCTGTACACTTTTCCCTCCAAATAATCTTTTTTGTCCCTTTGATATTTTTTAACTTTTTTGTTTTTTACTTCATTATCCAATTTAGTCAAAAATTCTTGTAGTTTAGCCGCCCTAGTTTTATACTCATTCGTTTCTACATGTGGTAACATATTGTCCTTGATGTTGCTGATAGTGGATTCTATCTTTTTTAGCTTGATTCTTCTTCTTTCAATTATAATATCTAATAACTTATTTTCGCAACTGTTGAAAAAATCAAACCATATCTTTGATAGATTTTCATCTATTAACCCATCATTGGGACCTAAGTCCCATCTGAGCCTTCTTGGGGTGATTTTGGCCTCTCTGTACTGATCTAATGTGTTAATATCCCACCATACTCTAATTTGCTTGTCCATAGCATTCTTCAACTGTTTAAAACTTTGTTCCAAATTTAGTGCTGTGGTGTTATCATAATTTTGGAATAGTTCACCCAAATCTAGCTTACGATTTGCCAAAAATTAGAAAACTTCCATGTTATGCTGCCCGTGAAAAAAATATATGTAAAAAATATATGTGTGAAATTATTGTCTGTGTGTCACCGGCGCAAAAAACACTACTTTATAAACTTATGTATCAGAGTTGCTGCATTCAAAAAAACCCTCACTGAGATGGGTAAAAAATACTGATTGGTGTGTGTGAATGCGCTACTCCCCTAATAACCACCACCTGCAACGTTCCTTTTACTATTAATCCAAAAAAATCCCTTGTGTAAAGCAGTAAAATAAAATCATGTGCCTATCCTTATACCTCTAAAACATATAGAAATATAACCATATATTATACAGTACAACAAAGTCCTTCAAATGTGCTGCAAAAAGTCCTTTGATATTAATTGTGACTGGCGTGCTCCTATGTTCCTTCAGTGGTCATAAGTGACTGAGTGAAACACCTCCACCATTCAGATTGGCCACTCACCAGATGCTTAATTAAAGATGCGCCTTTGGTTCATTCAAGGGATAACCACTCCACTTATGTACACTCCTCACCGGCTAAACTTTGACTCTAATACTCCTCATTGGAAAGCATAAGGGACAAAAACAATCATAGCGCAATATGCTTGAACTATTTATTTAAAATTCACCAAAAAGATGTCAACTCACATTTAAAAGTGCCCTCAAGCCGGCACAAAGCTTATCCAGCAGTTATGGACGGGTACTGGGCTGTTCGCCTGGTCCGCCTGGTGTTGTATTGCGGCCTCCACGCTCGGCTTGCGCTCCAAGCCTCGTTCCCGTTCACGTCCAGTCACCTGGTGTGAAAAATTCCCAGCAGTCTCTACGCATTTCGCATCATAGAATGCGTCATCAGGAAGCTGCCGTATGATTGGTTCACGTTCTATTTATATTGCGTGTGGCCGGAAGTGGATGTTCCACCATTTTAACTAAGGTTATATTCCCATCTATGACTTCCTTCCTAATATCGCCATTTTAACTAGGGCTTAGCCCATTTTTTTATATGTCCTAGACCTACATAACCATTTTCTCTTTGCTGTCTTTAGTTAAATTAAATATTTAGATGACTTTATGGTCCGAATTTTAACCCATCTATATCTGCTGGAGCGGCTTTTTACAATTCATATAACATATCACACATATATACGGCGTTTTATATATTATATCCTTTCCGCCCTAAATGTTGATCCATAAACAATATGGAACAGCAAAAAAACTTTTTTTATTATTATTCTTTAAAAATATAAATATATCTACAACCCCTATTCTCTTTTGTTTCATCACGTTCATAATGATTCCATCCATACAGCTTTGTGCCGGCTTGAGGGCACTTTTAAATGTGAGTTGACATTTTTTTGGTGAATTTTAAATAAATAGTTCAAGCATATTGCGCTATGATTGTTTTTGTCCCTTATGCTTTCCAATGAGGAGTATTAGAGTCAAAGTTTAGCCGGTGAGGAGTGTACATAAGTGGAGTGGTTATCCCTTGAATGAACCAAAGGCGCATCTTTAATTAAGCATCTGGTGAGTGGCCAATCTGAATGGTGGAGGTGTTTCACTCAGTCACTTATGACCACTGAAGGAACATAGGAGCACGCCAGTCACAATTAATATCAAAGGACTTTTTGCAGCACATTTGAAGGACTTTGTTGTACTGTTTAATATATGGTTATATTTCTATATGTTTTAGAGGTATAAGGATATGCACATGATTTTATTTTACTGCTTTACACAAGGGATTTTTTTGGATTAATAGTAAAAGGAACGTTGCAGGTGGTGGTTATTAGGGGAGTAGCGCATTCACACACACCAATCAGTAAGTTCCAATATTGTCCACCTTCACCAAAAGAAGAAGAGGGGGAAAAGAAGAGAAATTCTCAGTCTGAGGAGAAGATCCCACTCTGTGCATGGGAACCCTTACCCGAACCGGTGGACCCCCTCAAGAGCGAGGTCGTAAACGCAGGCAAATTATGCCCTCTGTGGGGACTGGTAGATCTGCGGCACCTCCGAAATCCTCCTGTTATGACCGACAGCCACTCGGCAGAGCTCGATGGAACCAGGCACACAAACACTCCAATCTAGGGATATACACTCGGACCCAAAGCCACGAATGTAAAGAAGGATAAAAACGCACTCCAATGGTGAAATACCGAAAATATACAGATAACAATCAGCGCAAACAATTGTAACCAATCCCTAAATTGGCCCAGACGACGTCAGAGTGTGACGAAACGTACGTCGGGCGTGCTGACGTGCTGACGTGCTGCATCCACAGCCTGTAGGACGGGCGTTCGCTTCTAGCCGGCCGGCTTATGTGTTATTGTTTACCTTTCTGAATGTAAGTGCAATTTACTAGTTTTGATTTTAATAAACCGTGAAAGCTGGATTACGCTATGGTGCTTTCCCTCTTTTCTTGGTACACCTCTCTCGAGGTTTATCCCTAGCCAGGGGTACATCTCCATAAAACAGTGATAATTGGTGGTGAGCGTGCTTAATCCAAGCGAAGGTGATGTGTGTTTTCCTTTGATGGTTCCATCCTGAAAGGCCCCGACCGGGTTAAGGTCGCAAGCTTTTTCAAGCTTGCCGTTTGGTAAGCGCGCATTTTTATCAATACCACAGTGGTGCGGTGAAGGACATATTGATGTATTTGGATTTCTACCTATCTACGCTTCCTATTTTGTCTACTACTTATGATTGATCTTGGATAGGACTTTTTCTACCTATTTATATGAACTTTGGTACCTATTGCAAACTTGGGTCTAGTATTTACTCATTTATTTATTTATTTGATTTGGGTATATCACATATACTTTTTCACTTTCTTTGTCACAGCGCTGCTCCTCTTTTGTATTTATTATGTAATGTGTGTATCCCATTTTTAGCAGCTGCTTTTACGTTTTGTTTTTGATCAGTGAATTGTCACCTTGGTTTTTCAATTTTATTTTCTTCAGTATGCTTTTTATGTATCAATTTTATTATAGCGCGGTGATTTATCTTTAGTCATTCT
The DNA here is from genome assembly GCF_042186555.1 of Aquarana catesbeiana. Lineage (NCBI taxonomy): Eukaryota > Metazoa > Chordata > Amphibia > Anura > Ranidae > Aquarana > Aquarana catesbeiana. The sequence continues at coordinate 359,866,251 of NC_133328.1, read as the reverse complement.
AGGGATATACACTCGGACCCAAAGCCACGAATGTAAAGAAGGATAAAAACGCACTCCAATGGTGAAATACCGAAAATATACAGATAACACTCAGCGCAAACAATTGTAACCAATCCCTAAATTGCAAGCTGAACACTACAGGTAATCACATATGCCTGATAACTGAAAAAAAGGGGGTAAGTGCAGCGCAATATAAAATCAAATAAATTCCCCTATATTCAATCTGGGCCAGTCCACTAATAATATTCAACGATAAAGAAAACAATCTTGCAAGCATAATCCTGTTGTGCTTACCGAAGGAAGTGGACCTCTGCACAGCAGGGGTCAAACTCACGTGTATCCCCTGAGGAATGATGTTACTCCTTGGAGATGTCACTGGAGATACACACTGTAGTTGAAGGATCCAAATATCCAAAGGAATGAGCCAGCCATCCAACACAGATAACCCCAGGGATGTGAAATGCCAAATTCCAATGAAGACCATTGGTGGGGTGGAAATATCGCACACTTCCTCCACCTCTCCTTCCTCCAGCTTGTTGGGTGGACGTGGTCTTGGGCTGGGGCTTGGGGTAATTTCAGCTTCAGGCTGATGACTTGGGGGGGTCCTGGGATCCTTGGACTGTTGTCTGAGTCTTTTCTCCCTTTTTAATCTGTCATGCGCTTCTGAGCATGACAGATAGTGAAGAGGAAGTCACTCATCTGTCAGATTCAGACTCAGAATATGAACATGAAGACAGCAGCAGCTCTATGACAGATAGCTCTGACGACGGAGTTGTGGTCCCTCCCAAAGTCAGGTGTACCAGACCCCAATCTTCTTCTTCTGCTGTTGAGGTGCAAGAACCGCAGGGCTCTCGTATGAAGCAGAGAAGTACTAGTGCCACTGTTCCTTCTGGTGAACTGGCAAGCACCAGCGGCCTAGTACACCCTGGTCGTAAATCCAGCACTGCAGTAACACTTGGTGACATGGCGAGTCCCATAAGTGCAGTTCAAGCTGGCGAGGTGGCAAGCAAAAGTAGTGTCCCGCTGCCACCAAGAAGATAAAGACAGGCCCGTCATGGCCATAGTGCCCTTCCTGCTGCATTCGTCAATCCTAATTGGGAACCCACCACTTCTGCAGCACCCGTACTTCCCTCATTCACTGGCCAAACCGGCATTCATGTGGAAACAGTTGATTTTATGTCACTTGATTTTTATTCGCTGTTTTTCACAGAAGATTTCTATAGATCTATTTTGGACTAAAGCAATTTGTATGCTGTCAACACATCGCCACTATTCCCCAGTCCTACCTTGCCAGAGATTGGAAACCAATTACGGTTTCCGAATTTAAGATATTTCTGGGCCTATTCCTCCTCATGGGCATAACCAAAAAGAATGAGTTGCAGTCATATTCGTCCACTGACCCAATTCACCATATGCCCGTGTTCTCTGCTTCCATGGCCAGGGCAGGATACAAGCAGATTTTGCGGTTCATGCACTTCAACATCAATGAACTCTGTCGTCCTCGTGGAGACCCTGGATACGATCGGCTCTACAAAATTCGGCCCCTCGTAAACCACTTCAAACCAACGTTTTGCAGACTTGTTTACTCCCCATCAAGTTGTCTGCATTGATGAGTCCCTGATTAAGTTTTCTGGCCACTTGTCATTCAAACAGTATCTTCCCAGCAAGCGTGCCAGATACGGGGTCAAGATGTATAAGCTCTGTGACATGGCCACAGGCTATACATGTAGTACACGACCAGATAAAATAGGAGACACTATAGTCCCCAAAAACAGAAACAAAACATAAATAGCATAACAAAAAAAAAATTAAAATTTTTGACATTCATGCCGTGTGGAGTATGACACCCGAGCTCGTAAATCCAGTGACGCACCCCTACCTCTTTGTTCCTATAGGTTTGGGTTACGGTTAAATTTTTGAAGGTTATTGGGGTTTTCATTCCCAGTTTGCTGGTAATTTTTTGTCACGTTAAATTGTAATTTTTTTGTTATGCTATTTATGTTTTGTTTCTGTTTTTGGGGACTATAGTATCTCCTATTTTATCTGGTCGTGTCCCTTTGTACAAGTGATCCGACCCTGGGTTGGTCTTTACCCCTTTATTCTGGTTTATTGATATTAGATTAATTTAATACCATATTCATCTATCCTAAGAACATAGATTCCCCCTCCCCCCCGGGCCAGTTTGACAATGGGTTATTGTCTGACTATCATTTATTGGGGCCTGAACATACAGTCCTATATCGTAACCACAGGGATGCTATTAGTGCAGATACACTATTCCTTGATTCTATGACATACTGTAAGGGTTAATTCTCCCATCTCCTATGGCTGATCATTGTGTTATGCCCATCCTGCAATATGTCACCCATAGGATATCTTTGTTTGGGGTCTGGTCACAGAGATAAGTAATCAAGTTTTGACCCGGCAGTACCGCTGTGACATTTGTTTGTCACTTGTTGCCATAGCGGTCCATGCTGTAGTGTTGTCATAACAACACACTGCGTGAACCAATGTTTAACATCCGATTGACAGGAGGGGGAGTGGTCCGTTCGTCTGGCCTGCCAGCGATTGGCTGGTTTGGCCATGATCGCTGACGTAGGTGGCTTCAGTGCGTCCGTCTGCCTCTCTCCATACAGAGGCTTGGAGCGCATGCCCCATAGGAGGAAGCGGAGGAGTTTCCTGGCGGCGCATTGGGTGTCGGCATATATCTCCTCTCTGCTTCCTTCTGTGACCATGAAGGCACGCCCCCAGGGATGACCGTGTGAAGCATCGGCGGTGCAGTGCGCCGGCTGTTGCTTCCTTTCCGGTCACATGATTTAGGCTCCTGGAACGCAAGTCCCTTTTGTTAATACGAGGCTTGGAAAGCAAGCCGATCTGGCATTTGATTATTCAGCATTTTTATTAATGTTTACACTCGGTTTTCACCTTGAAAGTGTTATATATTTACAACTTATTATATTATGTCCGCCTACATGTGACTGTTAACACACCAACGGTACTAGGAGTCAATTCATGATGTTGCACTATTCAATCTTGCACTTCCGGTTCCGCCATGATGGGGGCAGATCCAACAAATTTACAATGGTGTTTACAGTCTATATATATGGGTAGTGTGGAGAGGCTGCTTCATGCCCCAGTTGAAGGCTTTTTAGTCAAAACGCGTAGAGCGTTCAGCTTTCCACATTGCCAACTATTTTTTATCTTGTGATCACTTTTAATCTGTAAGGTTTTTATTCAATAAAACCCTTTATTTTTTGACCTGTGCCATGTGGAGCCCCCTTTTTCCTTTTTCTCCCTCATGTTTTTGTCCTTGATTGGTCCCTTTGAACCTATCTGGAACCTGAGAACGTGTGAGAGGACGGTCCACCCCCACCTTTGACTGTATTGGCTACCAGTGACCGCGACTCTAGGAACAACCTGGTCGATCGGAGATTGTGACCGAAGGGAGAACTCTTGGAGAAGACTATATGGGAGGCTACCTCCACAAGCCCTGATAGACGTACAGCTATAAGGCTGACACGTCCCACTCGCTCTGGTAAGAGTATTTTACTCTAGATGTTTTGCTGTGCTGTCCATGATTGATGTACTTTCCAAGTCTCTAGTCTACACCATGGGTCCAAGCACTTCAGCTGTATGAGAAGACTTTCTGTATGCACTGACTTCAGCCTTTGACTGCAGTCTGTGGAGCACAACATAGTGTTATTGGACATTTTTTATAATTTTCACTTTTTTGTTTGGACATTTACATGCACCTCACCAGTGTTTATTAATATATAGTTTTATCTCACTTCATATTTGGTTTTAGTCATTTGACTGTATGCTAAGATACACTCACTTTTTAGCGCTGCACTTATGCTCTTTATATTTAAATAGCTTGGGGTGTCTACTTTCCAAAATGGGGTCATTTAGGGGGCTTTGTGCCATCTTGGAATTTTATGGCCTTCAAAACTGTGATAGGTAGTGAGGAGTGAAATCAAAAATTTACGCCCTTAGAAATCCTGAAGGCGGTGATTGGTTTTCGAGGGCCCCATACGCGGCTAGGCTCCCAAGAAGTCCCACACATGTGGTATCCCTGTACTCAGGAGAAGCAGCAAAATGTATTTTGGGGTGCAATTCCACATATAACCATGGCATGTGTGAGCAATATATCATTTAGTGACAACATTTTGTAAAAATTTTTTATTTTATTTTTTTTGTCATAATTCAATCACTTGGGACAAAAAATATTCAATGGGCTCATCATGCCTCTCAGCAATTTCCTTGGGGTGTCTACTTTCCAAAATGGGGTCATTTGGGGGGTTTGTACTGCCCTGCCATTTTAGCACCTCAAGAAATGAGATAGGCAGTCATAAACTAAAAGCTGTGACTTTTTTTTTAATAAGAACATGTGGCTGAATACATTTTGGCCAAAATGTATGACTAAAATTGAGTTTATCTGATTTTTTTTATAACAAAAAGTAGAAAATATAAATTTTTTTTTGGTCTTTTTCCGTTTATAGCGCAAAAAATAAAAACTGCAGAGGTGATCAAATACCATCAAAAGAAAGCTCTATTTGAGGGAAAAAAAGGACGCACATTTCGTTTGGGTACAACATTGCATGACTGCGCAATTAGCAGTTAAAGCAACGCAGTGCCAAATTGTAAAAAGTGCTCTGGTCAGGAAGAGGGTAAAACCTTCTGGGGCTGAAGTGGTTAAACGCAGACTCTTTGTAACAACAGCAGCAAAACACATCATAGCAAAAGCTTGGAAAACAGATTCACTTGATATATCATTAGTCAAACAAAGAGTTATCCAATCCCTAATCCAAAATCTAAAACAGAAGCTATCTATCTTGATAATATATCTAAATTCGAAGCCCTGTGGACACCATGGATTGAACATTTCCTGCCACCGGGCTTTGACACCTCTTTACTACTCTCTTAAGGGCTTAAGAGCAATAATGTGTCATGTGATTTAATTCATTCATTTATTTTTTACCTCCCGAGTCTACTGACCCCTTCTGGTGACATACCCCATTTCACATCCCAATGTCTCTTAATTATAACATTATCTAAGCTTCCCCTTATCTTTACACTAGTTATTTTTATTCTAATAGGAGTTTTGCGGGATAATCTGAAATATTACTCATATTTCCAGATAATGCCAAGCCAATTTGCAGGAATTCAACCATGGAAAACGTACCTATTTCTCTCGATTGCCCTGCAACACTCCTAGTGTACTATCTCATACATATTTTAACTACTTGGCTCTTCACTAAAAACCATAGGTACAATATTCTATTGAATTATTTCTATTCTCCATACTCATTCCTGAAAAAAGAAGTATCCTAATTTCAGTCATATATATTACAAGTAACTTTGTATAATTTCATAATTTTTACCTTATAGCTTATTTTAATGTTTATTACTAATGAAACTTCATTTCTATTATTTCCTATTCCATCAAATATTATATATCCACATATGGTATTACTGTACATCTGTTGTTTAAACCTATGAAAACATAATAAAATAGTTTAAAATGAAAGTTTATTACTGCACGTTAAAAATATATAAATATTTGAATGTCCATAGTCTGTCCACAGTTTTGCTTAAAATCTGGTTATACTGTACATGCACAGTTCTAATCTCTCATTAATAAAAAAAATTTCCACAGGGAACTTGTAATAGATGACATTTTCAGAGTTCATTGAAGCTTAGATGACCATACTAAATTTAGCAGTGTTAGTATGCATCAGTTAACTTGACTACAGCTCTGTGACTGAACTTTCCATTTCACCAGGGTCTGAGAACTAGGAACACATGGAGGTGCACATTTCGAATTCTCTGCCGTAATAAGAACTACAATGGTTATTAACATTATCATGGAATAGGGCGGTGATGGTGAACCTTGGCACCCCAGATGTTTTGGAACTACATTTCCCATGATGCTCATGCACTCTCCAGTGTAGTTGAGCATCATGGGAAATGTAGTTCTGGGGTGCCAAGGTTCGCCATCACTGGCATAGGGTATTGTGCTTAAGTGTTAAGAGGATCTAAAAAGACGTCTTGCAGTCACAAAGTGGTTAAGTGGTATCAGACATGAAAATCTCTGGCCATCATTAAACGTTTATCTTATTGTGCTCATTATCACTTATTTCTTAAACCATACTACCTGATCACCTTGTTAGTGAAAACTCCCCAAAAAAATTAAATTAAAAAACAAATGCATTTGTCAGTTAAAGAATAATAAAGATTTTCCCTGTTGCATACATGTGAGGCTATGAGGGAAGAAACTGTCTGCAGGACAATTTCTGCTCTCTCTTTATTATATTGCGGGATTTTGCAGAATAAAAGATCATTGATCATTAAGAGCAGTAGTGGAAAAGATCACATTGGTTCCAGCTGTATTTTTTCCATTTTTTCTAGTGTTGGAGGTATAAGAGAAAGATTCTCCTTACAGGGTGCTAGACCATTTTGTTTTGCCAGTGCAAACTAGGGCTCATGACACCTCTTTTTCTAGCATACAATATTTTTATTTTGATAAAGCAAGTTGCAGGAAAATATCTTCGCTGTCACAAGCATCCATCTTTTTGTATAACTGCCCTGTCTGTACAGAAAGTATCTGTGATTAAAATTCAAAATACCATTATTAGGCTTTTGTAAAGATTCACGACTACAACAGTCCTTTGTGTGCAAAAGTAATTTCCCAATATAGAAAATTTATTACCAACACCAAGCTTTGTACTGTATCCAGGTCTGCATTCCTTAATCCTCACAAACACAAATAATGTGGCAGTATCAGGACCGATGTAGGTGAAATCCTTATTTTTTTGTAGCTTAGTAGTAAGCCAAAAAGTAAGGTGTCTCAGAAATGTTACCCAATATGTTATCCTAATGTAATCCAATTGAGTTGCAAATATATACATTCATGTCTGTGTTCACATGACAATTGCAATAGATAAATAAAAATAGAAGTCACTGAAATATCAGTTTTTGTGGGCTAACCAGTATGATCTGTGTAATGAAGAATCCTCCATAAATAACATTTATTAAAATATAATTAGGTTCAACTGGCACCAATAATAGTAAGCAAATAAATTGTTAAGAATAAAACATACATGTAATTAAATGGTTCATTAAAATTAATTTGGTACTATTTCATGTTAGATATTTGAATTGCCTTTTTATTTAACAATATTGCTTTTTCCCAGTATATTGTGTTCTGTAATCGGACATAGAATTGAAGCACGTGTCCTGTTACACTTAAACAGCGTTCATCATTCCATTTTACACTGCTTGGAATACCAAGGAATGAATTAGCATATTCCACTGAATGAACTCCATTTATCTCTGAAAGACCCTTGAGATAATCAGTTACAATAATTATATGCAGAGATCAGAATGCTAATGATTTAAAGTAAGCATATAAGTAATGGGATATAGGCAATGTTCTGGATATGTTCCAGCATATACATGTGTGATATTAAAATCAGTTTCCCTTTATACACACACCATTTATTATGATTGCAGAGCATTCCATGGTATAATAAATATAACAATAGATATATTTAGACCACCATAATGTGGCCACCTTGTCACTGTCTTCTATATTTAAGTTCTAATTACTAATAATAGGGTGATATAGGAGTGTTACCCAAACTGATATATACATTTTGGCAGTGCTGTGCCCTGTCGTGGTGTAAAAAGAGTTTATGACCCAGCATAGGTGCGCGCAGCCTATTGCATTAGGGTATGCACCCCAAAGCTCAAACACACATGCTTTTCTCTGCAGCCTCAGATGCATGGGGTAATGAATGAATGGGAAGTGTTCTGTGCTCAGTGGCTTCCTGTTTATTCACAAACTGAAGCATAGTAAACACCATTTACCATGCTTAAATTATGAATTAACACAGTGAGTGAGTGTGTTCACTGTGTTCATTTAGAAAAGGATGACATATTGACTAGCCCTTTTTTCTTCTCTCAATCCTGAAACATACCCCACAGCAGCCAAGGGGAGAGGAGAGAAGAGGAGGGAAGCCAGCAGCATTGTAAGGGGGGCATGCAGGGAAGCCCACACAGAGTAATTAGAGTGTGCCCAGGCACACCTAGCACCCCCCTGCGCACGCTTATGTGACCCAGGATTCTCATTCAGACAAGTTGATGGGCCCCAGGGGGCTTGTGTCATTCAAAGGGAACTGGCTTTTCAGTTTCCTGATCCGTTGGTAACTAGTTGGGACCTGGAGCCCGGAGAATTCATAGAGTTCTGAGAGCGATGAAATTATCAATCCTGAGTCTAAATTTTGTGAATATCTGGCACACTGATTGGGTAGGTGTGTGCTGGGATTTTAGAGGAGACCTGACTATGGTTCTGGACTCTAACCCAGCAGACAGAGAAGATTTCTGCCAAGGAGGGCTCCACCTAGGAGAGAGGTGGGAGTGAGAGCAGTAAGGGGCTGGTGTAAAGCAGTAAGGACTTGTGTGTGAAGACTGCCTGTAGGAGACAGACAAGGGCCTAAAGGGTTAGGCCAGAGCAGCAGTCTTGTATGTGTAAGTCAGAAGGCTGAATGTGATACGGTATTTCAGCAAAAGTTCATCAATAATAAGGGTTTAGTATATATTTTACTTTTACTTTTTATATTTACACTCTTTTATTTTTTTACGTGGGGTCTCCCAATAACATTTATAGACATAGATTAAGCACTTGAGCTCCTGAAGGTTTTACTCTCTTCATTCAGAGCATTTTTTGCTAATCAGTACTGTGCCACTTTAACTGGCATTTGTGTGCACAAATGAAATTTATATAATTTGTTTTCAAACAGATAGAACTTTCTTTTCGTAGTATTTGATTACCACTGGGTTTTTCATTTTTTACAATATAAAAGAAAAAAAACTGAAAATTTTGAAAAAAAACATATTTTCTACTTTCTTTTATAAAACATATCCAATAAAAACAAAAATAAAATATCTTCATAAATGTAGGCCAAAATATATTCTGCTACATGTCTTTGGTATAAAAAAAATCCCAATAAGTGTATACTTTTTGGTTTGTGCAAAAGTTATAGCGTCTACAAACTATGGTATAAATACTGGAATGTACGCAGCTATGACACTATACTGGTAATTGTGGTGATCAGAGACTTATAGTGGGACTGTGATAGTGTGGCGGAGAATCTGGCACTAGCTAATTCCTGCTGGGAGGTACACTAACTGACATCAATAGCGACACTAATACAGTGATCAGTGCTAATACTGTACATTGTCTCTGTACTAATGGCACTGGCTGGGAAGGGGTTAACATCTAGGGGTAATCAAAGGGTTAACTGTGTACCTAACAATGTGCAATGTGTATAATATGTTCTGCTTTTCTGTTACTCTCCCTGTTTTTTCTCTCTGCTAACATTTCAAAGCATTAATAAAATTGCTGCTCCTCACCAACATGAATTAAAAAACTGCTTTGGTACATGTCCCCCAGGGCAGTGCACAGTTCCCTACCCTATCACTTGTTTAACAGTCCTATTCCTATTAGACCAGACAATGGCTGTTATTGATTTCTAAGATTTGACTCCTGTTGTCTTTCATGGGGTCCAGATTCAGCATCCAGACTTCCAAAGTTTGCCAAACTAATCCTGAACTGAACCTAGGTATGCTCACTACCACAGACATATCACTCTGCTGGAGTCCTTAAGTGATACAAGAAAGCAACATGTAAACTACTGTGGTATCATGTATACACATTAAAGCATTTGTTTTGCCTGGAATCCCCATTTTTTTCCCACAAATATTTACATTAAATGGTGTATTCTTGAGTTTGTACATACACATTAGATAATTATATTAATATATTATTTTAGTTGAGTACTCATTTATCATTTGGACCATTCATTTAAAAATCGATATGCAATGACACAAGTATTATTTAATATTTAAATTATTGTATTTTGCTAACCTATAACCTGAACATATTAAAACAAAGTCATTATCAGCCTTCTGCACTGAAGCCGATCAATCCCTGCTGCAGTGCACATTGCCAATCAATGCTCAAGTGCCTATTGCTACTCCTTCTTTATCCATTCACTGACTGATGCTGGTTCTAGACTACACTTTATTTTCTAATTGCAGCATAATTTGCAGAGTGGTCTTGGGAGTGGATAACTTAGTTGTGCTGTCTGGGTGAATTGTCTGGATTGCAGAGTTGCCCAAACAAAAGTAGAGATCGTTTGGCAGGTAATGCCATTCACACATATAGTTTAACTGTTTATTTATCTGTTTGCCTGGTGTTTAGCTTCAACCACAAACTTATCTCTAAACCTAAAATTTGAATGGAAAAAAAATACTCGTTGATCTGCCAGAAAAGCACTCAGCTCCTTATTTTCTGTTTTGGGCTGACTTCACGTTTGCTTTTAGCACTAAAATTGCAATACATTTTGTCACCCCTGCCCAATTATCTTTTGCTAAATTTCATAATCCCTCGCCCTCTACTTGTCTCTACACTGTAGGAGAGAACTATTTTGTAGTGCAAGATAATAAATGGGAGGGCTAATTAGACTCCTTGCAATAACACAAGCAGTTGGTAATAGAATTCTAAATAAAAAAAAAAAAAAGAAAAGAAAAAAGGTGTCCACTGCCCCCACCTATAACTGGCCATTGCAGCAAGCAGCATTGGAAGGATACATATGATATAAAAAAGCCAAGCAAAATCCAAGGAAAGATCCAAGCTTACTCACCGACCAGCCCGCTGACAACCAAATCAACCTATCTAACAGTATGCTTTAAAACAGGGGTTTAGTTGGCACACATTTGCAAATACATGCGTAAGCCACAGAGCCTCATCATGGCACCCTGGTATCTGTGGTCCTATCACTAGCTTATGAGTGACTCCACAATGGAAGCACATGCATTCTGATGGATAGGTGAAGGGCAGGTGGACTGAAGGGAGCCCACCCCTTCTTAAAGGTACAGGGGCACACTGAACACCCAGCAAATCGCACAATGGCTGCAAAGGTGTCAGTGCGTTGCCTGAACAATATAACAGTAATACAAAAAAGGTGTCCACTGCCCCCACCTATAACTGGACATTGCAGCAAGCAGCATTGGAAGGCAACATATGATATAAACAAGGCCAAGGATAAATCCAAGGAAGGATTCTCAGAATTTCTGATAGGAACAATGGGTGTACTTATCATACAGATATAGTAAGCTTTCAATCGTATATTTAACAGTCCAAAAAGGGAACACATATGATGGGTTCAGTGTTCAGTCTTCTTATAGAAGGAAAACAGGATGGACACTTTGCAAGTGAATTTTCCCTTAAATAATGTGAAAGTATGCGTCTTTTAGAATTCAACCATGTGCAAGTAAAAATAATGTTTTTCTTTTCACCTGATTGTGTATTCTTTGAAGTGAATTTTCACTATGTTTACCAAGCTAAGGACTCATTTCCTAATACAGTTACCTGCCTATTTGCCTTTAAAAAAAGCAACTTCAATGGCTTAATTCTAGTTAAATGTGGAGTGTGTACGAGTTTTGCTGTGACTATTGCTCATCACATGCTAATTACTGCTTTATTCAGTCACTGTTGGCAAGAAAAAAATCACATGCAATGCTGAGCTATATTTATGTCTAATGTAAAGTACATTTTTATGCTTGGTTCATATTTAAAATAAACTTTAAACTCATTTATGAGGGCTGCACATATAGGGGGTTCTTCCAAAGAAGTGGGGTTCTTTAAATAAGTGGCACTTCTGCTCTTGCACCATCCATCTGAACATTTTCTTCTCTCTTCACAGGTAATCTGCGTTTATATTCCCATGTCCTGCCATCTGAAAATTGACTGACCGCTTATATACATTTTTGGTAATCTGCGTTTATATTCCCATGTCCTGCAAAATGAAAATTGACTGACCGCTTATATACATTTCTGGTAAATCTGTTTGTCACCGCTGTCTCAACTACATCTGTAGCCATGCTCACTTTATTTCAATGTTTATTTAGCCATTAAGTCTTACCTAACTTATGAGTTCCCTTATCTTTACAATTTTGGCCTTTTATTCCCCTTAGCAGTTTGATTGTGGTGTGAAAGTTATGTCCTGCTAGCTGTGTTCCTAATATGCCATCCTAATTGATTAATTGCCAGATTCCATCCACACCCAACACAGTATATAACAAGGCTTTCTTTACGGGGGAACATACAGGGGGCTGCACATACAGGGGGTTCTAACAAAGAAGTGGGGTTCTTTAAATAAGGGGCACTTCTGCTCTTGCACCATCCATCTGAACATTTTCTTCTCTCTTCACAGGTAATCTGCGTTTATATTCCCATGTCCTGCAAACTGAAAATTGACTGACCGCTTATATACATTTTTGGTAATCCGAGTTTATATTCCCATGTCCTGCAAACTGAAAATTGACTGACCGCTTATATACATTTTTGGTAATCTGCGTTTATATTCCCATGTCCTGCAAGCTGAAAATTGACTGACTGCTTATATACATTTTTGGTAAAGCTGTTTGTCACCGCTGTCTCAACTACATTTGTATCCATACTCACATTATTTCAATGTTTATTTAACGATAAAGTCTTACCTAAATTATGGGTTCCCTTATCTTTACAATTTTGGCCTTTTAGTCCCCTTGCAGTTTGATTGTGGTGTGAAAGTTATGTCCTGCTAGCTGTGTTCCTAATATGCCCTCCTAATTGATTAATTGCCAGATTCCATCCACACCCAACACAGTATATAACAAAGGCTTTCTTTACGAGGGAACATACAGGGGGCTGCACATACAGGGGGTTCTTCCAAAGAAGTGGGGTTCTTTAAATAAGTGGCACTTCTGCTCTTACACCATCCATCGAAACATTTTCTTCTCTCTTCACAGGTAATCTGCGTTTATATTCCCATGTCCTGCAAACTGAAAATTGACTGACCGCTTATATACATTTTTGGTAATCTGCATTTATATTCCCATGTCCTGCAAACTGAAAATTGACTGACCGCTTATATACATTTTTGGTAAATCTGTTTGTCACCGCTGTCTCAAGTACATCTGTAGCCATACAATTTAAAGGCTGCGCTGCTAGTGCAAATACATGATCATATTAACTGAAAATACCATAATTATGAATGAACACAAGTGAATTGTTTCATAACAAAAAAAAAAAAAAAAAAAATGCACATAAATCGCATGCAAAAAAAAGAATCGCATGCAAAAAAAATGAGTGGAACATTCAGTAAACAAAAACGATTAAGTAGAGTCCATTTAGTCATAGATTGAAATGAACTGTAGGTCTTGTGGGTGTAGAAAATGGTTGGATAGAGGGAGAAAGACACCCTTCCTTCAAGTGATATAAAGATTATCTCCGTAGGGAGCGTGATGTTAAAATAGAGAGAAGATCCTCCACCTCAAGTAAGGTAAGCCCCTTACCAGATCCAAAGATCTCCTGTCACAGAGATCATGCACACATGTGGCTGTGTCCCCCAGCCACTGGGTCTCTGTCAGTGCGCAGATCGGAAGCCACCTCTCCAGGAAATCAATCCAAACGTGATTTATCCGCTCACAGACCATAGATAAATAAGAAAGAAATGCTCCATAGCGTAATACAGTTAAAATCCACTTTAATTTATACACTTTAATTTATACGATATTACAGTTGCTTATTGAGACACGATATTACATCTGTAGCCATGCTCACATTATTTCAATGTTTATTTAGCCATTAAGTCTTACCTAAAATTATGGGCTCCCTTATCTTTACAGTTTTGGCCTTTTAGTCCCCTTGCAGTTTGATTGTGGTGTGAAAGTTATGTCCTGCTAGCTGTGTTCCTAATATGCCCTTTTAATTGATTAATTGCCAGATTCCCTCCACACCCAACACAGTATATAACAAGGCTTTCTTTACGGGGGAACATACAGGGGGATGCACATACAGGGGGTTCTTCCAAAGAAGTGGGGTTCTTTAAATAAGTGGCACTTCTGCTCTTGCACCATCCATCTGAACATTTTCTTTTCTCTTCACAGGTAATCAGCGTTTATATTCCCATGTCCTGCAAACTGAAAATTGACTGACCGCTTATATACATTTTTGGTAAGCTGCGTTTATATTCCCATGTCCTGCAAACTGAAAATTGACTGACCGTTTATATACATTTTGGTAAATCTGTTTGTCACCGCTGTCTCAACTACAACTGCAGCCATGCTCACATTATTTCAATGTTTATTTAGCCATTAAGTCTTACCTAAATTATGGGTTCCCTTATCTTTACAGTTTTGGCCTTTTAGTCCCCTTGCAGTTTGATTGTGGTGTGAAAGTTATGTCCTGTTAGCTGTGTTCCTAATATGCCCTCCTAATTGATTAATTGCCAGATTCCATCCACACCCAACACAGTATATAACAAGGCTTTCTTTACGGGGGAACATACAGGGGGCTGCACATACAGGGGGTTCTTCCAAAGAAGTGGGGTTCTTTAAATAAGTGGCACTTCTGCTCTTGCACCATCCATCTGAACATTTTCTTTTCTCTTCACAGGTAATCTGCGTTTATATTCCCATGTCCTGCAAACTGAAAATTGACTGACCGCTTATATACATTTTTGGTAATCTGCGTTTATATTCCCATGTCCTGCAAACTGAAAATTGACTGACCGCTTATATACATTTTTGGTAATCTGCGTTTATATTCCCATGTCCTGCAAACTGAAAATTGACTGACCGCTTATATACATTTTTGGTAAATCTGTTTGTCACCGCTGTCTCAACTACATCTGTAGCCATGCTCACATTATTTCAATGTTTATTTAACCATTAAGTCTTACCTAAATTATGGGTTCCCTTATCTTTACAATTTTGGCCTTTTAGTCCCCTTGCAGTTTGATTGTGGTGTGAAAGTTATGTCCTGCTAGCTGTGTTCCTAATATGCCCTCCTAATTGATTAATTGCCAGATTCCATCCACACCCAACACAGTATATAACAAGGCTTTCTTTACGGGGGAACATACAGGGGGCTGCACATACAGGGGGTTCTTCCAAAGAAGTGGGATTCTTTAAATAAGTGGCACTTCTGCTCTTGCACCATCCATCTGAACATTTTCTTCTCTCTTCACAGGTAATCTGCGTTTATATTCACATGTCCTGCAAACTGAAAATTGACTGACCGCTTATATACATTTTTGATAATCTGTGTTTATATTCCCATGTCCTGCAAACTGAAAATTGACTGACCGCTTATATACATTTTTGGTAAATCTGTTTGTCACCGCTGTCTCAACTACATCTGTAGCCATGCTCACATTATTTCAATGTTTATTTAGCCATTAAGTCTTACCTAAATTATGCGTTCCCTTATCTTTACAATTTTGGCCTTTTAGTCCCCTTGCAGTTTGATTGTGGTGTGAAAGTTATGTCCTGCTAGCTGTGTTCCTAATATGCCCTCCTAATTGATTAATTGCCAGATTCCATCCACACCCAACACAGTATATAACAAGGCTTTCTTTATGGGGGAACATACAGGGGGCTGCACATACAGGGGGTTCTTCCCAAGAAGTGGGGTTCTTTAATAAGTGGCACTTCTACTCTTGCACCATCCATCTGAACATTATATTCTCTCTTCACAGGTAATCTGCGTTTATATTCCCATGTCCTGCAAACTGAAAATTGACTGACCGCTTATATAAATTTTTGGTAATCTGCGTTCATAATCCCATGTCCTGCAAACTGAAAATTGACTGACCGCTTATATACATTTTTGGTAATCTGCGTTTATATTCCCATGTCCTGCAAACTGAAAATTGACTGACAGCTTATATACATTTTTGGTAAATCTGTTTGTCACCGCTGTCTCAACTACATTTGTAGCCATGCTCACATTATTTCAATGTTTATTTAACCATTAAGTCTTACCTAAATTATGGGTTCCCTTATCTTTACAATTTTGGCCTTTTAGTCCCCTTTCAGTTTGATTGTGGTGTGAAAGTTATTCCTGCTAGCTGTGTTCCTAATATGCACTCTTAATTGATTAATTGCCAGATTCCATCCACACCCAACACAATATATAACAAGGCTTTCTTTACGGGGGAACATACAGGGGGCTGCACATACAGGGGGTTCTTCCAAAGAAGTGGGGTTCTTTAAATAAGGGGCACTTCTACTCTTGCACCATCCATCTGAACATTTTCTTCTCTCTTCACAGGTAATCTGCGTTTATATTCCCATGTCCTGCAAACTGAAAATTGACTGACCGATTATATACATTTTTGGTAATCTTGATTTATAATCCCATGTCCTGCAAACTGAAAATTGACTGACCGCTTATATACATTTTTGGTAAATCTGTTTCTCACCGCTGTCTCAACTACATCTGTAACTATGCTCACATTATTTCAATGTTTATTTAGCCATTAAGTCTTACCTAAATTATGGGTTCCCTTATCTTTACAATTTTTTACCTTTTAGTCCACTTGCAGTTTGATTGTGGTGTGAAAGTTATGTCCTGCTATATGTGTTCCTAATATGCCCTCCTAATTGTTTAATTGCCAGATTCCATCCACACCCAACACAGTATATAACAAGGCTTTCTTTACGGGGGAACATACAGAGGGCTGCACATACAGGGGGTTCTTCCAAAAAAGTGGGGTTCTTTAAATAAGTGGCACTTCTTCTCTTGCACCATCCATCTGAACATTTTCTTCTCTCTTCACAGGTAATCTGCGTTTATATTCCCATGTCCTGCAAACTGAAAATTGACTGACCGCTCATATACATTTTTGGTAATCTGGATTTATAATCCCATGTCCTGCAAACTGAAAATTGACTGACCGCTTATATACATTTTTGGTAAATCTGTTTCTCACCGCTGTCTCAACTACATCTGTAGCTATGATCACATTATTTCAATGTTTATTTAGCCATTAAGTCTTACCTATATTATGGGTTCCCTTATCTTTACAATTTTGGCCTTTTAGTCCCCTTGCAGTTTGATTGTGGTGTGAAAGTTATGTCCTGCTAGCTGTGTTCCTAATATGCCCTCCTAATTGATTAATTGCCAGATTTCATCCACACCCAACACAGTATATAACAAGGCTTTCTTTATGGGGGAACATACAGGGGGCTGCACATACAGGGGGTTCTTCCAAAGAAGTGGGGTTCTTTAATAAGTGGCACTTCTACTCTTGCACCATCCATCTGAACATTATATTCTCTCTTCACAGGTAATCTGCGTTTATATTCCCTTGTCCTGCAAACTGAAAATTGACTGACCGCTTATATAAATTTTTGGTAATCTGCGTTTATATTCCCATGTCCTGCAAACTGAAAATTGACTGACAGCTTATATACATTTTTGGTAAATCTGTTTGTCACCGCTATCTCAACTACATTTGTAGCCATGCTCACATTATTTCAATGTTTATTTAACCATTAAGTCTTACCTAAATTATGGGTTCCCTTATCTTTACAATTTTGGCCTTTTAGTCCCCTTGCAGTTTGATTGTAGTGTGAATGTTATGTCCTGCTAGCTGTGTTCCTAATATGACCTCCTAATTGATTAATTGCCAGATTCCATCCACACCCAACACAATATATAACAAGGCTTTCTTTACGGGGGAACATACAGGGGGCTGCACATACAGGGGGTTCTTCCAAAGAAGTGGGGTTCTTTAAATAAGTGGCAATTCTGCTCTTGCACCATCCATCTGAACATTTTCTTCTCTCTTCACAGGTAATCTGCGTTTATATTCCCATGTCCTGCAAACTGAAAATTGACTGACCGCTTATATACATTTTTGGTAAATCTGTTTGTCACCGCTGTCTCAACTACATCTGTAGCCATGCTCACATTATTTCAATGTTTATTTAGCCATTAAGTCTTACCTAAATTATGGGTTCCCTTTTCTTTACAATTTTGGCCTTTTAGTCCCCTTGCAGTTTGATTGTGGTGTGAAAGTTATATCCTGCTAGCTGTGTTCTTAATATGCCCTCCTAATTGATTAACTGCCAGATTCCATCCACAGCCAACACAGTATATAACAAGGCTTTTTTTTACGGAGCAACATACAGGGGGCTGCACATACAGGGGGTTCTTTAAATAAGTGGCACTTCTTCTCTTGCACCATCCATCTGAACATTTTCTTCTATCTTCACAGGTAATCTGCGTTTATATTCCCATGTCCTGCAAACTGAAAATTGACTTACCCCTTATATACATTTTTGATAATCTGCGTTTATATTCCCATGTCCTGCAAACTGAAAATTGACTGACCGCTTATATATATTTTTGGAAAATCTGTTTGTCACCGCTGTCTCAACTACATCTGTAGCCATGCTCACATTATTTCAATGTTTATTTAGCCATTAAATCTTACTTAAATTATGGGTTCCCTTATCTTTACAATTTTGGCCATTTAGTCCCCTTGCAGTTTGATTGTGGTGTGAAAGTTATGTCATGCTAGCTGTGTTCCTAATATGCCCTACTAATTGATTAATTGCCAGATTCCATCCACACCCAACACAGTATATAACAAGGCTTTCTTTACGGGCCAACATACAGGGGGCTGCACATACAGGGGGTTCTTCCAATAAAGTGGGGTTCTTTAAATAAGTGGCACTTCTGCTCTTGCACCATCCATCTGAACATTTTCTTCTCTCTTCACAGGTAATCTGCGTTTATATTCCCATGTCCTGCAAACTGAAAATTGACTGACCGCTTATATACATTTCTGGTAATCTGCGTTTATATTCCCATGTCCTGCAAACTGAAAATTGACTGACCACTTATATACATTTTTGGTAATCTGCGGTTATATTCCCATGTCCTGCAAACTGAAAATTGACTGACCGCTTATATACATTTTTGGTAATCTGCATTTATATTCCCATGTCCTGCAAACTGAAAATTGACTGACCGCTTCTATACATTTTTGGTAAATCTGGTTGTCACCGCTGTCTCAACTACATCTGTAGCCATGCTCACATTATTTCAATGTTTATTTAGCCATTAAGTCTTACCTAAATAATGGGTTACCTTATCTTTACAATTTTGGCCTTTTAGTCCCCTTGCAGTTTGATTGTGGTGTGAAAGTTATGTTCTGCTAGCTGTGTTCCTAATATGCCCTCCTAATTGATTAATTGCCAGATTCCATCCACACCCAACACAGTATATAACAAGGCTTTCTTTACGGGGGAACATACAGGGGGCTGCACATACAGGGGGTTCTTCCAAAGAAGTGGGGTTCTTTAAATAAGTGGCACTTCTACTCTTGCACCATCCATCTGAACATTTTCTTCTCTCTTCACAGGTAATCTGCGTTTATATTCCCATGTCCTGCAAACTGAAAATTGACTGACCGCTTATATACATTTTTGGTAAATCTGTTTGTCACCACTGTCTCAACTACATCTGTAGCCATGCTCACATTATTTCAATGTTTATTTAACCATTAAGTCTTACTTAAATTATGGTTTCTCTTATGTTTACAATTTTGGCCTTTTAGTCCCCTTGCAGTTTGATTGTGGTGTGAAAGTTATGTCCTGCTAGCTGTGTTCCTAATATGCCCTCCTAATTGATTAATTGCCAGATTCCATCCACACCCAACACAGTATATAACAAGGCTTTCTTTACGGGGGAACATACAGGGGGCTGCACATACAGGGGGTTCTTCCAAAGAAGTGGGATTCTTTAAATAAGTGGCACTTCTGCTCTTACACCATCCATCTGAACATTTTCTTCTCTCTTCACAGGTAATCTGCGTTTATATTCCCATGTCCTCCAAACTGAAAATTGACTGACCGCTTATATACATTTTTGATAATCTGCGTTTATAGTCCCATGTCCTGCAAACTGAAAATTGACTGACCGCTTATATACATTTTTGGTAAATCTGTTTGTCACCGCTGTCTCAACTACATCTGTAGCCATGCTCACATTATTTCAATGTTTATTTAGCCATTAAGTCTTACCTAAATTATGGGTTCCCTTATCTTTACAATTTTGGCCTTTTAGTCCCCTTGCAGTTTGATTGTGGTGTGAAAGTTATGTCCTGCTAGCTTTGTTCCTAATATGCCCTCCTAATTGATTAATTGCCAGATTCCATCCACACCCAACACAGTATATAACAAGGCTTTCTTTATGGGGGAACATACAGGGGGTTGCACATACAGGGGGTTCTTCCAAAGAAGTGGGGTTCTTTAATAAGTGGCACTTCTACTCTTGCACCATCCATCTGAACATTATATTCTCTCTTCACAGGTAATCTGCGTTTATATTCCCATGTCCTGCAAACTGAAAATTGACTGACCGCTTATATAAATTTTTGGTAATCTGCGTTTATATTCCCATGTCCTGCAAACTGAAAATTGACTGACCGCTTATATACATTTTTGGTAATCTGCGTTTATATTCCCATGTCCTGCAAACTGAAAATTGACTGACAGCTTATATACATTTTTGGTAAATCTGTTTGTCACCGCTGTCTCAACTACATTTGTAGCCATGCTCACATTATTTCAATGTTTATTTAACCATTAAGTCTTACCTAAATTATGGGTTCCCTTATCTTTACAATTTTGGCCTTTTAGTCCCCTTGCAGTTTGATTGTAGTGTGAATGTTATGTCCTGCTAGCTGTGTTCCTAATATGCCCTCCTAATTGATTAATTGCCAGATTCCATCCAAGCCCAACACAGTATATAACAAAGGCTTTCTTTACGGGGGAACATACAGGGGGCTGCACATACAGTGGGTTCTTCCAAAGAAGTGGGGTTCTTTAAATAAGTGGCACTTCTGCTCTTGCACCATCCATCGGAACATTTTATTCTCTCTTCACAGGTAATCTGCGTTTATATTCCCATGTCCTGCAAACTGAAAATTGACTGACCGCTTATATACATTTTTGGTCATCTGCGTTTATATTCTCATGTCCTGCAAACTGAAAATTGACTGACCGCTTATATACATTTTTGGTAAATCTGTTTGTCACCGCTGTCTCAACTACATCTGTAGCCATGCTCACATTATTTCAATGTTTATTTAGCCATTAAGTCTTACCTAAATTATGCGTTCCCTTATCTTTACAATTTTGGCCTTTTAGTCCCCTTGTAGTTTGATTGTGGTGTGAAAGTTATGTCCTGCTAGCTTTGTTCCTAATATGCCCTCCTAATTGATTAATTGCCAGATTCCATCCACACCCAACACAGTATATAACAAGGCTTTCTTTATGGGGGAACATACAGGGGGTTGCACATACAGGGGGTTCTTCCAAAGAAGTGGGGTTCTTTAATAAGTGGCACTTCTACTCTTGCACCATCCATCTGAACATTATATTCTCTCTTCACAGGTAATCTGCGTTTATATTCCCATGTCCTGCAAACTGAAAATTGACTGACCGCTTATATAAATTTTTGGTAATCTGCGTTTATATTCCCATGTCCTGCAAACTGAAAATTGACTGACCGCTTATATACATTTTTGGTAATCTGCGTTTATATTCCCATGTCCTGCAAACTGAAAATTGACTGACAGCTTATATACATTTTTGGTAAATCTGTTTGTCACCGCTGTCTCAACTACATTTGTAGCCATGCTCACATTATTTCAATGTTTATTTAACCATTAAGTCTTACCTAAATTATGGGTTCCCTTATCTTTACAATTTTGGCCTTTTAGTCCCCTTGCAGTTTGATTGTAGTGTGAATGTTATGTCCTGCTAGCTGTGTTCCTAATATGCCCTCCTAATTGATTAATTGCCAGATTCCATCCAAGCCCAACACAGTATATAACAAAGGCTTTCTTTACGGGGGAACATACAGGGGGCTGCACATACAGTGGGTTCTTCCAAAGAAGTGGGGTTCTTTAAATAAGTGGCACTTCTGCTCTTGCACCATCCATCGGAACATTTTATTCTCTCTTCACAGGTAATCTGCGTTTATATTCCCATGTCCTGCAAACTGAAAATTGACTGACCGCTTATATACATTTTTGGTCATCTGCGTTTATATTCTCATGTCCTGCAAACTGAAAATTGACTGACCGCTTATATACATTTTTGGTAAATCTGTTTGTCACCGCTGTCTCAACTACATCTGTAGCCATGCTCACATTATTTCAATGTTTATTTAGCCATTAAGTCTTACCTAAATTATGCGTTCCCTTATCTTTACAATTTTGGCCTTTTAGTCCCCTTGTAGTTTGATTGTGGTGTGAAAGTTATTCCTGCTAGCTGTGTTCCTAATATGCACTCTTAATTGATTAATTGCTAGATTCCATCCACACCCAACACAGTATATAACAAGGCTTTCTTTACGGGGGAACATACAGGGGGCTGCACATACAGGGGGTTCTTCCAAAAAAGTGGGGTTCTTTAAATAAGTGGCACTTCTACTCTTGCACCATCCATCTGAACATTATATTCTCTCTTCACAGGTAATCTGCGTTTATATTCCCATGTCCTGCAAACTGAAAATTGACTGACCGCTTATATAAATTTTTGGTAATCTGCGTTCATAATCCCATGTCCTGCAAACTGAAAATTGACTGACCGCTTATATACATTTTTGGTAATCTGCGTTTATATTCCCATGTCCTGCAAACTGAAAATTGACTGACAGCTTATATACATTTTTGGTAAATCTGTTTGTCACCGCTGTCTCAACTACATTTGTAGCCATGCTCACATTATTTCAATGTTTATTTAACCATTAAGTCTTACCTAAATTATGGGTTCCCTTATCTTTACAATTTTGGCCTTTTAGTCCCCTTGCAGTTTGATTGTGGTGTGAAAGTTATTCCTGCTAGCTGTGTTCCTAATATGCACTCTTAATTGATTAATTGCCAGATTCCATCCACACCCAACACAATATATAACAAGGCTTTCTTTACGGGGGAACATACAGGGGGCTGCACATACAGGGGGTTCTTCCAAAGAAGTGGGGTTCTTTAAATAAGGGGCACTTCTACTCTTGCACCATCCATCTGAACATTTTCTTCTCTCTTCACAGGTAATCTGCGTTTATATTCCCATGTCCTGCAAACTGAAAATTGACTGACCGATTATATACATTTTTGGTAATCTTGATTTATAATCCCATGTCCTGCAAACTGAAAATTGACTGACCGCTTATATACATTTTTGGTAAATCTGTTTCTCACCGCTGTCTCAACTACATCTGTAACTATGCTCACATTATTTCAATGTTTATTTAGCCATTAAGTCTTACCTAAATTATGGGTTCCCTTATCTTTACAATTTTTTACCTTTTAGTCCCCTTGCAGTTTGATTGTGGTGTGAAAGTTATTCCTGCTAGCTGTGTTCCTAATATGCACTCTTAATTGATTAATTGCTAGATTCCATCCACACCCAACACAGTATATAACAAGGCTTTCTTTACGGGGGAACATACAGGGGGCTGCACATACAGGGGGTTCTTCCAAAAAAGTGGGGTTCTTTAAATAAGTGGCACTTCTACTCTTGCACCATCCATCTGAACATTATATTCTCTCTTCACAGGTAATCTGCGTTTATATTCCCATGTCCTGCAAACTGAAAATTGACTGACCGCTTATATAAATTTTTGGTAATCTGCGTTCATAATCCCATGTCCTGCAAACTGAAAATTGACTGACCGCTTATATACATTTTTGGTAATCTGCGTTTATATTCCCATGTCCTGCAAACTGAAAATTGACTGACAGCTTATATACATTTTTGGTAAATCTGTTTGTCACCGCTGTCTCAACTACATTTGTAGCCATGCTCACATTATTTCAATGTTTATTTAACCATTAAGTCTTACCTAAATTATGGGTTCCCTTATCTTTACAATTTTGGCCTTTTAGTCCCCTTGCAGTTTGATTGTGGTGTGAAAGTTATTCCTGCTAGCTGTGTTCCTAATATGCACTCTTAATTGATTAATTGCCAGATTCCATCCACACCCAACACAATATATAACAAGGCTTTCTTTACGGGGGAACATACAGGGGGCTGCACATACAGGGGGTTCTTCCAAAGAAGTGGGGTTCTTTAAATAAGGGGCACTTCTACTCTTGCACCATCCATCTGAACATTTTCTTCTCTCTTCACAGGTAATCTGCGTTTATATTCCCATGTCCTGCAAACTGAAAATTGACTGACCGATTATATACATTTTTGGTAATCTTGATTTATAATCCCATGTCCTGCAAACTGAAAATTGACTGACCGCTTATATACATTTTTGGTAAATCTGTTTCTCACCGCTGTCTCAACTACATCTGTAACTATGCTCACATTATTTCAATGTTTATTTAGCCATTAAGTCTTACCTAAATTATGGGTTCCCTTATCTTTACAATTTTTTACCTTTTAGTCCACTTGCAGTTTGATTGTGGTGTGAAAGTTATGTCCTGCTAGCTGTGTTCCTAATATGCCCTCCTAATTGTTTAATTGCCAGATTCCATCCACACCCAACACAGTATATAACAAGGCTTTCTTTACGGGGGAACATACAGAGGGCTGCACATACAGGGGGTTCTTCCAAAAAAGTGGGGTTCTTTAAATAAGTGGCACTTCTTCTCTTGCACCATCCATCTGAACATTTTCTTCTCTCTTCACAGGTAATCTGCGTTTATATTCCCATGTCCTGCAAACTGAAAATTGACTGACCGCTCATATACATTTTTGGTAATCTGGATTTATAATCCCATGTCCTGCAAACTGAAAATTGACTGACCGCTTATATACATTTTTGGTAAATCTGTTTCTCACCGCTGTCTCAACTACATCTGTAGCTATGATCACATTATTTCAATGTTTATTTAGCCATTAAGTCTTACCTATATTATGGGTTCCCTTATCTTTACAATTTTGGCCTTTTAGTCCCCTTGCAGTTTGATTGTGGTGTGAAAGTTATGTCCTGCTAGCTGTGTTCCTAATATGCCCTCCTAATTGATTAATTGCCAGATTTCATCCACACCCAACACAGTATATAACAAGGCTTTCTTTATGGGGGAACATACAGGGGGCTGCACATACAGGGGGTTCTTCCAAAGAAGTGGGGTTCTTTAATAAGTGGCACTTCTACTCTTGCACCATCCATCTGAACATTATATTCTCTCTTCACAGGTAATCTGCGTTTATATTCCCTTGTCCTGCAAACTGAAAATTGACTGACCGCTTATATAAATTTTTGGTAATCTGCGTTTATATTCCCATGTCCTGCAAACTGAAAATTGACTGACAGCTTATATACATTTTTGGTAAATCTGTTTGTCACCGCTATCTCAACTACATTTGTAGCCATGCTCACATTATTTCAATGTTTATTTAACCATTAAGTCTTACCTAAATTATGGGTTCCCTTATCTTTACAATTTTGGCCTTTTAGTCCCCTTGCAGTTTGATTGTAGTGTGAATGTTATGTCCTGCTAGCTGTGTTCCTAATATGCCCTCCTAATTGATTAATTGCCAGATTCCATCCACACCCAACACAATATATAACAAGGCTTTCTTTACGGGGGAACATACAGGGGGCTGCACATACAGGGGGTTCTTCCAAAGAAGTGGGGTTCTTTAAATAAGTGGCAATTCTGCTCTTGCACCATCCATCTGAACATTTTCTTCTCTCTTCACAGGTAATCTGCGTTTATATTCCCATGTCCTGCAAACTGAAAATTGACTGACCGCTTATATACATTTTTGGTAATCTGCATTTATATTCTCATGTCCAGCAAACTGAAAATTGACTGACCGCTTATATACATTTTTGGTAAATCTGTTTGTCACCGCTGTCTCAACTACATCTGTAGCCATGCTCACATTATTTCAATGTTTATTTAGCCATTAAGTCTTACCTAAATTATGGGTTCCCTTTTCTTTACAATTTTGGCCTTTTAGTCCCCTTGCAGTTTGATTGTGGTGTGAAAGTTATATCCTGCTAGCTGTGTTCTTAATATGCCCTCCTAATTGATTAACTGCCAGATTCCATCCACAGCCAACACAGTATATAACAAGGCTTTTTTTTACGGGGCAACATACAGGGGGCTGCACATACAGGGGGTTCTTTAAATAAGTGGCACTTCTTCTCTTGCACCATCCATCTGAACATTTTCTTCTATCTTCACAGGTAATCTGCGTTTATATTCCCATGTCCTGCAAACTGAAAATTGACTGACCCCTTATATACATTTTTGATAATCTGCGTTTATATTCCCATGTCCTGCAAACTGAAAATTGACTGACCGCTTATATATATTTTTGGAAAATCTGTTTGTCACCGCTGTCTCAACTACATCTGTAGCCATGCTCACATTATTTCAATGTTTATTTAGCCATTAAATCTTACTTAAATTATGGGTTCCCTTATCTTTACAATTTTGGCCATTTAGTCCCCTTGCAGTTTGATTGTGGTGTGAAAGTTATGTCATGCTAGCTGTGTTCCTAATATGCCCTACTAATTGATTAATTGCCAGATTCCATCCACACCCAACACAGTATATAACAAGGCTTTCTTTACGGGCCAACATACAGGGGGCTGCACATACAGGGGGTTCTTCCAATAAAGTGGGGTTCTTTAAATAAGTGGCACTTCTGCTCTTGCACCATCCATCTGAACATTTTCTTCTCTCTTCACAGGTAATCTGCGTTTATATTCCCATGTCCTGCAAACTGAAAATTGACTGACCGCTTATATACATTTCTGGTAATCTGCGTTTATATTCCCATGTCCTGCAAACTGAAAATTGACTGACCACTTATATACATTTTTGGTAATCTGCGGTTATATTCCCATGTCCTGCAAACTGAAAATTGACTGACCGCTTATATACATTTTTGGTAATCTGCATTTATATTCCCATGTCCTGCAAACTGAAAATTGACTGACCGCTTCTATACATTTTTGGTAAATCTGGTTGTCACCGCTGTCTCAACTACATCTGTAGCCATGCTCACATTATTTCAATGTTTATTTAGCCATTAAGTCTTACCTAAATAATGGGTTACCTTATCTTTACAATTTTGGCCTTTTAGTCCCCTTGCAGTTTGATTGTGGTGTGAAAGTTATGTTCTGCTAGCTGTGTTCCTAATATGCCCTCCTAATTGATTAATTGCCAGATTCCATCCACACCCAACACAGTATATAACAAGGCTTTCTTTACGGGGGAACATACAGGGGGCTGCACATACAGGGGGTTCTTCCAAAGAAGTGGGGTTCTTTAAATAAGTGGCACTTCTACTCTTGCACCATCCATCTGAACATTTTCTTCTCTCTTCACAGGTAATCTGCGTTTATATTCCCATGTCCTGCAAACTGAAAATTGACTGACCGCTTATATACATTTTTGGTAAATCTGTTTGTCACCACTGTCTCAACTACATCTGTAGCCATGCTCACATTATTTCAATGTTTATTTAGCCATTAAGTCTTACTTAAATTATGGTTTCTCTTATGTTTACAATTTTGGCCTTTTAGTCCCCTTGCAGTTTGATTGTGGTGTGAAAGTTATGTCCTGCTAGCTGTGTTCCTAATATGCCCTCCTAATTGATTAATTGCCAGATTCCATCCACACCCAACACAGTATATAACAAGGCTTTCTTTACGGGGGAACATACAGGGGGCTGCACATACAGGGGGTTCTTCCAAAGAAGTGGGATTCTTTAAATAAGTGGCACTTCTGCTCTTACACCATCCATCTGAACATTTTCTTCTCTCTTCACAGGTAATCTGCGTTTATATTCCCATGTCCTCCAAACTGAAAATTGACTGACCGCTTATATACATTTTTGATAATCTGCGTTTATATTCCCATGTCCTGCAAACTGAAAATTGACTGACCGCTTATATACATTTTTGGTAAATCTGTTTGTCACCGCTGTCTCAACTACATCTGTAGCCATGCTCACATTATTTCAATGTTTATTTAGCCATTAAGTCTTACCTAAATTATGCGTTCCCTTATCTTTACAATTTTGGCCTTTTAGTCCCCTTGCAGTTTGATTGTGGTGTGAAAGTTATGTCCTGCTAGCTTTGTTCCTAATATGCCCTCCTAATTGATTAATTGCCAGATTCCATCCACACCCAACACAGTATATAACAAGGCTTTCTTTATGGGGGAACATACAGGGGGTTGCACATACAGGGGGTTCTTCCAAAGAAGTGGGGTTCTTTAATAAGTGGCACTTCTACTCTTGCACCATCCATCTGAACATTATATTCTCTCTTCACAGGTAATCTGCGTTTATATTCCCATGTCCTGCAAACTGAAAATTGACTGACCGCTTATATAAATTTTTGGTAATCTGCGTTTATATTCCCATGTCCTGCAAACTGAAAATTGACTGACCGCTTATATACATTTTTGGTAATCTGCGTTTATATTCCCATGTCCTGCAAACTGAAAATTGACTGACAGCTTATATACATTTTTGGTAAATCTGTTTGTCACCGCTGTCTCAACTACATTTGTAGCCATGCTCACATTATTTCAATGTTTATTTAACCATTAAGTCTTACCTAAATTATGGGTTCCCTTATCTTTACAATTTTGGCCTTTTAGTCCCCTTGCAGTTTGATTGTAGTGTGAATGTTATGTCCTGCTAGCTGTGTTCCTAATATGCCCTCCTAATTGATTAATTGCCAGATTCCATCCAAGCCCAACACAGTATATAACAAAGGCTTTCTTTACGGGGGAACATACAGGGGGCTGCACATACAGTGGGTTCTTCCAAAGAAGTGGGGTTCTTTAAATAAGTGGCACTTCTGCTCTTGCACCATCCATCGGAACATTTTATTCTCTCTTCACAGGTAATCTGCGTTTATATTCCCATGTCCTGCAAACTGAAAATTGACTGACCGCTTATATACATTTTTGGTCATCTGCGTTTATATTCTCATGTCCTGCAAACTGAAAATTGACTGACCGCTTATATACATTTTTGGTAAATCTGTTTGTCACCGCTGTCTCAACTACATCTGTAGCCATGCTCACATTATTTCAATGTTTATTTAGCCATTAAGTCTTACCTAAATTATGGGTTCCCTTATCTTTACAAATTTGGCCTTTTAGTCCCCTTGCAGTTTGATTGTGGTGTGAAAGTTATTCCTGCTAGCTTTGTTCCTAATATGCCCTCCTAATTGATTAATTGCCAGATTCCATCCACACCCAACACAGTATATAACAAGGCTTTCTTTATGGGGGAACATACAGGGGGTTGCACATACAGGGGGTTCTTCCAAAGAAGTGGGGTTCTTTAATAAGTGGCACTTCTACTCTTGCACCATCCATCTGAACATTATATTCTCTCTTCACAGGTAATCTGCGTTTATATTCCCATGTCCTGCAAACTGAAAATTGACTGACCGCTTATATAAATTTTTGGTAATCTGCGTTTATATTCCCATGTCCTGCAAACTGAAAATTGACTGACCGCTTATATACATTTTTGGTAATCTGCGTTTATATTCCCATGTCCTGCAAACTGAAAATTGACTGACAGCTTATATACATTTTTGGTAAATCTGTTTGTCACCGCTGTCTCAACTACATTTGTAGCCATGCTCACATTATTTCAATGTTTATTTAACCATTAAGTCTTACCTAAATTATGGGTTCCCTTATCTTTACAATTTTGGCCTTTTAGTCCCCTTGCAGTTTGATTGTAGTGTGAATGTTATGTCCTGCTAGCTGTGTTCCTAATATGCCCTCCTAATTGATTAATTGCCAGATTCCATCCAAGCCCAACACAGTATATAACAAAGGCTTTCTTTACGGGGGAACATACAGGGGGCTGCACATACAGTGGGTTCTTCCAAAGAAGTGGGGTTCTTTAAATAAGTGGCACTTCTGCTCTTGCACCATCCATCGGAACATTTTATTCTCTCTTCACAGGTAATCTGCGTTTATATTCCCATGTCCTGCAAACTGAAAATTGACTGACCGCTTATATACATTTTTGGTCATCTGCGTTTATATTCTCATGTCCTGCAAACTGAAAATTGACCGACCGCTTATATACATTTTTGGTAAATCTGTTTGTCACCGCTGTCTCAACTACATCTGTAGCCATGCTCACATTATTTCAATGTTTATTTAGCCATTAAGTCTTACCTAAATTATGGGTTCCCTTATCTTTACAAATTTGGCCTTTTAGTCCCCTTGCAGTTTAATTGTGGTGTGAAAGTTATTCCTGCTAGCTATGCTCCTAATATCCACTCTTAATTGATTAATTGCTAGATTCCATCCACACCCAACACAGTATATAACAAGGCTTTCTTTACGGGGGAACATACAGGGGGCTGCACATACAGGGGGTTCTTCCAAAAAAGTGGGGTTCTTTAAATAAGTGGCACTTCTACTCTTGCACCATCCATCTGAACATTTTCTTCTCTCTTCACAGGTAATCTGCGTTTATATTCCCATGTCCTGCAAACTGAAAATTGACTGACCACTTATATACATTTTTGGTAATCTGCATTTATATTCCCATGTCCTGCAAACTGAAAATTGACTGACCGCTTATATACATTTTTGGTAATCTGTGTTTATATTCCCATGTCCTGCAAACTGAAAATTGACTGACCGCTTATATACATTTTTGGTAAATCTGTTTGTCACCGCTGTCTCAACTACATTTGTAGCCATGCTCACATTATTTCAATGTTTATTTAACCATTAAGTCTTACCTAAATTATGGGTTCCCTTATCTTTACAATTTTGGCCTTTTAGTCCCCTTGCAGTTTGATTGTAGTGTGAATGTTATGTCCTGCTAGCTGTGTTCCTAATATGCCCTCCTAATTGATTAATTGCCAGATTCCATCCAAGCCCAACACAGTATATAACAAAGGCTTTCTTTACGGGGGAACATACAGGGGGCTGCACATACAGTGGGTTCTTCCAAAGAAGTGGGGTTCTTTAAATAAGTGGCACTTCTGCTCTTGCACCATCCATCGGAACATTTTATTCTCTCTTCACAGGTAATCTGCGTTTATATTCCCATGTCCTGCAAACTGAAAATTGACTGACCGCTTATATACATTTTTGGTCATCTGCGTTTATATTCTCATGTCCTGCAAACTGAAAATTGACTGACCGCTTATATACATTTTTGGTAAATCTGTTTGTCACCGCTGTCTCAACTACATCTGTAGCCATGCTCACATTATTTCAATGTTTATTTAGCCATTAAGTCTTACCTAAATTATGCGTTCCCTTATCTTTACAATTTTGGTCTTTTAGTCCCCTTGCAGTTTGATTGTGGTGTGAAAGTTATGTCCTGCTAGCTTTGTTCCTAATATGCCCTCCTAATTGATTAATTGCCAGATTCCATCCACACCCAACACAGTATATAACAAGGCTTTCTTTATGGGGGAACATACAGGGGGTTGCACATACAGGGGGTTCTTCCAAAGAAGTGGGGTTCTTTAATAAGTGGCACTTCTACTCTTGCACCATCCATCTGAACATTATATTCTCTCTTCACAGGTAATCTGCGTTTATATTCCCATGTCCTGCAAACTGAAAATTGACTGACCGCTTATATAAATTTTTGGTAATCTGCGTTTATATTCCCATGTCCTGCAAACTGAAAATTGACTGACCGCTTATATACATTTTTGGTAATCTGCGTTTATATTCCCATGTCCTGCAAACTGAAAATTGACTGACAGCTTATATACATTTTTGGTAAATCTGTTTGTCACCGCTGTCTCAACTACATTTGTAGCCATGCTCACATTATTTCAATGTTTATTTAACCATTAAGTCTTACCTAAATTATGGGTTCCCTTATCTTTACAATTTTGGCCTTTTAGTCCCCTTGCAGTTTGATTGTAGTGTGAATGTTATGTCCTGCTAGCTGTGTTCCTAATATGCCCTCCTAATTGATTAATTGCCAGATTCCATCCAAGCCCAACACAGTATATAACAAAGGCTTTCTTTACGGGGGAACATACAGGGGGCTGCACATACAGTGGGTTCTTCCAAAGAAGTGGGGTTCTTTAAATAAGTGGCACTTCTGCTCTTGCACCATCCATCGGAACATTTTATTCTCTCTTCACAGGTAATCTGCGTTTATATTCCCATGTCCTGCAAACTGAAAATTGACTGACCGCTTATATACATTTTTGGTCATCTGCGTTTATATTCTCATGTCCTGCAAACTGAAAATTGACTGACCGCTTATATACATTTTTGGTAAATCTGTTTGTCACCGCTGTCTCAACTACATCTGTAGCCATGCTCACATTATTTCAATGTTTATTTAGCCATTAAGTCTTACCTAAATTATGGGTTCCCTTATCTTTACAAATTTGGCCTTTTAGTCCCCTTGCAGTTTGATTGTGGTGTGAAAGTTATTCCTGCTAGCTGTGTTCCTAATATGCACTCTTAATTGATTAATTGCTAGATTCCATCCACACCCAACACAGTATATAACAAGGCTTTCTTTACGGGGGAACATACAGGGGGCTGCACATACAGGGGGTTCTTCCAAAAAAGTGGGGTTCTTTAAATAAGTGGCACTTCTACTCTTGCACCATCCATCTGAACATTTTATTCTCTCTTCACAGGTAATCTGCGTTTATATTCCCATGTCCTGCAAACTGAAAATTGACTGACCACTTATATACATTTTTGGTAATCTGCATTTATATTCCCATGTCCTGCAAACTGAAAATTGACTGACCGCTTATATACATTTTTGGTAATCTGTGTTTATATTCCCATGTCCTGCAAACTGAAAATTGACTGACCGCTTATATACATTTTTGGTAAATCTGTTTGTCACCGCTGTCTCAACTACATTTGTAGCCATGCTCACATTATTTCAATGTTTATTTAACCATTAAGTCTTACCTAAATTATGGGTTCCCTTATCTTTGCAATTTTGGCCTTTTAGTCCCCTTGCAGTTTGATTGTGGTGTGAAAGTTATGTCCTGCTAGCTGTGTTCCTAATATGCCCTCCTAATTGATTAATTGCCAGATTCCATCCACACCCAACACAGTATATAACAAGGCTTTCTTTACGGGGGAACATACAGAGGGCTTCACATACAGGGGGTTCTTTCAAAGAAGTGGGGTTCTTTAAATAAGTGGCACTTCTGCTCTTGCACCATCCATCTGAACATTTTCTTCTCTCTTCACAGGTAATCTGCGTTTATATTCCCATGTCCTGCAAACTGAAAATTGACTGACCGCTTATATAAATTTTTGGTAATCTGCATTTATATTCCCATGTCCTGCAAACTGAAAATTGACTGACCGCTTATATACATTTTTGGTAATCTGCGTTTATATTCCCATGTCCTGCAAACTTAAAATTGACTGACCGCTTATATACATTTTTGGTAAAGCTGTTTGTCACCGCTGTCTCAACTACATTAGTAGCCATGCTCACATTATTTCAATGTTTATTTAACCATTAAGTCTTACCTAAATTATGGGTTCCCTTATCTTTACAATTTTGGCCTTTTAGTCCCCTTGCAGTTTGATTGTGGTGTGAAAGTTATGTCCTGCTAGCTATGTTCCTAATATGCCCTCCTAATTGATTAATTGCCAGATTCCATCCACACCCAACACAGTATATAACAAGGCTTTCTTTACGGGGGAACATACAGGGGGCTGCACATACAGGGGGTTCTTCCAAAGAAGTGGGCTTCTTTAAATAAGGGGCACTTCTACTCTTGCACCATCCATCTGAACATTTTCTTCTCTCTTCACAGGTAATCTGCGTTTATATTCCCATGTCCTGCAAACTGAAAATTGACTGACCGATTATATACATTTTTGGTAATCTGGATTTATAATCCCATGTCCTGCAAACTGAAAATTGACTGACCGCTTATATACATTTTTGGTAAATCTGTTTCTCACCGCTGTCTCAACTACATCTGTAACTATGCTCACATTATTTCAATGTTTATTTAGCCATTAAGTCTTACCTAAATTATGGGTTCCCTTATGTTTACAATTTTGGCCTTTTAGTCCCCTTGCAGTTTGATTGTGGTGTGAAAGTTATTCCTGCTAGCTGTGTTCCTAATATGCCCTCTTAATTGATTAATTGCCAGATTCCATCCACACCCAACACAGTATATAACAAGGCTTTCTTTACGGGGGAACATACAGGGAGCTGCACATACAGGGGGTTCTTCCAAAGAAGTGGGGTTCTTTAAATAAGTGTCACTTCTACTCTTGCACCATCCATCTGAACATTTTCTTCTCTCTTCACAGGTAATCTGCGTTTATATTCCCATGTCCTGCAAACTGAAAATTGACTGACCGCTTATATAAATTTTTGGTAAATCTGTTTGTCACCACTGTCTCAACTACATCTGTAGCCATGCTAACATTATTTCAATGTTTATTTAACCATTAAGTCTTACCTAAATTATGGTTTCTCTTATGTTTACAATTTTGGCCTTTTAGTCCCCTTGCAGTTTGATTGTGGTGTGAAAATTATGTCCTGCTAGCTGTGTTCCTAATATGCCCTCCTAATTGATTAATTGCCAGATTCCATCCACACCCAACACAGTATATAACAAGGCTTTCTTTACGGGGGAACATACAGGGGGCTGCACATACAGGGGGTTCTTCCAAAAAAGTGGGATTCTTTAAATAAGTGGCACTTCTGCTCTTGCACCATCCATCTGAACATTTTCTTCTCTCTTCACAGGTAATCTGCGTTTATATTCACATGTCCTGCAAACTGAAAATTGACTGACCGCTTATATACATTTTTGATAATCTGTGTTTATATTCCCATGTCCTGCAAACTGAAAATTGACTGACCGCTTATATACATTTTTGGTAAATCTGTTTGTCACCGCTGTCTCAACTACATCTGTAGCCATCCTCACATTATTTCAATGTTTATTTAGCCATTAAGTCTTACCTAAATTATGCGTTCCCTTATCTTTACAATTTTGGCCTTTTAGTCCCCTTGCAGTTTGATTGTGGTGTGAAAGTTATGTCCTGCTAGCTGTGTTCCTAATATGCCCTCCTAATTGATTAATTGCCAGATTCCATCCACACCCAACACAGTATATAACAAGGCTTTCTTTATGGGGGAACATACAGGGGGCTGCACATACAGGGGGTTCTTCCCAAGAAGTGGGGTTCTTTAATAAGTGGCACTTCTACTCTTGCACCATCCATCTGAACATTATAT
Organism: Aquarana catesbeiana; assembly: GCF_042186555.1. NCBI lineage: Eukaryota > Metazoa > Chordata > Amphibia > Anura > Ranidae > Aquarana > Aquarana catesbeiana. Next base: position 359,831,151 of record NC_133328.1, on the reverse strand, counting down.
TCTCTCTTCACAGGTAATCTGCGTTTATATTCCCATGTCCTGCAAACTGAAAATTGACTGACCGCTTATATAAATTTTTGGTAATCTGCGTTCATAATCCCATGTCCTGCAAACTGAAAATTGACTGACCGCTTATATACATTTTTGGTAATCTGCGTTTATATTTCCATGTCCTGCAAACTGAAAATTGACTGACAGCTTATATACATTTTTGGTAAATCTGTTTGTCACCGCTGTCTCAACTACATTTGTAGCCATGCTCACATTATTTCAATGTTTATTTAACCATTAAGTCTTACCTAAATTATGGGTTCCCTTATCTTTACAATTTTGGCCTTTTAGTCCCCTTGCAGTTTGATTGTGGTGTGAAAGTTATTCCTGCTAGCTGTGTTCCTAATATGCACTCTTAATTGATTAATTGCCAGATTCCATCCACACCCAACACAATATATAACAAGGCTTTCTTTACGGGGGAACATACAGGGGGTTGCACATACAGGGGGTTCTTCCAAAGAAGTGGGGTTCTTTAAATAAGGGGCACTTCTACTCTTGCACCATCCATCTGAACATTTTCTTCTCTCTTCACAGGTAATCTGCGTTTATATTCCCATGTCCTGCAAACTGAAAATTGACTGACCGATTATATACATTTTTGGTAATCTTGATTTATAATCCCATGTCCTGCAAACTGAAAATTGACTGACCGCTTATATACATTTTTGGTAAATCTGTTTCTCACCGCTGTCTCAACTACATCTGTAACTATGCTCACATTATTTCAATGTTTATTTAGCCATTAAGTCTTACCTAAATTATGGGTTCCCTTATCTTTACAATTTTTTACCTTTTAGTCCACTTGCAGTTTGATTGTGGTGTGAAAGTTATGTCCTGCTAGCTGTGTTCCTATTATGCCCTCCTAATTGTTTAATTGCCAGATTCCATCCACACCCAACACAGTATATAACAAGGCTTTCTTTACGGGGGAACATACAGAGGGCTGCACATACAGGGGGTTCTTCCAAAAAAGTGGGGTTCTTTAAATAAGTGGCACTTCTTCTCTTGCACCATCCATCTGAACATTTTCTTCTCTCTTCACAGGTAATCTGCGTTTATATTCCCATGTCCTGCAAACTGAAAATTGACTGACCGCTCATATACATTTTTGGTAATCTGGATTTATAATCCCATGTCCTGCAAACTGAAAATTGACTGACCGCTTATATACATTTTTGGTAAATCTGTTTCTCACCGCTGTCTCAACTACATCTGTAGCTATGATCACATTATTTCAATGTTTATTTAGCCATTAAGTCTTACCTATATTATGGGTTCCCTTATCTTTACAATTTTGGCCTTTTAGTCCCCTTGCAGTTTGATTGTGGTGTGAAAGTTATGTCCTGCTAGCTGTGTTCCTAATATGCCCTCCTAATTGATTAATTGCCAGATTTCATCCACACCCAACACAGTATATAACAAGGCTTTCTTTATGGGGGAACATACAGGGGGCTGCACATACAGGGGGTTCTTCCAAAGAAGTGGGGTTCTTTAATAAGTGGCACTTCTACTCTTGCACCATCCATCTGAACATTATATTCTCTCTTCACAGGTAATCTGCGTTTATATTCCCTTGTCCTGCAAACTGAAAATTGACTGACCGCTTATATACATTTTTGGTAATCTGCGTTTATATTCCCATGTCCTGCAAACTGAAAATTGACTGACAGCTTATATACATTTTTGGTAAATCTGTTTGTCACCGCTATCTCAACTACATTTGTAGCCATGCTCACATTATTTCAATGTTTATTTAACCATTAAGTCTTACCTAAATTATGGGTTCCCTTATCTTTACAATTTTGGCCTTTTAGTCCCCTTGCAGTTTGATTGTAGTGTGAATGTTATGTCCTGCTAGCTGTGTTCCTAATATGCCCTCCTAATTGATTAATTGCCAGATTCCATCCACACCCAACACAATATATAACAAGGCTTTCTTTATGGGGGAACATACAGGGGGCTGCACATACAGGGGGTTCTTCCAAAGAAGTGGGGTTCTTTAAATAAGTGGCAATTCTGCTCTTGCACCATCCATCTGAACATTTTCTTCTCTCTTCACAGGTAATCTGCGTTTATATTCCCATGTCCTGCAAACTGAAAATTGACTGACCGCTTATATACATTTTTGGTAATCTGCATTTATATTCTCATGTCCAGCAAACTGAAAATTGACTGACCGCTTATATACATTTTTGGTAAATCTGTTTGTCACCGCTGTCTCAACTACATCTGTAGCCATGCTCACATTATTTCAATGTTTTTTTTTTAATCAAAACTTTTTATTTATTTCCGATGCAGAGAATGATCATACAAAGATAATACAGATTACCGTAAGGATTACAGAAATCAAGGTCCAACCAAAAAAAAAAAAGGGGAAAAAGCTAAATTATACAGTGCAAATTTTCATACATCTGAATAAAAGTTTTTATACTGCATCTTTGTCTACTATTGAATAATACCAACAGGTGTTTAACATACCTAACATAAAACTGTAGGGCGTGATCCCCTCTCCCCCTCCCCCCCCCCCCCCCGTCTGCTGCACATTCCTCAAACTAAATTCGTAACAATCTATCCATCACAAGCTGTGGGGGATCAAGAGCTGGGTCCGACAACCAAGGCTCCCATATCTTTTCAAATTTATTACCAGCATTTCTATGACGGTAAGCTAATTGTTCCCTGATTAGGAGTGAGTTTACATGTGCAATCCATTGCTTTCCCGTTGGTACAGTGTGCGCCATCCAGTGTCGAGCTATAAGCTTTCTAGCCAGATACAATAGCCTGGTAAGCATAATGTACATTCCCCTCTGGTACATTTCCTCATCAATCGCACCTAGTAAACACACCAGAGGAGTGGAGGGCACTGGCACCTGCGCCAACCGGGATACAATCTGTATGACCTCATTCCAGTATCTATTAAGCTTCGGGCACCGCCAGAGCATATGGATGAGGTCACCCTGATGTATTTTACATTTTGGGCACAGGGGTGAATCTCTCAGACCCCAACCAAACAGTTTAGTTGGCGTCCGATAGGTTCTATGCAAAATAAACAGCTGCGACAACCTATGAGACGCTGAGATGGATGTATTAGGGATTGATTCCAGTACCACATCCCATTGTTCATCATCAATGTCACCAATATCTATGACCCATTTAGCTCTGCATTTTAAGGAGGTATGGTCTTGATTGGAAGTGAGCAACACTGAATATATTGTAGATATCAGTCCTTTTCTAACCTTCGCATGCAGCAGTTCCCTCAGAAGTGGGGATGACGTTACAGACACGGGGATCACCCGACTCTGGGTCTGTAGGGCATGTCGAAGTTGTAGATACTGAAAAAAGCATCTATTGGGGAGTGCAAATTCCGAACGTAATTGCGCAAAAGATTTTAATATATTCCCCACATATAACTGTGAGAAAAACCAAATTCCCCTATGCTTCCACAGGGTAAATCCCTTTAATTTATTAAGTTCTGGGTATCTTGGGTTATCCCATAAGGGGGTGCACTCCAAGGGGCCGACAACCTTCAGTGCCCCCCGAACTGCGCCCCATACTTTTTTAAGAAGACCCGCTGTAGGTGAATTTGGGGGTAAGCTGGGGAGGTCCATTTCTAAATGGGAGCTGGCCTTCAAGTCCGGGTTTGTACGGACTACTAAACTTATTATGGGATCTTCTGAGATATCATCATCCCCCCACCCCATCAACTGCTGCAGTTGAGAGGCCAAAAAATATAATTTGGGGTGTGGTACCGCTAGGCCTCCTCTGTCTTTATGGTATTGTAGAATGTTTAAGCTAATTCTAGCACCCTTTCTTTTCCAAATGAGATCCCGCATCTGTGTATCTATTTTCCTGAACCATTTGTTAGAGATCCACATAGGGGAATTTTGAGTGACGTACAATAGTTGCGGGGCCCAGATCATTTTTATTAGGTTTATCCTCCCCACGACTGATAAGGGGAGTTTACACCAGCTAAGGGATTTCTCTTTTTGTTTCTTCAACAGGGGTTCCAAATTTAATTTGAGATACCTAGAGGTGTCCGGGGTCACCACCACTCCTAAGTATCGAAATGATTCAGCGATGGTGATTTGCCTTGCCTCCTGGAGCACGGGTTTAATAATGGGGTCTATAGGCATCATAATAGATTTGGACCAGTTTATTGTAAAACCTGAGAATCCTCCAAATTTAATTATAAGTGACATTAGTACCTGCAAAGATCTATCCGTATCTCCCAGATATAGCAGTGCGTCGTCGGCGTACAGTGAGATCTTTTCCTCTGAGAGGCCTCTACAGAATCCCACTATCTCAGAGGAACCACGGATCATGATAGCCAACGGTTCGACTGCCAAAGCAAACAGCAGGGGTGACAATGGGCACCCCTGACGAGTGCCTCTGTGTAACGCAAAGGACTGGGAAAGGGAGTTATTAATGCGGAGCCTTGCTCTAGGAGCTGAGTATAGAATCTTAACCCATTTAACGAACCTGTCACCCAGGCCAAAACGAGCTAGGATCTCCCAGAGGTAGGGCCACTCCACACTATCAAAAGCCTTAGCGGCATCCAAGGATAATATGGCCCTACCTCCAGGGTTATCCACTGGGGTCTGCAGGTTCACAAAGAGGCGTCTAATATTGTTAGTTGTAGATCTAGTGGGTATAAACCCAGACTGGTCTCTATGCACCAACTTCCCTATCACCCCGGACAATCTGTTTGCCAGTACTCGTGCTAAAAGTTTGACGTCTAGGTTTAAGAGGGATATGGGCCTGTATGAATCCGGTAAAAGTTTATCCTTACCCGGTTTAGGGATCACAACTATGAGGGCTTCTTGCATACTATCAGGCAGTGATCCTTCCTCCTCTGCCGCAGAAAAAGCTTGCAGCAGTGGTGGAAGTAAAATATCACTATATCTCTTGTAAACCTCAGCAGGCAATCCATCCGAGCCCGGAGACTTATGCTTCTTAGCCCCCTGGAGGGCTTCAGCCAATTCCTCCATAGTTATTGTAGCATCTAGCATACTCCTCTCATTCTCCGAGACTTGAGGGAAGGGACAATTCTGTAGGAATGCATCCAGCTCAGCGGAGCTAGACGCAGTCTTAGAGGAATATAAGTCCATATAGAATTGATAAAATATCTGCATAATGTCTGCTGTCCCGGAGCAAGTCTCCCCTGTCCCCGATTTAATAGCTAGAATGGAAGCCGTGTCTCTTTGTTCCCTGGCCAGCAGGGCAAGGAGATGACCCGTGCTCTCGCCCTCTTCATAATATTCCTGTTGTAGGAAGAACCTCCGTTTTTCGGCCGCTGATAAAACTACTGAGTTGTATAATGAGTGAGCCTCAATCCATGCCTCCCTATTCTCTTGGGATGGGTCTGAAATCATTTTCTGCTCTCTAGTTTGTAAATCCTCTCTAACCCTGGATTCCCACTCTCCTGATCTCCTTTTCACTCCATTAATTCCTCTGATCAGACATCCTCGCAGGAACGCCTTCAGAGAGTCCCACACAACAGCCGCGCTCGCGGATCCTCTGTTGAAGCGTAGGAACTCCCTCAAGGCATCAGCTATCCCATCCGGTTCTGGGAATAGCTCCAACCAGAATGGGTTAATCCGCCAGAGGGGTTTAACCTCCTGGGTTCCTACGTCTATCCGCACCCAAAAGGGAGAGTGATCAGATAGTAATCTAGGTTCATATGCGGAATCCACTACCCTCTGCAGCAGGGCAGTGTTGCCCAGGCCCAGATCTATACGTGAAAGACCACCATATGTGCTCGATCTACATGAATAACATTTCTCCATTGGATGCTTCTCCCTCCACACGTCTCTCAAACCCAATTCAGCAAGCATAAGTGCAAATGAGGTAGTACCCGGGGAGCGACCATTTTGTCTGGAATTTAAGGATATTCTATCTAAGTGTGTATCTAACACATTGTTGTAGTCTCCCAATGCTAGAACGGGGGTATTAGGATATAAGGCTATGAACTGGGCAAATTTCTTTAGAGGGTCTGAGGAATATGGGGGAGGAACATACATGGCCGCAACAATACACCTATAACCATTGAGCTTACACAATAGAAACACAAATCTGCCATCCCCATCAATCCTCTGCTGCAGACATTCAAAAGATATCCTCCCAGAGATCAGTACACTCACCCCCCTGGAGTAGGAGGAGTGCACCGAGTGAAACTGAGTAGGATATTTACGTGATTTCAACGTGTAAATCGAATTGAGCTGCAGGTGAGTCTCCTGAAGACAGACCAGGTGCGGCTGCATTCGAGCTAAATATTTAAACATTGCACTCCGTTTTGTTTTCTCCCCCAGTCCCCTAATATTCCAAGAAAGGAGCATTAACCCCCCAGTACCTCGGTTCGCCATTTCCAATCTGTTTTATAGGCAAAATTGAGGGCTGAGGAGCCACATGTTTTTTGTGTCACAGTACTATTTTCAGATAGTAAAACAATCCAGCCTGCCCTATTTACCACAGTATTCCTATACATCAATTCCCGCCACTGCTTGGAGTGTATAAGTATGAAGGGAGTTAAACAGACATATAATCGTCCAACCCGTGGGGGGAAGAGGGTCACACCTGGAGAGGGGAAAAGGAAGAACACACCCTTAAAAAAAACAAAGTGTCTGACCAACATGGCCGTACATAACCATAATAAACCCCAACGTGGGGAATTCAGTCCTCTCAGGACTCTGTAGAGGGGGCTCTTGCGTAGCCCAAGGGGCATGTATTTATTATCAAATCTTGCACCAACAAAATTGGAAACAGTATGTTGCTAATGCCGAAGTATCAGCATATAAAAGTGACGTGCAAAAATGAAAAAAAAATAATAACTCAAAAAGTAGAAAAAATATTTTCTGCAAAAATACAAAAAGGGGGATGTGGAAGCCAACTCCGCCATAATAGAAAAAGAAGGAATCAAATTTCAACAGAGCACCGCTTGAATAAGGTGCCGTACAGAAAAGAGAAACCGCACTCATGCAGGGCGTTGTGCTAAGGCACGCTCTTCTCTATCCAACCAGTTCATCGCAGCATTGGGGTTTTCAAAGAAATGGGACGTGCCATTAGCAATCACTTTCAATTTTGCCGGATACAACATGAAGTATTGGAGATTCAGGATCCTTAGCCTCTTCTTGATATCGGTGAATTTGGATCTTTGCCGCTGTACTTCCGCGGAGAAATCCGGAAATAATGAGACCGTAGCATTGTCCACTTTCAGGTTCCCAGCTGTTCTGGCATTACTCAGGATGGCGTCTCGATCCTTGTAGTTAAGCAGCCGAAAGAGGAAAGGACGCGGTGGAGCTCCCTGTGGTGGTGGCCTTGAGGGGACTCGGTGGGCCCTCTCAACCGCAAACATAGGAGAAAATACGGTGCTGCCAAATGTGTCCTTCAGCCAAGATTCAATAAAAGCTACCGGGTTTTTGCCCTCAGCTCTTTCCGGAATACCGACCGCCCGCACGTTATTTCTGCGCAGGCGGTTTTCCATATCCTCCAATCGGGCAGCATTCACAGACGCCACTGATGTCACATGTCGCACATCCCTCTGTAAGGGCTGCCACTCATCCTCCAATGTACTAAGTCTGCCCTCCAAAGCAGATGTGCGTTCGCGCAGCTTCTGCATATCATGCCTTATTAATGAAATCTCCCCCTTCATACCTTTCACTTCCCCAGTTAGTGCAGTTATAGATGAGCTGCAAGATGTAACTGCAGCAAAGATATCCCTCAGTGTGGGCTCAGGATCAGTGTCCTGCTGCAGAGATGCGGGGGCCATATTGGAGGAATGTGGGAGAGTACTCACATTTGCAGAAGCTGTTGCAAGCTGAGGAGGGATCCCATCCAGGGAGCTCATAACATCCTCCGGCAGCGCTTCCCCAGGATCAGGCATGAGGGTTGCTGAGAGGTCCCTCTGGGCAGAGTTAATGCCAAATAGGCGCTGGGCAGCCTCCTTTGCTGTGCGGGGCGGGAGGCCGCCATCTTGGCCAGGGGTGTCCAGTGCCGTTCGTGCCGCCGGTCCGCGTCTGGCCATTGTATCTTCGCTGATTTACCCCTCCGAGGATAGCTGACAGTCAGGGGATCACAGTGCACTAAGAGCCGAGTCTCTATGTATCAGGATGGCGGTGATATTTAGAGGATTTGTCAGGATTCCTGGCGGAGCTGTGCACTGTGCGTCTTACTCCATTCCCCGCTCGGCCACGCACATTATTTCAATGTTTATTTAGCCATTAAGTCTTACCTAAATTATGGGTTCCCTTTTCTTTACAATTTTGGCCTTTTAGTCCCCTTGCAGTTTGATTGTGGTGTGAAAGTTATATCCTGCTAGCTGTGTTCTTAATATGCCCTCCTAATTGATTAACTGCCAGATTCCATCCACAGCCAACACAGTATATAACAAGGCTTTTTTTTACGGGGGAACATACAGGGGGCTGCACATACAGGGGGTTCTTTAAATAAGTGGCACTTCTTCTCTTGCACCATCCATCTGAACATTTTCTTCTCTCTTCACAGGTAATCTGCGTTTATATTCCCATGTCCTGCAAACTGAAAATTGACTGACCGCTTATATACATTTTTGGTAAATCTGTTTGTCACCGCTGTCTCAACTACATCTGTAGCCATGCTCACATTATTTCAATGTTTATTTAGCCATTAAGTCTTACCTAAATAATGGGTTACCTTATCTTTACAATTTTGGCCTTTTTGTCCCCTTGCAGTTTGATTGTGGTGTGAAAGTTATGTCCTGCTAGCTGTGTTCCCAATATGCCCTTCTAATTGATTATTTGCCAGATTCCATCCACACCCAACACAGTATATAACAAGGCTTTCTTTACGGGGGAACATACAGGGGGCTGCACATACAGGGGGTTCTTCCAAAGAAGTGGGGTTCTTCAAATAAGTGGCACTTCTGCTCTTGCACCATCCATCTAAACATTTTCTTCTCTCTTCACAGGTAATCTGCGTTTATATTCCCATGTCCTGCAAACTGAAAATTGACTGACCGCTTATATACATTTTTGGTAATCTGCGTTTATATTCCCATGTCCTGCAAACTGAAAATTGACTGACCGCTTATATACATTTTTGGAAAATCTGTTTGTCACCGCTGTCTCAACTACATCTGTAGCCATGCTCACATTATTTCAATGTTTATTTAGCCATTAAGTCTTACCTAAATTATGGGTTCCCTTATCTTTACAATTTTGGCCTTTTAGTCCCCTTGCAGTTTGATTGTGGTGTGAAAGTTATGTCCTGCTAGCTGTGTTCCTAATATGCCCTCCTAATTGATTAATTGCCAGATTCCATCCACACCCAACACAGTATATAACAAAGGCTTTCTTTACTGGGGAACATACAGGGGGCTGCACATACAGGGGGTTCTTCCAAAGAAGTGGGGTTCTTTAAATAAGTGGCACTTCTGCTCTTGCACCATCCATCTGAACATTTTCTTCTCTCTTCATAGGTAATCTGCGTTTATATTCCCATGTCCTGCAAACTGAAAATTGACTGACCGATTATATACATTTTTGGTAATCTGGATTTATAATCCCATGTCCTGCAAACTGAAAATTGACTGACCGCTTATATACATTTTGGTAAATCTGCTGTCTCAACTACACCTGTAGCCATGCTCACATTATTTCAATGTTTATTTAGCCTTTAAGTCTTACCTAAAATTATGGGCTCCCTTATATTTACAATTTTGGCCTTTTAGTCCCCTTGCAGTTTGATTGTGGTGTGAAAGTTATGTCCTTCCAGCTGTGTTCCTAATTTGCCCTCCTAATTGATTAATTGCCAGATTCCATCCACACCCAACACAGTATATAACAAGGCTATCTTTACGGGGGAACATACAGGGGGCTGCACATACAGGGGGTTCTTCCAAAGAAGTGGGGTTCTTTAAATAAGTGGCACTTCTGCTCTTGCACCATCCATTTAAACATTTTCTTCTCTCTTCACAGGTAATCTGCGTTTATATTCCCATGTCCTGCAAACTGAAAATTGACTGACCGCTTATATACATTTTTGATAATCTGCGTTTATATTCCCATGTCCTGCAAACTGAAAATTGACTGACCGATTATATACATTTTTGGTAATCTGGATTTATAATCCCATGTCCTGCAAACTGAAAATTGACTGACCGCTTATATACATTTTGGTAAATCTGCTGTCTCAACTACATCTGTAGCCATGCTCACATTATTTCAATGTTTATTTAGCCATTAAGTCTTACCTAAAATTATGGGCTCCCTTATCTTTACAATTTTGGCCTTTTAGTCCCCTTGCAGTTTGATTGTGGTGTGAAAGTTATGTCCTTCCAGCTGTGTTCCTAATTTGCCCTCCTAATTGATTAATTGCCAGATTCCATCCACACCCAACACAGTATATAACAAGGCTTTCTTTACGGGGGAACATACAGGGGGCTGCACATACAGGGTTCTTCCAAAGAAGTGGGGTTCTTTAAATAAGTGGCACTTCTGCTCTTGCACCATCCATCTGAACATTTTCCTTTCTCTTCACAGGTAATCTGCGTTTACATTCCCATGTCATGCAAACTGAAATTTGACTGACTGCTTATATACATTTTTGGTAATCTGCGTTTATATTCCCATGGCCTGCAAACTGAAAATTGACTGACTGCTTATATACATTTTTGGTAATCTGCGTTTATATTCCCATGTCCTGCAAACTGAAAATTGACTGATCGCTTATATACATTTTTGGTGATCTGCGTTTATATTCCCATGTCCTGTAAACTGAAAATTGACTGACCGCTTATATACATTTTTGGTAAATCTGTTTGTCACCGCTGTCTCAACTACATCTGTAGCCATACTCACATTATTTCAATGTTTATTTAGCCATTAAGTCTTACCTAAATTATGGGTTACCTTATCTTTACAATTTTGGCCTTTTAGTCCCCTTGCAGTTTGAATGTGGTGTGAAAGTTATGTCCGGCTAGCTGTGTTCCCAATATGCCCTTGTAATGGATTAATTGCCAGATTCCATCCACACCCAACACAGTATATAACAAGGCGTTCTTTACGGGGGAACATACAGGGGGCTGCACTTACAGGGGGTTCTTCCAAAGAAGTGGGGTTCTTTAAATAAGTGGCACTTCTGCTCTTGCACCATCCATTTAAACATTTTCTTCTCTCTTCACAGGTAATCTGCGTTTATATTCCCATGTCCTGCAAACTGAAAATTGACTGACCGCTTATATACATTTTTGATAATCTGCGTTTATATTCCCATATCCTGCAAACTGAAAATTGACTGACCGCTTATATACATTTTTGGTAAATCTGTTTGTCACCACTGTCTCAACTACATCTGTAGCCATACTCACATTATTTCAATGTTTATTTAGCCATTAAGTCTTACCTAAATTATGGGTTACCTTATCTTTACAATTTTGGCCTTTTAGTCCCCTTGCAGTTTGATTGTGGTGTGAAAGTTATGTCCTGCTAGCTGTGTTCCTAATATGCCCTCCTAATTTATTAATTGACAGATTCCATCCACACCCAACACAGTATATAACAAGGCTTTCTTCACGGGGGAACATACAGGGGGCTGCACATACAGGGGGTCCTTCCAAAGAAGTGGGGTTCTTTAAATAAGTGGCACTTCTGCTCTTGCACCATCCATCTGAACATTTTCTTCTCTTTTCACAGGTAATCTGCGTTTATATTCCCATGTCTTGCAAACTGAAAATTGGCTGACCCCTTATATACATTTTTGTTAATCTGCGTTTATATTCTCATGTCCTGCAAACTGAAAATTGACTGACCGCTTATATACATTTTTGGTAAATCTGTTTGTCACCGCTGTCTCAACTACATCTGTAGCCATGCTCACATTATTTCAATGTTTATTTAGCCATTAAGTCTTACCTAAATTATGGGTTCCCTTATCTTTACAATTTTGGCCTTTTAGTCCCCTTGCAGTTTGATTGTGGTGTGAAAGTTTTATGCTGCTAGCTGTGTTCCTAATATGCCCTCCTAATTGATTAATTGCCAGATTCCATCCATACCCAACACAGTATATAACAAGGCTTTCTTTACGGGGGAACATACAGGGGGCTGCACATACAGGGGGTTCTTCCAAAGAAGTGGGGTTCTTTAAATAAGTGGCACTTCTGCTCTTGCACCATCCATCTGAACATTTTCTTCTCTCTTCATAGGTAATCTGCGTTTATATTCCCATGTCCTGCAAACTGAAAATTGACTGACCGATTATATACATTTTTGGTAATCTGGATTTATAATCCCATGTCCTGCAAACTGAAAATTGACTGACCGCTTATATACATTTTGGTAAATCTGCTGTCTCAACTACATCTGTAGCCATGCTCACATTATTTCAATGTTTATTTAGCCATTAAGTCTTACCTAAAATTATGGGCTCCCTTATCTTTACAATTTTGGCCTTTTAGTCCCCTTGCAGTTTGATTGTGGTGTGAAAGTTATGTCCTTCCAGCTGTGTTCCTAATTTGCCCTCCTAATTGATTAATTGCCAGATTCCATCCACACCCAACACAGTATATAACAAGGCTTTCTTTACGGGGGAACATACAGGGGGCTGCACATACAGGGTTCTTCCAAAGAAGTGGGGTTCTTTAAATAAGTGGCACTTCTGCTCTTGCACCATCCATCTGAACATTTTCCTTTCTCTTCACAGGTAATCTGCGTTTATATTCCCATGTCATGCAAACTGAAATTTGACTGACCGCTTATATACATTTTTGGTAATCTGCGTTTATATTCCCATGGCCTGCAAACTGAAAATTGACTGACTGCTTATATACATTTTTGGTAATCTGCGTTTATATTCCCATGTCCTGCAAACTGAAAATTGACTGACCGCTTATATACATTTTTGGTAAATCTGTTTGTCACCGCTGTCTCAACTACATCTGTAGCCATGCTCACATTATTTCAATGTTTATTTAGCCATTAAGTCTTACCTAAATTATGGGTTCCCTTATCTTTACAATTTTGGCCTTTTAGTCCCCTTGCAGTTTGATTGTGGTGTGAAAGTTATGTGCTGCTAGCTGTGTTCCTAATATGCCCTCCTAATTGATTAATTGCCAGATTCCATCCATACCCAACACAGTATATAACAATGCTTTCTTTACGGGGGAACATACAGGGGTCTGCACATACAGGGGGTTCTTCCAAAGAAGTAGGGTTCTTTAAATAATTGCACTTCTGCTCTTGCACCATCCATCTGAACATTTTCTTCTCTCTTCACAGGTAATCTGCGTTTATATTCACATGTCCTGCAAACTGAAAATTGACTGGCCGCTTATATACATTTTTGGTAATCTGCGTTTATATTTCCATGTCCTGCAAACTGAAAATTGACTGACCGCTTATATACATTTTTGGTAATCTGCATTTATATTCCCATGTCCTGCAAACTGAAAATTGACTGACCGCCTATATACATTTTTGGTAAATCTGTTTGTCACCCCTGTCTCAACTACATCTGTAGCCATGCTCACATTATTTCAATGTTTATTTAGCCATTAAGTCTTACCTAAATTATGGGTTCCCTTATTTTTACAATTTTGGCCTTTTAGTCCCCTTGCAGTTTGATTGTGGTGTGAAAGTTATGTCCTGCTAGCTATGTTCCCAATATGCCCTTCTAATTGATTAATTGCCAGATTCCATCCACACCCAACACAGTATATAAGAAGGCTTTCTTTATGGGGGAACATACAGGGGGCTGCACATACAGGGGGTTCTTCCAAAGAAGTGGGGTTCTTTAAATAAGTGGCACTTCTGCTCTTGCACCATCCATCTGAACGTTTTCTTCTCTCTTCACAGGTAATCTGCGTTTATATTCCCATGTCCTGCAAACTGAAAATTGACTGACCGCTTGTATACATTTTTGGTAATCTGCGTTTATATTCCCATGTCCTGCAAACTGAAAATTGACTGACCGCTTATATACATTTTTGGTAAATCTGTTTGTCACCACTGTCTCAACTACATCTGTAGCCATGCTCACATTATTTCAATGTTTATTTAGCCATTAAGTCTTACCCTATTTTTGGGTTCCCTTATCTTTACAATTTTGGCCTTTTAGTCCCCTTGCAGTTTGATTGTGGTGTGAAAGTTATGTCCTGCTAGCTGTGTTCCTAATATGCCCTCCTAATTGATTAATTGCCAGATTCCATCCACACCCAATACAGTATATAACAAGGCTTTCTTTACGGGGGAACATACATGGGGCTGCACACACAGGGGGTTCTTCCAAAGCAGTGGGGGTCTTTACATAAGTGGCACTTCTGCTCTTGCACTTTAGCGATTTGCACAAAGCAAACCATAGCAGATTGCAGGTGATCTCACTCTCATATTATCTCACCTTCTCTGAAACATGCACTCTTTACCTCTCCTCCTCTTCACAATTGCAGCCTCTCTCCTCAAGCTCTCTTTTCTACATCCCTCTGCTCCACCACACAATCTGTACATATCACCCTCACTTCTCCCCTCCCCCTATTACTGCACTCATCACCTCTTTCTAGCTCTAAGCTCACTAGCTAACATACCCCCCAGGATACTGAAGCATGTCCCCTCATACAAATCATGTTCTCATATTACCTCCCTCACTCTTCTGCTTCTCCTAATCGCTGGAGATATTTCCCCAAACCCTGGGCCTCCCTTATTTAACTGTGCCCAACACACCCATCACCATCACCCTACACCCCCTGGCAGTAGTCACAATCTACACAATTTAGTCTCCATTCCTCTTCTTCCCAACACCAGCCTCCCTCTCTCCTGCGCCCTCTGTTACGCCCGCTCTGTCTGCAACAAACTCACTGCTGTTCATGACCTCTTTGTCACTAATTCCTTAAATCTACTTGCTCTCACCGAAACCTGGCTCCACGAATATGACACCCTTTCTCCTGCTTCCCTCTCCCAGGGTATCCTTCACTGGACTCACTCCCCTAGGCCTAATGGACGCAAGGGAGGTGGAGTGGGATTCCTCCTATCCCCCCAGAGCACCTTCCAGGTTATTCACCATCCTCCCTCTTTTTCCCTCTCATCATTCGAAGCCCACTGTATATGTCTATTCTCTCCTACTTCCCTAAGAATTGCTGTGATCTACCGACCCCTTGGACCATTATCAACTTTCCTTGATGAGTTTTCTGCCTGGCTACCCTACTTTCTCTCTTCGGATATTCCCACAATCCTTCTCGGTGATTTCAACATCCCTGCTAATACAAACACTCTGCTACTTCTAAACTTCTTAGTCTAACCTCTTCAGTTGACCTGAAGCAATGGGTACAGGCTTCTACTCACTCTGATGGCAACACCCTTGACCTTGTATTCTCCTACCTATGCACTCCATGCAACTTCTCAAACAATCCTTTTCCCCTCTCCGACCACCACCTTATTAGTTTCTCTCTCCCCCTGTCTTCCACCACCTTTCCCTCCAATCGCCTAACCATCACCCGTAGAAACTTTCGCAACTTCAACTCCTCTCTCCTCTATTCTGCTACTGACCACCTCTATGACAAAATCTCTCCCCTGTCCTGCCCCAACCAAGCCACGTCCATCTGCAATAAATCTCT
This sequence comes from Aquarana catesbeiana, assembly GCF_042186555.1. Taxonomy (NCBI): domain Eukaryota; kingdom Metazoa; phylum Chordata; class Amphibia; order Anura; family Ranidae; genus Aquarana; species Aquarana catesbeiana. The sequence goes on along the minus strand of NC_133328.1, from coordinate 359,815,526 downwards.
GTCCTCCACCCTGGACAAGCTCGCTCCCCTCACTACACGCAGAATCAGGCCTCGACCCCTACAACCCTGGCAAACAGATGACACTAAAATTCTCAAAAAACGCAGTCGCGCTCTTGAGCGTCTGTGGCACAAGACTAAGTCTCTCAAAGACTTCAACCAATACAAATCTGCCCTCCAAAAATACTATTCTTTCCTCCACACTGCCAAGCAAACCTATGTTACAACTCTTATTAACACCTTCTCATCCAATCCCCGTAAACTCTTCTCTACCTTCAACTCTCTACTTTGTCCTCCACCGCCTCCACCCACTGACTTACTCACTGCCCAGGAAATCGCTAATCACTTCAAAAACAAGATTGATACAGTCCGTGATGAAATCTCCATTCTACGGGTATCTCCCCCAGCTACGACCCCATGTCAACAGGTACAATTGACACTCCCCCTATTCAAATCTGCTACTACAGATGAAGTTGCTAAACTCCTTTCTATCGCCCACCTAACCACCTGTCCCCTGGACCCTATTCCCTCTCAAATGCTACGGTCACCCTCTGACCCCATCCTACACTCTCTAACCCACATCTTCAATCTCTCCCTCACCTCTGGCATCTTCCCCGATGCTCTAAAACATGCACTGGTCACCCCCCTACTCAAAAAGCCATCCTTGGACCCTACCAATCTTAACAACTTACACCCTATCTCCTTGCTCCCCTTTTCCTCTAAACTCCTTGAACGCCTGGTTTACAACCAACTGAGTGACCACCTCATTAAAAACAACCTTCTTGATCCCCTTCAATCTGGATTTCGCCCTCAACACTCCACAGAAACTGCTCTTTTAAAACTCACAAATGACCTACTAACTGCAAAAACCAACGGACACTATTCTGTACTCCTACTTCTGGAACTTTCAGCTGCCTTTGACACGGTTGACCACCCCCTCCTCAAAAAAAAACTTTACTCCCTCGGTCTCCGTGACTGTGCTCTTCAGTGGCTCTCATCCTACCTATCCCAATGCACCTTCAGTGTCATTTACAATTCTACTTCCTCCGCTCCTCTTCCCTTCTCTGTCGGGGTCCCCCAAGGTTCTGTTCTTGGACCTCTTTTATTTTCAATCTACACCTCTTCCCTGGGTCAGCTGATAGCCTCTCATGGCTTTCAATATCATTTCTATGCTGATGACACACAAATCTATCTCTCCACCCCTCAACTCACTCCATCAGTCTCCTCACGCATCACTAACTTACTAACCGACATATCTGTATGGATGTCTCACCCCTTCCTCAAACTCAACTTGTCCAAAACCGAGCTTATAATATTTCCTCCCCCACGTGCCTCTTCCCCTGACTTCTCTGTCAATAGCAATGGCAAAACCATCCACCCGTCCCCACATGTCAGGGTGCTAGGTGTTATCCTGGATTCTGAACTCTCCTTTCAGCCCCACATCCAATCACTTTCCAAAGCTTGCTGCCTCAACCTCCACAACATCTCTGAACTGCGTCCCTTTCTAACCAATGAAACCACAAAGCTCCTGATTCACTCCCTAGTTATCTCTCGCCTTGACTACTGCAACTCACTCCTCATTGGCTTACCTTTAAACAGACTATCCCCCCTTCAGTCCATCATGAATGCTGCTGCCAGACTCATCCACCTTACAAACCACTCAGTGTCTGCTACCCCTCTCTGCCAATCCCTCCATTGGCTACCACTCGCCCAACGAATTAAATTCAAAATACTAACAATAAGTTACAAAGCCATCCACAACTCTGCCCCCAGCTACATCACTAACCTAGTCTCAAAATACCAACCTAATCGCCATCTCTGTTCCCCCCAAGACCTCCTGCTCTCTAGCTCCCTCATCACTTCCTCCCATATCCGCCTCCAGGACTTCTCCCGAGCCTCGCTCATCCTCTGGAATTCCCTACCCCAATCTGTCAGACTGTCTCCAAATTTATCCACTTTTAGGCGATCCCTGAAAACTTTCCTCTTCAGAGAAGCCTATCCTGCCTCCATCTAACAATTGCACTATTTTCTCCATTAGCTCATCCCCCACAGTTATTACCCTTTTGTATAACTTGACCCTCCCTCCTAGATTGTAAGCTCTAACGAGCAGGGCCCTCTGATTCCTCCTTTATTGAATTGTATTGTACTTGTACTGTCTGCCCTAATGTTGTAAAGCGCTGCATAAACTGTCGGCGCTATATAAATCCCGTATTATAATAATAATAATAATAATAATAATATGTATGGCTCAGATGTAGGATTATTCCCAAGAGCTAACTATAGGTTAGCTTATGCAAGTATGATCCAAACTTTAAATAAAAGTGAACCTGCAGTACTGGGGAAGTTATACATTGAGTTATCCAGAAATTCTGCAGGAATGGTACTTGAAGAATACAAAGATAGACACCTGGTGCTTGAAAAAGCCTATGTCAGCCTTACTGCATTGAAATCCCAGCTCCAGGTATCTATCCTTATATCCTTCACAAACTCACAGACTCATCTCAGTCCTGTTTATTCATCTTAGGCTTCTAATAGCAGGAGCTGTTTAACTTTACTTCTTTTTCTGGCAAGTGCTAATACATTAGGTTGTTTCTTATTATTATTTAGAAATTGTACTTGAGCTCTTACATTTCCAGGATAAAATATTTCCTTAGCCTCCCTTCAGTGCTGCAGATAATCAGATGTTGCAGAGGAGGATTGGAATTTCTGGAATTTTGACTACATGACCAAAACTGAAGGAGCAGCATTTTCTTAATAATAAAACAATAATAGAACAAATATATGTGGGATATGGGACTTTAAAGGTACATCATATGAATGAAAACACAATTAAATAAAATTATACAACTATTTATTAGAAAATCAATTTAAAAACAAAGAAAAAAAGGGGAGTACAGTTTACAGTCACAGTCAAAGGTAAACATCAATTACCAAACATTGACAGATGAAGGAACTGTAATCACATAGGGCTAAACATAACCATGGCCAGAGATTTCAACATGTTTCACTGAAGTGGCTTCATCAGGAAAAGGACGAGGGTATTTGATTAGTGAATAAGTATGCACATGATATGTTCAACCTTAGATGCATAAAAGAGACAAAAACAGAAAATTATAAAAAATATATTGGGATATCACACAACATTTATACAGGTGTATAGCTTGCACAACCATGACAACATCATACCCAAAACATACCCAAAAAAAACCCAACCACCCCCACATCACCCATCACCCATCACCTCCACACCCCCGACCACCACAGACACCCCACCTATGTCAGCTCCATACCTCAAAGGAGAGTTTCGGAATGGGCGCAGTTGCAGAGGTGTGCAGTAGGGGGGGTCCCAGAGTTCACTGCCAAAACAGTCCAGAAGAAATTGCCAGATCACCTGTAGGGAGGGATGTATATTTTGTAGTTGATAAATTAATCATCCAAAAATATGGGCAAATTTGTAATATATATTTTATGAATTATAGGAAAAATGCATATGTTGAGGATAGGGAGGGCATAAGTCCATAACACCACCTTATTAATGGACTGTACTCACCGTTATCCAGAAAAACAAATGTCTGTATTGGGAGCTCATGCGGACAGATAGGCACAGAATCGAGTGTACAAGTACAGCAATAAAAAACCCAAAACTGTCACGGCCGTCACAAAAATTTCTGAAATGATGTGTATATACCGTATTTATCGGCGTATAACACGCACCAGCGTATAACATGCACCCCAATTTAGGAGGGAATTTTAAGGAAAAAAAACTTTTAGGAGGGAAGTTGAAGGGAAAAAAACTTACATTTAAATGCCCTTGTCAGTGCAGCCTTGTCAGTGCAGCCATGTCAGTGCAGCCTTGTCAGTGCAGCCTTGTCAGTGCAGCCTTCCTCAGTGCAGCCTTGTCAGTGCAGCCTTGTCAGTGCAGCCTTGTCAGTGCAGCCTTCCCCAGTGCAGCCTTGTCAGTGCAGCCTTCCCCAGTGCAGCCTTGTCAGTGCAGCCTTCCCCAGTGCAGCCTTGTCAGTGCAGCCTTCCCCAGTGCAGCCTTCCCCAGTGCAGCCTTGCCCCAGTGCAGCCTGGGATCCCCTGTCCCTGCTTCCAGGGCTTCAAAATCGCGGTCCGCGATTTGAAAATGGCGCCGCTGGCGCCGAAGTACACAGAGCCGATCCTCGGCTCTTTCCGGCGGCTCTCGTTTACTTTCGGCTCCACTCGTAGTCCTGAGCGGAGCTATCCGAGTAGGTTCGGATAGCTCCGCTCGGGACTACGAGTGGAGCCGAAAGTAAATGAGAGCCGCCGGAAAGAGCCGAGGACCGGCTCTGTGTACTTCGGCTCTGGCGGCGTCATTTTCAAATCGCGGTCCGCGATTTTGAAATTTGGACAGCTCGGGATCGGCGGGGATCGGCGTATAACATGCACCTGCGACTTTCCCCTGATTTTAAGGGGAAAAAAGTGCGTGTTATACGCCAATAAATACGGTATGTATATGTCAGTACCATACATTAAAGATTATGAAATATATCTTTAAATCTTTGAGGGCATTTGCTCACCTCAAAGATGTCTCATCGCTGTATATGGGACTGCATCACACCCCAATCCCCACAGCTGGGAGAAAACAGAAAGGTAGAAGGATATCAAAGATAGTCAGCCAAAACTCCACAAAGGAGCACAAGGATGGCCAATGGCGATCTATATAAGAGAAACAGCAACAAGGATAATGCTTAGTTTGTAGTTAAATACAAAACGGGAACTCTGAGCCTCCTATATGCAGTTATAAGCTTACCCAGTGCCAGCGTTCCTGTTCAGCGTGAGCTCCCAAGCTGCCAAAGCAGGCTTCCAACATATGGGATTTAAATATCCCTTCCCATGCAAAAATGCAGCGCATGACGTCACGCTGCACCAGCTCCAAGCGGACGCAAAGGGGAGGTCCAAGAACCATGGACTAAAGACCAGGAACCAGATACCAGAACCCGGAAGTGTCTACAACTTCCGGTTAAGAAATAAACAGCACTGCAACCCACTATGGAGACAGTGCCGGACCAAAAGGATAGAAAAGTGGTCTAAAGAGATGGTATATGAAAAACTGGTCCCAGTTAGTCTGGAGCGCCATAGGACAACTGGATTCCTTAGGGCGGGTGTGCAACGAGGCAGCACTGCCCCAAGGGGCAAATTACCAGTGCCACTGCACATCCTTGGAGCGTCCATACAGGGATCTGTAGGCACTGGACTGGAAGGACAGCAGATGGTAAAAAAAAAATTGGATTCAATGCATATGCTGGCAAACACATTGCCAAACTATTGACGTATAATGAGCATGAATGTGGTCATGATTATGCATCACAATATCTGAATTTCCATAGTCTAATATTAATTGCATTTGTGTAATAAATAAATGGAAAGGCACATAATATATCACAAATAACTCAACATACATTTCTTTCCCTATATTCAAAATTAAACAGCAGGCAACCTTAGACGGGACAACCCGTCAAGTACAGATCATAGTATGACATGCACCTGAAGTCACATGATACTAAAAATCGATGAGTGATCCAAAGTGAAAGGGTAGATGAAAAATGAGGCCAGGTCCATGGCTGACACATCCAAATAGGTACCCATACTTTGAATCACTAATTCAGCAAAGTCAGAATGAGCATATCAGAGAAAGGACATTGTTCACAAAAAGGGCTTATAGCTAATCCCCTCAGTATCATGTGACTTCTGGTGCATGCCACACTATGATCTGTACAAATGCAATTAATATTAGACTATGGAAATTCAAATATTGTGATGCATAGTGTTGGAATTCAACATGAATATCGTATTTGTACATATATTTCATTACTATACCTAAGAGAAGAAAACTCACATGGTTTTTTGAAAGGCTGAAAGTGTCACACTTCCGGGAGGACAGGATGTGGCCTCCCAGGTTGGAATGTGGCCTGTTGAGCTCCCATTGCGCATGACAATGCTGGCTCCTATCTGTCTATGGGAATTTCCTGATTAACTACTATCCACCCAGGCTTCAAAGGCAGATAAACTGACAGGGATGATGGATGAGGTGAGATACAGGAAATCAAGGGCCCAGGTGTTTGTGAAATCTGACATCGGTCGGACGATGGCAATTCATGGGCCAACACTGCCCCCCAGAGGACTGCGATGACAGGGCGGACCATATGATGGCCTGTTGAGGGAACGCCCCAGAGACATTGTGATTCGTCCAAAGGAAAAGTTGGGCAGGCAAACGGGGGTGGTCTGGATGAGGTATGTTTGTTAAAAGGAAATGTTTGCTAAAGAAACGGTCTCTTGAAGACCTGAGGACCAGCCGAGGAGGATGTGCTAAGTATCAATCTTGTATTGTGTTATGATTGTAGGCCTTGTAATAGTGCAATTTCTTGTAGTATCTTTATGTTAGTGTTCCTAATTATGCTGTTTTAATACATTCCTATTTTTATTGGGAAATAAATGTAACTTGTTTTACTAGCAGCACCGTGTGTTTGGTTTCATAGCTAACCTGGTATTATTGGGATATTAACAATAGCATGTGCTCAGAGTTTAATAGGCCAACTAATTATAGGGACTAGACACATTAATACACAGATATAATATTAATAATTATATCGATTACTACAATTGGCACCCCAGACTGTGAATTTTATTTTTACACAGAATCCACAAAAACCTAATGTATTTTTTGTCTTGAGACCCTGTAAGCATAAATCCTCAAATACACCCAGAACTGAAAATCGTCTCTACTGTGGACAAGATTGGCGCTGGCTCGCGAATTCTGAAACCATGCTTGGATGGTCATGAAGATTCTGTGAAATATTTCATCAGGGAGACGGACGCGTAGAACCTGGTGAGATCTTCGGCTGATATATGTATATATGTTAAACGTTTATATCGTTAATGTGTTTTAGGCCTGTAGCCAGTAAACGGTACTGGTGAGTGAAGGGATTGATCATCCCTGGTACTGATAAAGCCTGCAGATTGACAGGATATACCACACATCTTTGAGGAAAAAGTGGGAGAAATATAGATTTTTATTTTTATTTTTTTGTTTTAATTTTTTTGTATTGATTTTCGTTTTTTCATTTTTATTTTTTATTTTTATTTTTTTTTTATTAATTTCATTACTAGTATTTTTTTTATTTTGTCCCCACGTGAGTGTGAAATAGCGCTCTGTTCCAACAGAAGTTCAATGTGGCCTGCAATCCAAGGGGTTTGGAAATCAGTGGGAATATAGTAAGGCATTGACTAAGAGTGTGCCTGGTGTTTTGCAAGCTGTAGAGCTGCAAGGAACAAAGTTGTTTTTAAACGGCTTTTGGATTTGTTTTTTTTTTGCTCTTGATTGTGGAACTACAAGTCAGAGTTTGCTTTCAAACAGTTTTATCTGTGTGTGTTTTGTTGTCTAGCTGTGGGCATTGTGTAAGCAACTTCAGTGTAGCTAGGTGCGAATTAGCATGGCAATGGAAGCCATTGAAGGTTTTGTTAACAAGTATGGTTGTGTTAGATTTGAGTCTTTACAAGAGAATGCATTAACACACCAATACAATGATCTATTGAAACAATGCAATACCCATAATGATGCCATAAAGTATAAAAAGTCTTCCAAAAAAGGTAAGAAACAGAGAATTGCCAATGCCATATGTATGTTGGTGAAGATGAAAGACATTGCTGAACAAAAAGAATTAGAATGGTATAGTGAGAGGAAACAATTATTTGAACAGGTACAAAGTGTAACAGAGAATATATTGGCAATGGTTGCAAAAGCAGATGCAAATGTTGCTGATCACATTCAACAATTAGTGACTGAGAAGTGTGTATTGGAACAGAGATTAGATGCGTTAGAAAAAACATGTATGTTGAAGGAACAATGTATTGCATCATTGAATCAAAAAGGTGCTGAGAGTTTGCGTGTTATCACACTGCTTAGGGAGGAATTACAGGGTGCACAGGCAACCATAATGGAGTTATCCTCCAAACATGCAAAAGCTGAATGTGCAATGGTGGAGGTACCCTCTGCACATGCACAGTGCTCAGCAAAGGTAGAAGTGAAGCATGCAGGAAAAACAGACTCTCTTATTGCTGCAAGTGATGTTGCTATGACAGAAATCAATGGTGGAGATGTAAATAAAAGTACGATAACTGTGATTGAAAGTGATTCAGGAGTTGAAACTTCTGATGACTCCTCAGACGATGAAAGTATAAAATCTGCTTATTCCAAGCATAGTAATCGTAGTAATAATGTCCAGCCATGTGAGTTTCCACTGCCGTATGCTCAAAGAAGGGCCTATGCAGAGAGACCAGCCCTCAAATGTTTTTTGTGTAAAAGGGGGGGTCACATCGCTAAATATTGTTGGGCGGCAAATAATGGTATCAAAAAAAGATCACAGTACCCCAAAACGACCCCAAGGCATTATGAAGTGTATTCTGCCCGATGGGGTAGCAACCCAAAGCATGGAGGCCATAGTAATCAAACCCATTTCCCTTTAAAGACCCAAATGCTGAGACTACAGACTGAGAATCTTCAGTATGGAGAACAGTTACGTAAAGTCCAAATGGAGGTAGCCGCATGGTTATTCAAATGTAGCACTGGGGGAAACAATGTTAGCAGCACTTAGTGAGCTGCATGGATGCTCCTTGCCATATTTTATTTATATACGACGCTCATATCTAAACCTTATACATAGCAAATTTTCCCCTACATTACAATTAATGGGAAAAGGCTTGGGGGACTTAAAAAGTCAATTGCCGTGATAATTATGTGTAATCACTGTCTTTGTGTTCCTTTTTTCCAGAGACCTTGGAAGAAGATAAAACTGGTTTGGATACTAATGTCTGTGTTTGTTTACAGGTTCTTCAAAGAGAGAACAACAGTGGGCACATTTAGCAAAACAGGGGTTAGGTTATGGTAAAGGCATAATCGATTATCAAATGGTACCATGAGCTCATTAATTAGTAATTGTTTGCAAACAATGAAAAAAAGTAAGATAAACAATAGTCAGGCATTAAGGGTTTCAAGTGTTACAAGTGAAGTTACAAATGTTGTGATGAGGTACAGATGTTTTGTTTTTTTGTTTTTCCCATTAACTAATTGTCTTTCAGATGGAAATGAGCACTTACTCTTCTCAGGAGGAAAATCCATGGATGTCTTTAGTTAAAAGTTGAGTGTTTGTCATTGTCTTATGGTGGTTGTCTTGTCATGTTGTTTTTGTGTGATAATGGCCAGAATTTTAATTTCTTTTGTTATTAAGTTTTTTTTAATTTTTTAAATATTTTTTTTTAGTCATCCATTTTATTTTTTTTAGTCATCCATTTTATTTTTTTTAGTCATCCATTTTATTTTTGTTTGTTCAGGTGGAGAAATTATTGTTTAGTCCACCTGAAAGGGGGGTAATTGGCTATTCCGTCAATTAGCAACTGAATAGATGGTCATGGGATATGTCCTGCAGCTGAATACATCTTGTTGATTTAAGACAAGAGTTGTTGGTAGGAAGCCATTCTAGCTTCTGGAGTTTGTTTTTTCTCTTTGTTTTATGTTCATTCAGGTGGGAAAAGTTACAAGGTGTACACTTTGTCCACCTGAAAGGGGGGTTGGTGCATAGGTCTGAAAATACAGATAATGCATTGTGTTTTTGATGCTTAAATTGAGAATTTTTAAGAGTCAACATTGACGTTCGTTTTGTTTTTAAATTGTTGATCATACCAGGGGGATCCATTTTAGAGTGGGTTCAGCCTAAAGAGGTCATGGTTGTTTTGATTGGTTGGTCAGGGTTGCAGAAGCCAGGAATACTAAGTTCCTGGGTTCCAAGGAAGGAACTATAAGTAAACGTAGTAAGCGAGCAGATATTATGGATAAGAATTTGATTCTGCTCTTGTTTTTTTCACTTCCAGAGTCCTGGTGAAGCGTGATTGGAGAGGTCTCTGGAACAGGGATGACAGATGTTCATCTGGTTGGCAGTTTGTTTCTGCCATATTACACCGCAAATTTGTTCTGATAAACATCAGGAGAGAAGGGACAAACGAAAAGATTCAGTTTAATACTTGTTTTGGCTTATGGACAATTTAGGGCTAATGCTGGATCTGAAGGACTTTGCCCATCAACGAGACTTGTGAAACATTTTTACCGGAGTCTCTCCTGAGGAATGCAAACATGCTATTAATACATGTGCAATGGGTTGGAGGTTGGGGAAGGAATATACACATCCAATCTGTCAGAACCTGAAATGTAAAATATGTTTTTTTTTTGTTGAAGGAAGGAATTGAAAGAAGAAAAGGTTTTTTAATGTATGACATGTATTGACGTAACGGAAGTAATATGGTGCAGGTACCCAGGAGATTGGCGCTTATACATAATAAGGTGTCGGTTGGCCAGACTGGAGGTTGGCCAGGTGACACATCAATGGGGTGAAAATTTCTTTGTATAGGGAGATACGCCTGGTTGATGTCTCACCTGAGAGGTTGAAACCCGGCACAGGGAAGGCCAGTGAATACACACAGGAGCATGCTCCGTTAGATACAGGGAGCAAAACGCTGGCTACCAGGGTACAGTATGCCTTCACCACATGGCATTTCAATGTCTCGCAATGGTTGGTAAAATTCCATTACCCTATATGTGCTGAATATACACTGAATCAAGTGCAGTCAGTATACCAGTGACTTGCTCCCAGAGATGTGCGGACACAGAATGAGGTTCATGCAGGGCGCGTATTTCTGAGGAGTAACCCAAAAGAGGAGGGATGTATTCAGCACTATATTGGGGGAATAGGAGCTGGGATGGGTGTTGGTAATGGGGTGGACATCGGCCTCCTGAGGAACAAGCTCGCAGCCATAGCTTCAGAGAATAAGCGGGGCTTTGTTACTCAGAGAGATTGGTGGCATCCTTAATAACATTCAACAAAGTCACATAAATACCCAGGTTAAAGTGGTTCAAGATTTTGTCAACCATGTTGAGAGGTTGGTAGAGAATGTGATGGTATAGGACAGGAATCTGTCATTGGCTACTAATGTACCGTTGGTCATGGAACTAGGATGTTCTGTGAACCTGACAATAGCTAGAGGAGCATGGTGTACCCTTGGCGGTGTCTCTGAAATCCAGACACAGGAATGGAATTATGTGGTACCGCATATTGCCAATCTGTCTGTGGATGTCAACCAGAACCGCCCTGTTAATCTGAGAGCCCTGAACCTTGGTATGGGAAGGAAGATACAGGAATGGTTAACAGATTGGGATAGAGATGAGAGCCTTATGAGGATGCTGCAGCAAGAGAGAGCTAATGCTACTATAGCCATCTACCATGACCAGAATGTAATAAAGGAGGTAGTACATCAACTAGAAAATGATGTGGGAGGGTCTTGGTGGGAGGTAATATTCGGACATTCCAGTAAGGCCAACAGTATTTTGAATTATTTGATACATCCCATGGTAATATTACTCATTATTGCTGCAGTTTCATCATTGGTTCAAGTTGGTATGTGTTATTGGACTTGATATTTATATAGAAGGGTCACCCAGTTATCTATGCAAGCTGGGGAACGAAGTGATGGTAGGGTCTCTGCGTACAAGTTAGAGACTTTGCTGCCAAGTCAGAGCCCTGCAATACCACTGACATGCCCGAAATCTGATGGGTCATAGGTATATATGTATATATTATGGTAATGGGTGATTTATGTCATGGTATAGTATGATAAAGGAATATTTTAAGCTAGTAACATGGGCAAAAGGCCCTCCTCGAGACTCTATATCTGAAAGCTGGTTAAGATGCTGCTCTGGATGTGTGCTGGTGAATGAGTGTATGGACACCCCTTGCCTGTTTTATACCCCTTCATGAAGATGTTAGAAAAAAGAAGCTACAGAATGGTGACATGGGAGCTGTCACGGAAGAATGATGTTGGTGTGTCACACAGTAACAAAGTGGCACGTGTTGGGAAACACAGCACGTTAGAACCGTAATGGACTGTTCCACAGGAGCTGGTTCTGAGGCCTATGTTGAGAGGCGCAACATGCGTTAAGACATTTATGGACTGTTCCATAGGGGCTGTTTCTGCACATGTTGAAAACACAACACGTTAAGACGGTTAAAGACTGTTCTATAGGTACTGGCTCAGGAAACACATGTTGGGGAGGAAACAGTTATGGACTGTTCAATAGGAGCCGTGTCCGAAGAAGGGTGGTATACGCCCTTTAGGCGCAAAGCGGCATATGTTGGATAGCAACATGGTTTAATATCTTACTTCTGGTATTTCACTTCCTGTTTGACACAGCCAGGTAGGAATGAAACACATCAAAGCTTTGTGATCAGAAGAACAAAGCCTTGGCTCAAGCCCACCTGCTGTGACATGTGTGAGTACAAATTTCAAAGAGACCACTGCTGCCAAGATGTCTATTAAAGATCTGACACAGGGCTAATAGAGAAGCTGGCCCTGGTGGACAATATACCATGCTTCCTGGAGAATGGGCAGACATTTGGGAGGGATACCTCCTCGGCAATGTATATTGGATAAAAGGCAAATGGGGGTGACTACGAGTGGGCGTGTATGTTTGAATGAAAGGAAGACACAGGCTTTTTGTTCCCCCTCTTGGTTGCTGAGAAGCCTGCTGTAAGGGTCTCCCTATGCTATCTTGGGACCTTGCTCTGACCGAGGGCTTGGGCCTATATTCCATGAGGCCCAAACCCCCTTTATCATCCAGAACCCGCAGAGGAAACCATGTGTGATAAGTATCTTTGATATTTCATTGTTGTTATATGTTGTAGCGATGTGCTGTTAGTAAAGTGTGTTCTGATTGTAAGCTATGTAACATTGTAATACCCTTTTAGTACCTTTATGATAGTTTCCTAACTCCTTGGGAAATAAAATAAGATATTGTTTTACTAGCAGCACCGTGTGTTTGGTTTCATAGCTAACCTGGTATTATTGTGATATTAACAATAGCATGTGCTCAGAGTTTAATAGACCAACCAATGATAGGGACTAGACAAATTAATACGCAGATATAATATTAATAATTGTATCGATTACTACACATAGTCATGACCACATTCATGCTCATTATACGTCATTGGTTTGGCAACTAATTGGCCCCCCTTGGACACCTCTGCAACTGCGCCCATTCCGGAACTCTCCTTTGAGGTATGGAGCTGACGTAGGTGGGGTGTCTGTGGTGGTCGGGGGCGTTGAGGTGATGGGTGATGTGGGGGTGGTTGGGTTTTTTTTTTTGTTCTTGTTTTGGGTATGATGTTGTCATGGTTGTGCAAGCTATACACCTGTACAAATATTGTGTGATATCCCAATATATTTTTTATAATTTTCTGTTTTTGTCTCTTTTATACATCTAAGGTTGAACATATCATGTGCATATTTATTCACTAATCAAATACCCTCGTCCTTTTCCTGATGAAGCCACTTCGGCGAAACATGTTGAAATTTCTGGACGTGGTTATGTTTAGAACTATGTGATTACAGTTCCTTCATCTGTCAATGTTTGGTAATGGATGTTTACCTTTGACTGTGACTGTAAACTTTACTCCCCTTTTTTTCTTCGTTTTTAAATTGATTTTCTAATAAATATTTGTATAATTTTATTTAATTGTGTTTTCATTCATATGATGTACCTTTAAAGTCCCATATCTCACATATCTTTGTTCTACTATCTTTTAGGGATGCTGGTACAATTATTATTTTCGTGTGCTTTTGAAAACTGACCTCTACCCTATTCCTTGATACACAACCCAGGGTGGATAACACACCCAAGATAATCCTCCTTTTGGGGTTCAGAGATCAGCAACCAAATTATACTAGTTCTGAAAAATATATATTTTTGATTATAACAATATTTAAGCTATCTTTTGTAACAGAAAATGTTCTTTTCTTCTTATTGTACTTTAATAATTTGTTTTTTCTTTCCTGATCCGCTTATTCTGGCATAAGGAATTCTTTGAAAGATATGTGACAAATCAGATTGTACCATGGGGCTTACACATCCAAATCTTTCCAAATATGAAAAAGGTTGAACCAAATGTGAAAAAGGCATGGACATAATTTACAGTCATGTTCTCTACAAATGATGCAAATTCTTAGTGATCAGTACAAAATAGACATTGGTGAATAGGGATGAGCTTCGAGTTCGAGTCGAACTCATGTTCGACTCGAACATTGGATGTTCGCTAGTTTGCCGAACAGCGAACAATTTGGGGTGTTTGCGGCAAATTCGAATGCCGCGAAACACCCTTTAAAAGTCTATGGGAGAAATCAAAAGTGCTCAGTTTAAAGGCTAATTTGCATGGTATTGTCCTTGAACCAAATGTGAAAAAGGCATGGACATAATTTACAGTCATGTTCTCTACAAATGATGCAAATTCTTAGTGATCAGTACAAAATAGACATTGGTGAATAGGGATGAGCTTCGAGTTCGAGTCGAACTCATGTTCGACTCGAACATTGGATGTTCGCTAGTTTGCCGAACAGCGAACAAATTGGGGTGTTTGCGGCAAATTCGAATGCCGCGAAACACCCTTTAAAAGTCTATGGGAGAAATCAAAAGTGCTCAGTTTAAAGGCTAATTTGCATGGTATTGTCCTAAAAAGGGTTTGGGGACCTGGGCCCTGCCCCAGGGCACATGTATCAATGCAAAAAAAGTTTTAAAAACGGCCATTTTTTCGGGAGCAGTGATTTTAATAATGCTTAAAGTCAAACAATAAAAGTGTAATATTCCTTTAAATTTCATACTTTGGGGGTGTCTATAGTATGCCTGTAAAGGGGTGCATGTTTCCCATGTTTAGAACAGTCTGACAGCAAAATTACATTTCAAAGGAAAAAAAGTCATTTAAAACTACTATTAATGAGCGGCTATTAATGAATTGCCGATCCGACAATACACATAAAAGTTCATTGATAAAAACTGCATGGGATTTCTCCACAGGGGAACCCCCGAACCAAAATAAAAAAAAAATGATGTAGGGGTCCCCCTCAAAATTCATACCAGACCCTTCAGGTCTGGTATGGATTTTAAGGGGAACCTTGTGCCAAAATTAAAAAAAAATTGGCGTGGGGTCCCCCCAAAAATCCATACCAGACCCTTATCCAAGCACGCAACCTGGCAGGCCACAAGAAAAGAGGGGGGATGAGAGAGTGCCCCCCTCCTGAACCGTACCAGGCCACATGCCCTCAACATTGGGAGGTTGCTTTGGGGTAGCCCACCAAAGCACCTTGTCCCCATGTTGATGAGGACAAGGGCCTCATCCCCACAACCCTTGGCCAGTGGTTGTGGGGGTCTGCGGGCGGGGGGGTTATCAGAATCTGGAAGCCCTCTTTAACAAGGGGACCCCCAGATCCCAGCCCCCCCTGTGTGAAATGGTAAGGGGGTACAAAAGTACCCCTACCATTTCACAAAAAAAACTGTCAAAAATGTTAAAAATTACAAGAGACAGTTTTTGACAATTCCTTTATTTAAAGTCTTCTTTTTTACATCTTCTATCTTCTTTCTTCTATCTTCTTTTGGTTTCATCCTCCATCTTCTTCTTCCTCCGATCCTCTGCTTCTTTCTCCAGTGTTCTCGTCCGGCATCTCCCTCCGCGGCATCTTCTTCTCTTCATCTTCTTCTCTTCATCTTCTTTTCGGGCCGCTCTGCATCCATGATTGGATGGAAGTCTCCCGCTGTGTGACGCTTCTCTCTTCATCTTTTTCTCTTATCTTCTTCTCTTCATCTTCTTGTCTTCATCTTCTTGATGAAGAGAAAAAGATGAAGAGAGAAGCGTCACACAGCAGGAGCCTTCCATCCAATCATTTTAAATTTTGGTGTGGGGTTCCCCTTAAAATCCATACCAGACCTGAAGGGTCTGGTATGAATTTTGAGGGGGGACCCTTACGTCATTTTTTTTTTAAATTTGGCGCGGGGTTCCTCTTACTATCCATACCACACCTGAAGGGCCTGGTATGGAATTTAGGGGGACCCCCACGCCAGTTTTTTTTTTTAATTTTGGTTTGGGGTTCCCCTGTGGGGAAATCCCATGCAGTTTTTATCAATGAACTTTTATGTGCATTGTCAGACCGGCAATTCATTAATAGCCGCGAGTAATTTTAAATGACTTTTTTTCCTTTGAAATGTCATTTTGCTGTCAGACTGTTCTAAACATGGGAAATATGCACCCCTTTACAGGCATACTATAGACACCCCCCAGGTATGAAATTTAAAGGAATATTACACTTTTATTGTTTGACTTTAAGCATTATTAAAATCACTGCTCCCGAAAAAACGGACAATTTTAAAACTTTTTTTTGCATTGATACATATCCCCTGGGGCAGGACCCAGGTCCCCAAACACTTTTTATGACAATATCATGCATATAAGCCTTTAAAATTAGCACTTTTGATTTCTCCCATAGACTTTTAAAGGGTGTTCCGCGGCTTTCGAATTTGCCGCGAACACCCCAAATTGTTCGCTGTTCTGCGAATTGGCGAACAGCCGATGTTCAAGTTGAACATGAGTTCAACTCGAACTCAAAGCTCATCCCTAATGATAACGACCCAAATAATGTTCAAGCATCAGGCTCACAAAATTCCAAATTGGATGGTTTAACCTTTGAGGATTTACGAGCTCTACAGGATCTAATGGACCAGTGGGACGAGAGCAACCCGGAGGAGGTTGGTTGGACCTTTAATCCATCCGGAACAACTACCACTCAATCTGAGGATCGGGGGGTTTCTCCTCCCAATCCTTCTCTAACACTTCCTGTAGGTGTTACTTTTGGTACACCGAAGTCATATAAACCCAAATCTTAGTCATTCCCTATTTTGCAGGGAAACTCCAATATATGGGCCTTCGTGATCCAGGTCACTAAAGAGATTGAATCCACTAATTGGCAAACTGGACCTCTGTCCAACTTACCTAAGCATTTGAAAAAGGCATTGCAGAATCTAAGATCTAACAAGAATATTGTAATAAAACCATCTGACAAAGGTGAAAACTTTGTCATAATGGATATAGAACAATATGAACAAATGTGCTTTGATATTGTTCTTAATACCAATTGGTATAGACCAGTTCCAAGATCTCATGTAAATTACTATATGAGGCTCTACAAAGACATTCTTGCTAAAGCACACTATAGAGGCATTATAGACTCCAGTACACTTAAATTCCTAGATTTTAGCAATTTCATCACTCCAACGTTTTATGCGCTACCCAAGGTGCACAAAAATCTACAGCACCCTCCAGGTCGACCAATAATTTCGGGCTGTGGATCACTGACTGAGAGGGCTAGTCAACTAGTCGATGAATACCTATACCCCCACGTGAATGGGCTTTTTTCATTTGTCAAGGATACCATTGAACTATTGAAAATATTGGAGGGGCTACAGCTGCCCCAAGGATGTTAGTTGGTTGCAATTGACATAGAGGCCCTGTACAACTCCATACCACATACTAGAGGTGTGGAAGTTGTCCGGGAATTTCTGAACGAGCGCGACCTTGATTTGTGGAATACAACAAATTTGTCATTGAGATACTCAATTTCATACTTACACACAACATCTTTGTATTCAAGGGTTCCCACTACCTCCAGGTACAGGGTGTGGCTATGCGGGCGAAATGTGCCCCCTCCTAGGCCAACCTGTACCTGGGGGGGTGGGAACAAGATCTTTTCTTTGATGAGTGCAAATCGGAGGCTATTGGCCAGATTGTATCATGGCATTGATACATAGATGATGTCTTCATGGTGTGGGCAGGATCAAGGGAACATCTACTAGAGTTCCTGGATGGGTTACAAATGAACACATACAATCTAACATTCACATATACATTCGATCAATCAAGAATCACCTTTCTGGATGTAGAAATTTTCATCAATGAAACAGGAACACTTTGTTCTACTTTATACAGAAAACCCTCAGCAGGAAACAGCTTGCTACACGCTAGCAGTTCACATCCAGAGAAATTGATCAAAAGTATCCCCTATAGTCAATTTTTAAGATTGAAACGCAACTGTACACAGGATACAGATTTCCAAAAGGAGGCAAACTTGCTACGTGAATGCCTTTTAGCCAGGGGCTATAGCAGAACATGTTGAAAAAAGACTTCAATAGAGTGAAGAACCAGAATAGACAATTGATACTGTATAAACCCAGACGAAATAAAGTATCTTCATCAACACGGGTTATTACCAAATTTAACCGACAACATGCTAAAGTGCGACATATTTACAACAAATTCTGGTACCTATTGGCAGCTGACCAAAAGATCTCTAAGTTTGTTAAACCCCACCCAGAGATTACTTTCAAATGTTCTCAATCATTAAGAGACACTTTGGTAAGTAGCCAATGCCATTATAGTAATCTGGCTACCCTTAAATCTAAATTACCGGGTACTTACCCTTGTGGCAAGTGTAACTATTGTCCCTTTATTTTAAAGGGAAGAAGTATTGTTCTTCCCAACAACAACATCTGGACTCCCAAACACAGAACCAATTGTCAATCAGTCGGCTCGATATATTTAATAAAATGTCGTTGTGGAGCATTCTATGTGGGGAAAACAAAGCGCCCACTATTTTGTAGAATCAGGGATCATGTGTCCCTGATTTCTAAACACAAGATGGAAACACCAATAAGCCGCCATGTGGGGTTATACCAAAATTTTGATCTAAAATCCATTGGCTTTTTTAGCCTTGAACACCTTCCCGAACATGAACACGGGGGGGATATAGATAACAAGCTCCTTCAGTTGGAGACGAGATGGATCTACTCTCTACAGGCCACTTGGTTTCCAGGCCTTACTGAGGGGATTAGCTATAAGCCCTTTTTGTGAACAGTGTCCTTTCTCTGATATGCTTATTCTGGCTTTGCTGAATTGGTGATTCAAAGTATGGGTACCTATTTGGAGGTGTCGGCCATGGACCTGGCCTCATTTTTCATCTACCCTTTCACTTTGGGTCACTCATCGATTTTTAGTATCATGTGACTTCAGGTGCATGTCACACTATGATCTGTACTTGATGGGTTGTCCCGTCTAAGGTTGGCTGCTGTTTAATTTTGAATATAGGAAAAGAAATGTGTGTTGAGTTATCTATGATATATTATGTGCCTTTCCATTTATTTATTACACAAATGCAATTAATATTAGACTATGGAAATTCAAATATTGTGATGCATAGTCATGACCACATTCATGCTCATTATACGTCATTAGTTTGGCAATGTGTTTGCCAGCATATGCATTGAATCCAATTTTTTTTTTATCCCATCTGCTGTCCTTCCAGTCCAGTGCCTATAGATCCCCATATTGACGCCCAAGGGTGTGCAGTGGCGCTAGTAATTTGCCCCTTGGGGCGGTGCTGCCTCGCTAGACAACAGAGGTATCCTGTTGTCCTATGGTGCTCTGGACTAACTGGGACAAGTTTTTCATATACCATCTCTTTAGACCACTTTTCTATCCTTTTGGTCCGGCACTGTCTCCATAGTGGGTTGCAGTGCTGTTTATTTCTTATTCGGAAGTTGTAAACACTTCCGGGTTCTGGTATCCGGTTCCTGGTCTTTAGTCCATGGTTCTTGGACCTCCCCTTTGCGTCCACTTGGAGCCTGTGAGGTGTGACATCATGCGCTGCATTTTGGCGCCATGGGGAGGGATATTTACATTCCATATGTTGGAAGCCTGCTTTGGCAGCTTGGGAGCTCATGCTGAACATGGACGCTGGCACTAGGTAAGCTTATAACTGCATATAGCAGGCTCAGAGTTCCCGCTTTGTATTTAACTACAAACTAAGGATTATCCTTGTTGCTGTTTCTCTTATATAGATTGCCATTGGCTATTCTTGTGCTCTTTTGTGGAGTTTTGGCTAACTATCTTTTGATATCCTTCTACCTTTCTGTTTTCTCCCAGCTGTGGGGATAGGGGTGTGATGCAGTCCCATATACAGCGATGAGACATCTTTGAGGTGAGCAAATGCTCTCAAAGATTTAAAGGTATATTTCATAATCTTTAATGTATGGTACTGACGTATACATATATACACATCATTTCAGAAATTTTTGTGACAGCCATGACAGTTTTGGGTTTTTTATTGCTGTACTTGTACACTCGCTTCTGTGCCTATCTGTCCGCATGAGCTCCCAATACAGACATTTGTTTTTCTGGATAACGGCGAGTACAGTCCATTAATAAGGTGGTGTTATGGACTTATGCCCTCCCTATCCTCAACATATGCATTTTTCCTATAATTCATAAAATATATATTACAGATATGCCCATATTTTTGGATGATTAATTTATCAACTACAAAATATACATCCCTCCCTACGGGTGATCTGGCAATTTCTTCTGGACTGTTTTGGCAGTAAACTCTGGGGCCCCCCCTGGACACCTCTGCAACTGCGCCCATTTCGGAACTCTCCTTTGAGGTATGGAGCTGACATAGGTGGGGTATCTGTGGTGGTCGGGGGTGTTGAGGTGATGGGTGATGTGGGGGTGGTTGGGGTTTTTTTTTGTTCTTGCTTTGGGTATGATGTTGTCATGGTTGTGCAAGCTATACACCTGTACAAATGTTGTGTGATATCCCAATATATTTTTTATAATTTTCTGTTTTTGTCTCTTTTATACATTTAAGGTTAAACATATCATGTGCATATTTATTCACTAATCAAATACCCTCGTCCTTTTCCTGATGAAGCCACTTCACACTTGGGAGTCCGAGTGGGGTGAGTGCTTTGTAAAATGATGGATTATTGTGGCCAGGCATGGGATGGCTTTGTCTCAGAAGTACAACAGGTCTGATCCAAAGATGATGTTACTGAAGCAGAAGTAGACAACTATTTTTTGGGTTTACAGCGTTTAGTTGAGAGAAAGACTCGCTTATTCTGGCATAAGGAATTCTTTGACAGATATGTGACAAATCAGATTGTACCATGGGGCTTACACATCCAAATCTTTCCAAATATGAAAAAGGTTGAACCAAATGTGAAAAAGGCATGGACATAATTTACAGTCATGTTCTCTACAAATGATGCAAATTCTTAGTGATCAGTACAAAATAGATATTGGTGAACTAGTCAAAGAAATCCTGAAATGGCAAGAGGATCATGGCCATCTGGTGCCCCATAATTGCTTTCTTGCAAAAGATAAGACACTTAAAGAACACCTTACGAATTATGCCACTGGTCTAATCAAAACTAAGGAAAACAAATTAATGAGAGACAAAAAGGCATATGATCAGGATCAGGCGTATAAATGGAATCAACAGGGCCATCATTTGCGTCACAGGGGCACTTATGGCCATGCTCCTCCGCCCAATAATCTGGATCTAGTTGAATCTGACACCTCATCTATGTCCTCAGCTTCTTATGTCCTGATTGCTACACAGCTGAGTGACTCTAATGGAGCTTCAAGAAAAAGAAAAAAGATAGTGGAACAAACTCACAGGGATGCTCTAGGTCAACACATGCCTATAATGGGCACATGCCTCACTTAATGGGCCCTCGGGCCTGTGAGTGAGCATCTGAGCTCTCCCCATGATAGACTGCTGACGTGGGGCTGGGATGGAAGGGAGGCCTTCAACACCTCACTGGTGTACATCTATAGGTACGTTATGCTCTCTTACCTTGGATATTATCCTCTACCCGACGCTATCTATTCTAGATACCTTCACTTGGATTTTATCCTGTATCTTATGTTACATTTGATACTATTTATTGACAGACTGCCATGCAACCCTGTGGTTATCTACCCTTAGTGGTGGACTTCCACACATTGTTTCCTCCATGATGCCCCAGTGTTTGGAATTGGTTGGCTCTCCTGCTCATTACGGGCCACCCGACCCCCACGCCATCGCAAGTCTCTTTGTGGCTAGCATATGTATTACCCTTCGTTCCAACCATTATGGTGAGCCACATTACATGTTCCTATTGTTTATTAGCCTAGTGTAATCCCTCTTGTTTGCTCCCCTTTCCCCCCCTCCCTCTATCTTCCCTGTCCCTGTGTTTTGTCTGTTCTTCCTCACCCTGTCCTCCACCCCCTTCTTCCCTTCCCTCCACTACCCCCTCCCCCGGTGTCCCTCCCAGTTTTCCCCCCTTCCCCTTCCCATGTTCCATTACCCTTACCCTCCTTCCCTCCTCCCTCCCCGCCCCCCCTTTCCCCTCCTTTTTCCCTCCCTCCTTTTCCCCCCCTCCCCCTTCCCCTTCCCCCCAGTTTCCTTCCCCCTTTTCCCCTTGGCCCTCCCTTCCCTTCCCCTTCCGCCCCCTCAACATGTGTTTGGCTAAATCCATTGTATCCTTTCATCAGCTATTTTTGTGGCCCCCCACTTATGCTATGCTTTTTTTTAGAGGGCTCTAAACTATCCCTCTTGTCCGCCGCGGGGGAGAGTTGTTTGGGCGCCCCGGTGCCGCACACGATCACCCAATTATAGGGTAAGCCAAACTAGTAATTATGTTTTATTTTTTCCCCTTTCTACATGCTGTTTTTACGATCACTACTTGTAGTGTACTGTATAATGTTTTTGCTTGTATTGCATTATATTATTTGTCTTATAGATTGGTCCTCCTGAGGAAGCGATAATATCGCGAAACTAGTCGAGAACCAGACCAGTCAATACTTTGTAATTTTCAGATATTCTTTGGTGATCTTTGAATTTCTGTTTTTGCATTTTAATTTGTATACCTTGTATTTCCTTTTTGTAATAAACTTCTTTTATATAATTTTTGTCTATCATCGTTTACCTGTACCAGTATAGTCCAGCCATTTTAGGGTGTGAACATTATGGGGCCAACATCAGCCACTGTCCCCTATGTCCCACTCTCTTTTCCTTGTACATATTAATTTGGATGATGGTACGGTTTAAATTTTATTACCCTTATTATTTGAGGCTATACTCACAATTTGTGCATATTCATTGGGTGGATAACACACCCGTTTTCTTTTTTTCCCCTTGAGTGCCTCTAATTCCTAACTTATATTACTTTTTTGTTTATTAATTATCCCATTACGTCGGAGTTTGGCCCCCTCCTTTAGATGGACCATACATGGGAGCAGCCCTATCACTGACCACGCAGGTTAAGTTCCATACAGCTAGACGTTCCTTCACAGTTACCCCACTATACCATGTTTCAACTCAAACCTTCAATATTACACCTATTATTGCCATGAATGGGGTTTGGTCAGTCTATATTCACTACCCTTTACCCAAGAGTACGTGCTACTATGGACCGGTTAATCTCCGGCCCAGTGTGATTATTGTGTTATCCATACCCCTAATCCGTAGCTGACCCTTACCCATTTTGGCCCTTTGTAACCTAATCCTATCAGTGCTACATCATCGCCCTTCTGCGATTACCCCTCTCTAGCCTAGAATATTACATTATGTAGTTTGACACTCTATGGAGTCCCCTGCCTTCATGTCATCTAACCCCTAATCTAATTATTTTTAGGATTTATTCCATTTTTCCCATTTCATCTGTCATGGTTTCCTCGCTGTTGGTTGTCACTATTACCTCCAGATTTCTATCCCCACTACGTTGTACTTAGATCCACTGTTTCACACATTCTCACGTTTTTTATTTTATTATCCGATACTACCAATCAACTATGTATAATTTTCATCTATTCCCTTACCACTCTTCACTGCATCACCTCTATTCATTTAACAACACACACTTCATCTTCGCATCGGCACATCCAATAACCCCCCCAACCCCCCCCTCCCCCTACACCCCCTCCCCCCACACCCCTCCCCCCCTCTTTGTTCCCTGTCCTTATTCTCACTCCCATCACTCACCAACAGGTAGCCCCAACTTATCAATGCTTATCCTTCAACTAGGTTTCCTAGTAGCCAATGCTGCCCCCCCTCTGTTTGTAGAACCATCTATGGGGACTAAGTCCCGTTTGTGTTTACCAACACCTTAATGGATTGGGTGGCAATTTACTGCCACTCTTATTTCTTTTACACATACTGCTATTTATTTATTACCATTTTTTGTCATGATGTTTAATGTTTTTGTTTATTTTGTTCGGCTGACCCTAGGTGCCCTGTGTGGTCCGTGGCTGCCTGTGCCTTTCCAAGCGGCGGACATGTGTTTCTCCTGGCAGGAGAAGACGCCCTGGTGTTCGTCTCCTGCTTGTCCTTGCGGAGCCCAGGGTTTCCTACCCACGGGCTCGCCTTGAACGCGCTTGCGCAGTAGCACGGTCCGCACACCTGCGCAGTGCGGAGAAACTGACCCGGTGACGTCAGACGCTTGCCGGCCGGCAGCGTCGTGGGCGTCTCCGGGTTGGGGAGCTCACTTAATGGGCCCTCGGGCCTGTGAGTGAGCATCTGAGCTCTCCCCATGATAGACTGCTGACGTGGGGCTGGGATGGAAGGGAGGCCTTCAACACCTCACTGGTGTACATCTATAGGTACGTTATGCTCTCTTACCTTGGATATTATCCTCTACCCGACGCTATCTATTCTAGATACCTTCACTTGGATTTTATCCTGTATCTTATGTTACATTTGATACTATTTATTGACAGACTGCCATGCAACCCTGTGGTTATCTACCCTTAGTGGTGGACTTCCACACATTGTTTCCTCCATGATGCCCCAGTGTTTGGAATTGGTTGGCTCTCCTGCTCATTACGGGCCACCCGACCCCCACGCCATCGCAAGTCTCTTCGTGGCTAGCATATGTATTACCCTTCATTCCAACCATTATGGTGAGCCACATTACATGTTCCTATTGTTTATTAGCCTAGTGTAATCCCTCTTGTTTGCTCCCCTTTCCCCCCCTCCCTCTATCTTCCCTGTCCCTGTGTTTTGTCTGTTCATTCCAACCATTATGGTGAGCCACATTACATGTTCCTATTGTTTATTAGCCTAGTGTCCCCCACCCCCTTCTTCCCTTCCCTCCACTACCCCCTCCCCCGGTGTCCCTCCCAGTTTTCCCCCCCTTCCCCTTCCCATGTTCCATTACCCTTACCCTCCTTCCCTCCTCCCTCCCCGCCCCCCCTTTCCCCTCCTTTTTCCCTCCCTCCTTTTCCCCCCCTCCCCCTTCCCCTTCCCCCCAGTTTCCTTCCCCCTTTTCCCCTTGGCCCTCCCTTCCCTTCCCCTTCCGCCCCCTCAACATGTGTTTGGCTAAATCCATTGTATCCTTTCATCAGCTATTTTTGTGGTCCCCCACTTATGCTATGCTTTTTTTTAGAGGGCTCTAAACTATCCCTCTTGTCCGCCGCGGGGGAGAGTTGTTTGGGCGCCCCGGTGCCGCACACGATCACCCAATTATAGGGTAAGCCGAACTAGTAATTATGTTTTATTTTTTCCCCTTTCTACATGCTGTTTTTACGATCACTACTTGTAGTGTACTGTATAATGTTTTTGCTTGTATTGCATTATATTATTTGTCTTATAGATTGGTCCTCCTGAGGAAGCGATAATATCGCGAAACTAGTCGAGAACCAGACCAGTCAATACTTTGTAATTTTCAGATATTCTTTGGTGATCTTTGAATTTCTGTTTTTGCATTTTAATTTGTATACCTTGTATTTCCTTTTTGTAATAAACTTCTTTTATATAATTTTTGTCTATCATCGTTTACCTGTACCGGTATAGTCCAGCCATTTTAGGGTGTGAACATTATGGGGCCAACATCAGCCACTGTCCCCTATGTCCCACTCTCTTTTCCTTGTACATATTAATTTGGATGATGGTACGGTTTAAATTTTATTACCCTTATTATTTGAGGCTATACTCACAATTTGTGCATATTCATTGGGTGGATAACACACCCGTTTTCTTTTTTTCCCCTTGAGTGCCTCTAATTCCTAACTTATATTACTTTTTTGTTTATTAATTATCCCATTACGTCGGAGTTTGGCCCCCTCCTTTAGATGGACCATACATGGGAGCAGCCCTATCACTGACCACGCAGGTTAAGTTCCATACAGCTAGACGTTCCTTCACAGTTACCCCACTATACCATGTTTCAACTCAAACCTTCAATATTACACCTATTATTGCCATGAATGGGGTTTGGTCAGTCTATATTCACTACCCTTTACCCAAGAGTACGTGCTACTATGGACCGGTTAATCTCCGGCCCAGTGTGATTATTGTGTTATCCATACCCCTAATCCGTAGCTGACCCTTACCCATTTTGGCCCTTTGTAACCTAATCCTATCAGTGCTACATCATCGCCCTTCTGCGATTACCCCTCTCTAGCCTAGAATATTACATTATGTAGTTTGACACTCTATGGAGTCCCCTGCCTTCATGTCATCTAACCCCTAATCTAATTATTTTTAGGATTTATTCCATTTTTCCCATTTCATCTGTCATGGTTTCCTCGCTGTTGGTTGTCACTATTACCTCCAGATTTCTATCCCCACTACGTTGTACTTAGATCCACTGTTTCACACATTCTCACATTTTTTATTTTATTATCCGATACTACCAATCAACTATGTATAATTTTCATCTATTCCCTTACCACTCTTCACTGCATCACCTCTATTCATTTTACAACACACACTTCATCTTCACATCGGCACATCCAATAACCCCCCCAACCCCCCCTCCCCCTACACCCCCTCCCCCCTCTTTGTTCCCTGTCCTTATTCTCACTCCCATCACTCACCAACAGGTAGCCCCAACTTATCAATGCTTATCCTTCAACTAGGTTTCCTAGTAGCCAATGCTGCCCCCCCTCTGTTTGTAGAGCCATCTATGGGGACTAAGTCCCGTTTGTGTTTACCAACACCTTAATGGATTGGGTGGCAATTTACTGCCACTCTTATTTCTTTTACACATACTGCTATTTATTTATTACCATTTTTTGTCATGATGTTTAATGTTTTTGTTTATTTTGTTCGGCTGACCCTAGGTGCCCTGTGTGGTCCGTGGCTGCCTGTGCCTTTCCAAGCGGCGGACATGTGTTTCTCCTGGCAGGAGAAGACGCCCTGGTGTTCGTCTCCTGCTTGTCCTTGCGGAGCCCAGGGTTTCCTACCCACGGGCTCGCCTTGAACGCGCTTGCGCAGTAGCGCGGTCCGCGCACCTGCGCAGTGCGGAGAAACTGACCCGGTGACGTCAGACGCTTGCCGGCCGGCAGCGTCGTGGGCGTCTCCGGGTTGGGGAGCTCACTTAATGGGCCCTCGGGCCTGTGAGTGAGCATCTGAGCTCTCCCCATGATAGACTGCTGACGTGGGGCTGGGATGGAAGGGAGGCCTTCAACACCTCACTGGTGTACATCTATAGGTACGTTATGCTCTCTTACCTTGGATATTATCCTCTACCCGATGCTATCTATTCTAGATACCTTCACTTGGATTTTATCCTGTATCTTATGTTACATTTGATACTATTTATTGACAGACTGCCATGCAACCCTGTGGTTATCTACCCTTAGTGGTGGACTTCCACACATTGTTTCCTCCATGATGCCCCAGTGTTTGGAATTGGTTGGCTCTCCTGCTCATTACGGGCCACCCGACCCCCACGCCATCGCAAGTCTCTTCATGGCTAGCATATGTATTACCCTTCGTTCCAACCATTATGGTGAGCCACATTACATGTTCCTATTGTTTATTAGCCTAGTGTAATCCCTCTTGTTTGCTCCCCTTTCCCCCCTCCTTCTATCTTCCCTGTCCCTGTGTTTTGTCTGTTCTTCCTCACCCTGTCCCCCACCCCCTTCTTCCCTTCCCTCCACTACCCCCTCCCCCGGTGTCCCTCCCAGTTTCCCCCCCTTCCCCTTCCCATGTTCCATTACCCTTACCCTCCTTCCCTCCTCCCTCCCCGCCCCCCCTTTCCCCTCCTTTTTCCCTCCCTCCTTTTCCCCCCCTCCCCCTTCCCCTTCCCCCCAGTTTCCTTCCCCCTTTTCCCCTTGGCCCTCCCTTCCCTTCCCCTTCCGCCCCCTCAACATGTGTTTGGCTAAATCCATTGTATCCTTTCATCAGCTATTTTTGTGGTCCCCCACTTATGCTATGCTTTTTTTTAGAGGGCTCTAAACTATCCCTCTTGTCCGCCGCGGGGGAGAGTTGTTTGGGCGCCCCGGTGCCGCACACGATCACCCAATTATAGGGTAAGCCGAACTAGTAATTATGTTTTATTTTTTCCCCTTTCTACATGCTGTTTTTACGATCACTACTTGTAGTGTACTGTATAATGTTTTTGCTTGTATTGCATTATATTATTTGTCTTATAGATTGGTCCTCCTGAGGAAGCGATAATATCGCGAAACTAGTCGAGAACCAGACCAGTCAATACTTTGTAATTTTCAGATATTCTTTGGTGATCTTTGAATTTCTGTTTTTGCATTTTAATTTGTATACCTTGTATTTCCTTTTTGTAATAAACTTCTTTTATATAATTTTTGTCTATCATCGTTTACCTGTACCGGTATAGTCCAGCCATTTTAGGGTGTGAACATTATGGGGCCAACATCAGCCACTGTCCCCTATGTCCCACTCTCTTTTCCTTGTACATGCCTATAATAAGGACAAAAAAACATGGTCACAATGGTCACAGGGGGGTACGACTCCCAGTACCCTGATGACTGATAACGTACAAAATCACTCACTTATGACTTTAACTACCCCAGCAGTGAACCTTAATCAATGCTTGCGGGACCTATGTCCAAACAAACCTCGGAACAACGTCTGCCAATGACTACCCCCTCTATGGACTCTCGGATAGCACCCATATTCAGCTCCAACATCGTGGACTCTAGGCGCACTTCGTCAGCTGCACCTACTCCTATGCGAGCAATGAGTCAGCCTTTAAAGTAGAATGCCCTGATGGGAACCGGGACAAGTTCGACATTATCAATTTGTCTTCCCTTTGACAGAAGAGGAGTCCACTTTATTGGAATTAGGTCTTACTTTCTGCCCAGATGAGGATGCTAATACATTTGAGTTGATCAAGGATCTGCACTTATTTGCCAGATGCTTTATGTACAAAGTATTATATGATAAATAGGGATGAGCCGAACACCCCGGGTTCGGTTCGCACTAGAACTTGCGAACAGACCAAAACTTCGCACAAACGTTAGAACCCCATTGAAATCTATGAGACTTGAACGTTCAAAATCAAAAGTGCTCATTTTAAAGGCTAATTTGCATGGTATTGTCCTAAAAAAGGTTTGGGGATCCGGGTCTGGCCCCAGGGCACATGTACCAATGCAAAAAAAAGTTTTAAAAACGGCAGTTTTTTCGGGAGCAGTGATTTTAATAATGCTTAAAGTCAAACAATAAAAGTGTAATATTCCTTTAAATTTCGTACCTGGGGTGTCTATAGTATGCCTGTAAAGGGGCGCATGTTTCCCCATGTTTAGAACAGTCTGACAGCATAACGACATTTCAAAGGAAAAAAGTCATTTAAAACTACTCGCGGCTATTGCATTGCCGGTCCGACAATACACATAGAAGTTCATTGATAAAAACGGCATGGGAATTCCCCACAGGGGAACCCCGAACCAAAATTTTTAAAAAAACTGGCGTGGGGGCCCCCTAAATTCCCTACCAGGCCCTTCAGGTCTGGTATGGATATTAAGGGGAACCCCTTGCCAGAATTAAAAAAAAAAAAATGACGTAGGGGTCCCCTCAAAATTCATACCAGACCCTTCAGGTCTGGTATGGATTTTAAGCGGAACCCCACTCCAAAATTTAGAAAAAAATTGGCGTGGGGTCCCCCCAAAAATCCATACCCTTATCTGAGCACGCAACCTGGCAGGTCGCAGGAAAAGAGTGGGGATGAGAGAGTGCCCCCCTCCTGAACCGTACCAGGCCACATGCCCTCAACATTGGGAGGGTACTTTGGGGTAGCCCACCAAAGCACCTTGTCCCCATGTTGATGAGGACAAGGGCCTCATCCCCACAACCCTTGGCCAGTGGTTGTGGGGGTCTGTGGGCAAGGGGCTTATCAGAATCCAGAAGCACCCTTTACCAAGGGGACCCCCAGATCCTGGCCCCTGCCTGTGTGAAATGGTAAGGGGGTACAAAAGTACCCCTACCATTTGACAAAAAACTGTCAAAAATGTTAAAAATGACAAGAGACAGTTTTTGACAATTCCTTTATTTAAAGTCTTCTTTTTTTCCATCTTCTATCTCCTTTCTACTTTCTTCCATCTTCCTTCGGTTCCTTCCTCCATCTTCTTCCTCCGATCCTCTGCCTCTTAAGAGAAAAAGATGAAGAGAGAAGAAAAAGGAAGATAGAAGAAAGAAGATAGAAGATGGAAAAAAGAAGACTTTAAATAAAGGAATTGTCAAAAACTGTCTCTTGTCATTTTTAACAATTTTGCCAGTTTTTTGTGAAATGGTAGGGGTAATTTTGTACCCCCTTACCATTGCACACAGGGGGGGCCGGGATCTGGGGGTCCCCTTGTTAAAGGGGGATTCCAGATTCCGATAAGCCCCCTGCCCGCAGACCCCCACAACCACCAGCCAAGGGTTGTGAGGATGAGGCCCTTGTCCTCATCAACATGGGGACAAGGTGCTTTGGTGGGCTACCCCAAAGCAACCTCCCAATGTTGAGGGCATGTGGCCTGGTACAGTTCAGGAGGGGGGCCGCTCTCTCGTCCCCCCCCCTCTCTTCCTGCGGCCTGCCAGGTTGCGTGCTCGGCTAAGGATCTGGTATGGATTTTTGGGGGGACCCCACGCCAATTTTTTTTTTAATTTTGGCACGGGGTTCCCCTTAAAATCCATACCAGACCTGAAGGGTCTGGTATGAATTTTGAGGGGGACCCCTACATAATTTTTTAAAAAATTTTGGTGCGGGTTCCCCTTAATATCCATACCAGACCTGAAGGGCCTGGTATGGAATTTAGGGGGACCCCCACGCCAGTTTTTTTTTAATTTTGGTTCGAGGTTCCCCTGTGTGGAAATCCCATGCAGTTTTTAACAATGAACTTATATGTGTATTGTCGGACCGGCAATTCATTAATAGCTGCGAGTAGTTTTAAATGACTTTTTTTCCTTTGAAATGTCATTTTGCTGTCAGACTGTTATAAACACAGGAAATATGCGCCCCTTTACAGGCATACTATAGACACCCCCCAGGTATGAAATTTAAAGGAATATTACACTTTTATTGTTTGACTTTAAGCATTATTAAAATCACTGCTCCCGAAAAAACGGACGTTTTTAAAACTTTTTTTGCATTGATACATGTCCCCTGGGGCAGGACCCAGGTCCCCAAACACTTTATATGACAATACCATGCATATAAGCCTTTAAAATTAGCACTTTTGATTTCTCCCATAGACTTTTAAAGGGTGTTCCACGGCTTCGAATTTGTCGTGAACACCCCAAATTGTTCGCTGTTCGGCGAACTGGCAAACAGCCGATGCTCGAGTCGAACATGAGTTCAACTTGAACTCGAAGCTCATCCCTAATGATAAAGACCCAAATAGTGTTCAAGCATCAGGCTTACAAAATTCCAATTTGGAAGGTTTATCCTTTGAGGATTTACGAGCTCTACAGGATCGAATGGACCTGTGGGACAAGAGCAACCCGGAGGAGGTAGGTGGGACCTTTAATCCATCCGGAACAACTACCACTCAATCTGAGGATCGGGGGGTTCGTCCTCCCAATCCTTCTCTAACACTTCCTATAGGTATTACTTTTGGTACACTGAAGTCATATAAACCCAAATCTAAGTCATTCCCTATTTTGAAGGGAAACTCCAATATATGGGCCTTCGTGATCCAGGTCACTAAAGAGATTGAATCCACTAATTGGCAAACTGGACCTCTGTCCAACTTACCTAAGCATTTGAAAAAGGCATTGCGGAATCTAACATCTAACAAGAATACTGTAATAAAACCATCTGACAAAGGTGGAAACCTTGTCATAATGGATATAGAACAATATGAACAAATTTGCTTTGATATTGTTCTTAATACCAATTGGTATAGACCAGTTCTGAGATCTCATGTAAATTACTATATGAGGCTCTACAAAGACATTCTTGCTAAAGCACACTATAGAGGCATTATAGACTCCAATACTAGGGATGTGCTTCGAGTTCGAGTCAAACTCATGTTCGACTCGAATATCGGCTGTTCGCAAGTTCGCCGAACAGCGAACAATTTGGTGTGTTCACGGCAAATTCGAATGCCACGGAACACCCTTTTTGTGAAATCAAAAGTGCTAATTTTAAAGGCTTATATTCATGGTGTTGTCATAAAAAGTGTTTGGGGACCTGGGTCCTGCCCCAGGGGACATGGATCAATGCAAAAAAAGTTTTAAAAACGGCCATTTTTTCGAGAGCAGTGATTTTAATAATGCTTAAAGTGAAACAATAAAAGTGTAATATCCCTTTAAATTTCATACCTGGGGGGTGTCTATAGTATGCCTGTAAAGGGGCGCATGTTTCCCGTGTTTAGAACAGTCTGACAGCAAAATGACATTTCAAAGGAAAAAAAAGTCATTTAAAACTACTCGCGGCTATTAATGCATTGCCGGTCCGATAATACACATAGAAGTTCATTGATAAAAACGGCATGGGAATTCCCCACAGGGGAACCCCAAACCAAAATTAAAAAAAAAAAAATGATGTGGGGGTCCCCCTAAATTCCATACCAGGCCCTTCAGGTCTGGTATGGATATTAAGGGGAACCCCGGCCAAAATTGCAAAATAAAATGGCGTGGGGTCACCCTCAAAATCTATACCAGACCCTTCAGGTCTGGTATGGATTTTAAGGGGAATCCCACGCCAAAATAAAAAAATGGCGTGGGGTCCCCCCAAAAATCCATACCAGACCCTTATCTGAGCACGCAACCTGGCAGGCCACAGCAAAAGAGGAGGGATGAGAGAGTGGCCCCCCTCCTGAACCGTACCAGGCCACATGCCCTCAACATTGGGAGGGTGCTTTGAGGTAGCCCCCCAAAACACCTTGTCCCCATGTTGATGAGGACAAGGGCCTCATCCCCACAAGCCTGGCGGGTGGTTGTGGGGGTCTGCGGGTGGGGGGATTATCAGAATCTGGAAGCCCCCTTTAACAAGGGGACCCCCAGATCCCGGTCCTCCCCCTGTGTGAAATGGTAAGGGGGTACAAAAGTACCCCTACCATTTCACAAAAAAACTGTCAAAAATGTTAAAAATGACAAGAGACAGTTTTTGACAATTCCTTTATTTAAATGCTTCTTCTTTCTTCTTTCTTCTATCTTCTATCTTCCTTCAGTTTCTTCCTCCATCTTCTTCTTCTTCTGGTTCTTCTGGTTCTTCTGGTTCTTACTCCGGTGTTCTCGTCCAGCATCTCCTCTGTGTTCGCGTCTGTGTCTTCTTCCCTTCTTCTCCTCGGGCCGCTCCTCATCCATGATGGCATGGGGGGAGGCTCCCGCTCTTCTCTTCATCTTCTTCTCTTCATCTTCTTCTCCGGGCCGCTCCGCATCCATGGTGGCATGGAGGGAGGCTCCTGCTGTGTGACGGGTAGTGAATACTTGTGCGCACACCAAAAAGTTTTCCAAATGAAAAAGCAAATAAATAAAAACAACAATAACTACTAGAAGTAATATAAAATCAGACTCAACGAAGTGTAAAAAAGTAGCTGCCGTGATAGCTCACGTCACTTTCTCAAAGGGTATACCCTTTGAGAAAGTGACGTGACAGTCACGCAACGTGTCAGGGAGGAGAGAGGCGGTTCGTTTGGCTGCACTCGGCTCTCCTATCACGGCCGGGATCGGTGAGCAGTGAGCTGTTGCAGTCTTTTTATCGCTGATTGTGGATGTTTTATACATGTAAGTGAATAGAGGCTTAAATAAAGATTGCTTTACTGTATTATACTATGGAGTCCTTCCCTCCTTATGTTCTTGGAGCTGAGTCTACCTGAGTCATCTGAAAGCAGAAGCCCGGAGAACTCGGAGGGATCTGTCATCAGGGAGATCGGGAGCTGCCTGGGTTACTGTTGCTGGCTTGCTTGGCTGTTATCGTTCAGCCATGAGGTGAGAGGCTGGGGGAACCAGCCTTTCACATTTTTTCAATATCGGTCACACGTGGAGGAATTTATTTGGACACACCTTTTTGTTTGATTGCCATGATGGGGATCTAATTGTATATGGGACCTTTCATGGGATTATCTACGTGATTAATTTACTGCCCACTTGATGCACTTTATTTTTCCACATTTTTTTCACAGTATTGGCATATCTGGAGGAATTCATTTTGACACATTCCTGTAATTATTGAATTATTCATATTAATTATCACGGTGGGGACCTGAATGTGTATGGGATTTTTTATGGGACTTTTCATGTGATTTATTCGTCAACTATTTTTTCACTTGGTGCATTCTTTATAATATATTTTTTTCACTTGTTTTAAAACTAGGTGCTAGTTTATTATTGAAGTTGCAAATTTTAATTCTGCACGTATTGCTGTATTTCACTTGGTGCACTTATCGTTATTATTGAGTTTCAGATTAGTATTTATGCTGCACTATTTACATATATGCACGTGGTTTATTTCATTAATTGCTTTCATTGAACCTAAATTTGCTGCATTATGTGTAGAGCACTCTCAGAGTATCCTTAGTAGCATTATTTTGGATCAGTGCTTTGTTGTGTTGGATATTACTCTCTGGATGACATATGACACCTGGGATGTGTTTTTTTGGATTCTTGTTACACTATAAATGGGTTATTTGCTACTTTTTTGATTTCTGCTACATATCTACTATTGACCTATACAATTTTCCAGTTTTTTCCATCAGTGTGAGGAATTTCATTGAGTGGGAACATTCCTCTTTAGTTTAATAATCCATAGGGGCTTCACGTCATCTGTATTTATACTCATTTATTGATGCAATATTGATTTCCTTGTGTCCTCTGGTTGCACAATATTAGTGGAATAATAATTATTGTAACTCTATTTTTACCTGGAGTTCCTATATTTGGATCTTCCTAGTATGGTAGAGTTGCACATTTTTAGCGTCTTAGTGTTTTAACATCTAGCAAAGCGCCGCAATTTATCACTTATTTATCCTGCTGTGTGACGCTTCTCCTCTTCTGATGGTTCTTAAATAACGGGGGGTGGGGCCACCCGGTAAACCCGCCCCCCTCTGATGCATGGTGACTTGATGGGACTTCCCTGTGGCATTCCCCGTGATGCCACAGGGAAGTCCTGTCATGTCACCATGCGTCAGAGGGGGGCGGGGTCACAGGGTGGCCCCACCCCCCGTTATTTAAGAACCGTCAGAAGAGGAGAAGCGTCACACAGCGGGAGCCTCCCTCAATGCCACCATGGATGCGGAGTGGCCTGAGAAGAAGATGAAGAGAAGAAGATGAAGAAGAGAAGAAGATGAAGAGAAGAAGATGAAGAGAAGTGCGGGAGCCTCCCTCTATGCCATCATGGATGCGGAGTGGCCCGAGGAGAAGAAGGGAAGAAGATGCCAACGCCGCAGAGGAGATGCTGGACGAGAACACTGGAGGAAGAACCAGAAGAGCCAGAAGAACCAGAAAAAGAAGAAGATGGAGGAAGAAACCGAAGGAAGATAGAAGAAAGAAGAAAGAAGATGTAAAAAAGAAGACTAAATAAAGGAATTGTCAAAAACTGTCTCTTGTCATTTTTAACATTTTTGACAGTTTTTTTGTGAAATGGTAGGGGTACTTTTGTACCCCCTTACCATTTCACACAGGGGGGAGGGCCGGGATCTGGGGGTCGCCTTGTTAAAGGGGGCTTCCAGATTCCGATAAGCCCCCCCACCCACAGATCCCCACAACCACCAGCCAGGGTTGTGGGGATGAGGCCCTTGTCCTCATCAACATGGGGACAAGGTGTTTTGGGGGCTACCCCAAAGCACCCTCCCAATGTTGAGGGCATGTGGCCTGGTATGGTGCAGGAGGGTGGGGGGGGCTGCTCTCTCTTCCCCCCCTCTTTTCCTGCTGCCTGCCAGGTTGCATGCTCGGATAAGGGTCTGGTATGGATTTTTGGGGGGACCCCATGCCATTTTCTTTTTAAATTTTGGAGCGGGGTTCCCCTTAAAATCCATACCGGCCCTAAAGGGTCTGGTATAGATTTTGAGGGAGACCCCACGCCATTTAAAAAAAAAAAAATTTGGCCGGGGTTCCCCTTAATATCCATACCAGGCCTGAAGGGCCTGGTATGGAATTTAGGGGGACCCCCATGTCATTTTTTTTTTTAATTTTGGCTGGGGTTCCCCTTAATACCCATACCAGACCTGAAGGGCCTGGTATGGAATTTAGGGGGACCCCCACATCATTTTTTTTTTTTTTTTTTGGTTCGGGGGTTCCCCTGTGGGGAAATCCCATGCTGTTTTTATCAATGAACTTCTATGTGTATTGTCGGACCAGCAATGCATTAATAGCCGTGAGTAGTTTTAAATGACTTTTTTCCTTTGAAATGTCATTTTGCTGTCAGACTGTTCTAAACACGGGAAACATGCGCCCCTTTACAGGCATACTATAGACACCCCCAGGTATGAAATTTAAAGAGATATTACACTTTTATTGTTTCACTTTAAGCATTATTAAAATCACTGCTCCTGAAAAAACGTCCATTTTTAAAACTTTTTTTTTGCATTGATCCATGTCCCCTGGGGCAGGACCCAGGTCCCCAAACACTTTTTATGACAATAACTTGCATATAAGCCTTTAAAATGAGTACTTTTGATTATTCATGTTCGTGTCCCATGCATAGACTTTAACGGTGTTTGCGTGTTCAAACAAATTTTTTGCCTGTTCGCATGTTCTGGTGCGAACCGAACAGGGGGGTGTTCGGCTCATCCCTATCCAATACACTTAAATTCCTAGATTCTACCAATTTCATCACTCCAACGTTTTATGCGCTGCCCAAGGTGCACAAAAATCTACAGAACTCTCCAGGTCGACCAATAATTTCGGGCTATGGATCACTGACTGAGAGGGCTAGTCAACTAGTCGATGAATACCTATACCCCCACGTGAATGGGCTTTTTTCATTTGTCAAGGATACCATTGAACTATTGAAAATATTGGAGGGGCTACAGCTGCCCCAAGGATGTTGGTTGGTTGCAATTTACATAGAGGCCCTGTACAACTCCATACCACACACTAGAGGTGTGGAAGTTGTCCGGGAATTTCTGAACGAGCGCGACCTTGATTCGTGGAAGTACAACAAATTTGTCATTGAGATACTCAATTTCATACTTACACACAACATCTTTGTATTCAAGGGTTCCCACTACCTCCAGGTACAGGGTGTGGCTATGCGGGCGAAATGTGCCCCCTCCTAGGCCAACCTGTACCTGGGGGGGTGGGAACGAGATCTTTTCTTTGATGAGTCCAAATTGGAGGCTATTGGCCAGATTGTATCATGGCATTGATACATAGATGATGTCTTCATGGTGTGGGCAGGATCAAGGGAACATCTACTAGAGTTCCTGGATGGGTTACAAATGAACACATACAATCTAACATTCACATATACATTCGATCAATCAAGAATCACCTTTCTGGATGTAGAAATTTTCATCAATGAAACAGGAACACTTTGTTCTACTTTATACAGAAAACCCTCAGCAGGAAACAGCTTGCTACACGCTAGCAGTTCACATCCAGAGAAATTGATCAAAAGCATCCCCTATAGTCAATTTTTAAGATTGAAACGCAACTGTACACAGGATACAGATTTCCAAAAGGAGGCGAACATGCTACGTGAATGCCTTTTAGCCAGGGGCTATAGCAGAACATGTTTGAAAAAAGCCTTTAATAGAGTGAAGAACCAGAATAGACAATTGCTACTGTACAAACCCAGACGAGATAAAGTATCTTCATCAACACGGGTTATTACCAAATTTAACCGACAACATGCTAAAGTGCGACATATTTACAACAAATTCTGGTACCTATTGGCAGCTGACCAAAAGATCTCTAAGTTTGTTAAACCCCACCCAGAGATTAATTTCAAACATTCTCGATCATTAAGAGACACTTTGGTAAGTAGCCAGTGCCATTATAGTAATCTGGCTACCCTTAAATCTAAATTACCGGGTACTTACCCTTGTGGCAAGTGTAACTATTGTCCCTTTATTTTAAAGGGAAGAAGTATTGTTCTTCCCAACAACAACATCTGGACTCCCAAACACAGAACCAATTGTCAATCAGTTGGCTCGTTATATTTAATGAAATGTCATTGTGGAGCATTCTATATGGGGAAAACAAAGCGCCCACTATTTTGTAGAATCAGGAATCATGTGTCTTGAACACCTTCCTGAACATGAACGCGGGGGGGATATTGATAACAAGCTCCTTCAGTTGGAGACGAGATGGATCTACTCTCTACAGGCCACTCGGTTCCCAAGCCTTAATGAGGGGATTAGCTATAAGCCCTTTTTGTGAACAGTGTCCTTTCTCTGATATGCTCATTCTGGCTTTGCTGAATTGGTGATTCAAAGTATGGGTACCTATTTGGATGTGTCGGCCATGGACCTGGCCTCATTTTTCATCTACCCTTTCACTTTGGGTCACTCATCGATTTTTAGTATCATGTGACTTCAGGTGCATGTCACACTATGATCTGTACTTGATGGGTTGTCCCGTCTAAGGTTGGCTGCTGTTTAATTTTGAATATAGGGAAAGAAATGTGTGTTGAGTTATCTGTAATATATATGTGCCTTTCCATTTATTTATTACACAAATGCAATTAATATTAGACTATGGAAATTCAAATATTGTGATGCATAGTCATGACCACATTCATGCTCATTATACATCATTAGTTTGGCAGCATATGCATTGAATCCAATTTTTTTTATCCCATCTGCTGTCCTTCCAGTCTAGTGCCTATAGATCCCCATATTGATGCCCAAGGGTGTGCAGTGGTGCTAGTAATTTGCCCCTTAGGGCGGTGCTTCCTCGCTGCACACCCGCCCAGAGGTATCCTGTTGTCCTATGGCACTCTGGACTAACTGGGACCAGTTTTTCATATACCATCTCTTTAGACCACTTTTCTATCCTTTTGGTCCGGCACTGTCTCCATAGTGGGTTGCAGTGCTGTTTATTTCTTAATCGGAAGTTGTAGACACTTCCGGGTTCTGGTATCCAGTTCCTGGTCTTTAGTCCATGGTTCTTGGACCTCCCCTTTGCGTCTGCTTGGCGCCGGTGCAGCGTGACATCATGCGTTGCATTTTGGCACCATGGGGAGGGATATTTAAATCCCATATGTTGGAAGCCTGCTTTGGCAGCTTGGGAGCTCATGCTGAACACGGACGCTGGCACTGGGTAAGCTTATAACTGCATAAAGGAGGCTCAGAGTTCCCACTTTGTATTTAACTACAAACTAAGAATTATCCTTGTTGCTGTTTCTTTTATATAGATTGCCATTGGCCATCCTTGTGCTCCTTTGTGGAGTTTTGTCTGACTATCTTTTTTTTTTTTTTTTTTTTTAATAATCTTTATTTATCAAAACATTTTCAGAAACACATTTATCAAACTTATATACATCCATATAATAAAGCAATTCTATCGTTTTTTATCAAAACATCATTCAAGATTTCTTTTACATTTTAATTCTTCATACTCTTAAATTAAGGATGTAGAACCTATATTTAAAACCTATTTACCCGCCCACCTCCCCACACTCATACCCATTCATACTGACATAAAAAAAGAAAAAAGAGAGAAAAAAAAAAACCCTCCTTGTTAAAAGGGGACTCTTCCTATTTATGTTCTTTACTGTTTCTATATTGTCCTCAAAAATCTCGAAGAGGCTCTGAACTCCTCCCATCTAGTCCATATATTTAATCTTTGTTTTTTTAACCCTTCTTCTATTATCATTCTTTCCTCCAGGGTACGCATCTCCATCATCTCACATTCCCATTCTGTAACAGACGGCGCCCGTGTGTTTTTCCATTTTCTTGCTATGACCGTTCGTGCTGCTGTCAAAAAATATTTCAGAATTCCCTTTTTTATCTTTTTTATTGATCCTGGAATCATGGATAAAACTGCTACTTGTATTCCTGGATACAGTTTGGTCCCAGTCAGTGCTCTAAAAATCTCAAATATCTTTTGCCAGAATGGTTGGATTTCTGAGCAATAGTACCAAATGTGTGACATTGTGCCCTGAGTTAAATGACACCTCCAGCAAATGTCTGTGTTATCCGGGTTCATTTTATGTAAATCCACAGGGCATCTATACCATCTGGCTAAGATTTTATAGTTTCTTTCCTGATGTTTAACCGATATTGAGAGTTTATGAGTCGCTATAATTGCCTTTCCCCACATTTCCCTAGGAAATTCTATTCCAATCTCTAATTCCCACTTTTTAACATATGGTAATATCTGTCTATTGTTTTCTGAAATTAAATATTTATAAATTTTAGATAAGGCATGGGTGGGTCTTAGTTCTTGCAAAAAAATTTTTCTAAGTTTGTCAGGGGCCTATCTATTATGGATTCTTTTGTTAAAGATTCTATATACCGCTGGAGCAGACCATACTGCATCCATTTATTTTTGTGTTCTACCCCCAGCTTTTCCAATGGGAGCAGTTTGTTTTCTTCCATCGTTTCTATTATCCTAGTGTCCCTACTTCTTTTCCATTTGAGAAATGTTTTAGCTTCAAGTGTCAGTGGAAACTCTGGATTGCTAAATAGTGGGGTCATTGGGCCTCTATAGGTAGATCAACTCCCTCTTTTTATCATATTATCCCAAGCTTTTAATGTTGCTACCACTAGGGAGGGCATCTCCCTCTCCGGTGGTCTTTGTGCTTTTTTAATCCAAGGAAGGGACTTTAGCTTAAGAGTTGTAATATCCTCTTCAAGCTTCACCCACTGTTTATTATCTCTGTTGTGAAACCAGTCTACTATTCTGGTTATCATTATTGCTCTAAGGTATATATCTATATCCGGGAGGGCGAGGCCCCCATCTTCTTTTGTTTTATTTAACACCGTTCTTTTAATTCTGGGTGTCTTGCCTCCCCAGACAAATTTTCCTATTGATCTATGCAATTTATCCAGAGTATTTGTTGAGGGAAAAATGGGTATTGTTTGAAGGACATATAATATTTTGGGCAGTATATCCATCTTTACTATACTTATTCTACCTATCCAGGAGAACATTCCCTTTTCATATTGTTGTAACGTTCTTGCAATTTTTTGCACCATTGGGACGTAGTTATACTCCTGTAACTTATCTAGATCAGTAGGGATATAGATACCCAAATATTTAATTGCGTTCTCTTGCCATTTAAATGAGAAATCTTTTTTAAGGAGTTCCACCATAGCGCTTGGTAAATTAATATTCAAAGCTTCGGATTTACTATAATTTACTTTGAAATTACTTAATGTACCAAATCGATTAAATTCAGATATCAAATTTGGTATTGATATCAGTGGGTTTGTGATATATAGTAGGATATCATCTGCGTATACAGACATTTTATACTCCTTATCTCCTGCTTTAATTCCCTGTATATCTAAATTTTTCCGAATCGCTATTAATAAATGCTCCAACACCAGTGTATACAGTATTGGGGATAGCGGGCAACCCTGACGGGTTCCGTTTGTTATGGGGACTATATCCGATAGATCACCGTTCTCCCGTATCTTAGCTGTTGGATTCTTATATAGGGCCATTATTTTATCCAAAAGTATAGGACCCAATCCCCACTGTACTAAAGTCTCTCTAAGGAAACTCCATCCCACCCTGTCGAATGCTTTCTCAGCATCAATCGCCAATAGGCAGGATGGGATGGAGTCTCTTTTTGCATGTTCCACCAATGTGAGTGTTTTTAGAGTGTTATCTCTAGCTTCTCCTCCCTCTATAAAACCCACTTGATCTAAGTGTATGAATATCGGCATTAAAGGAGCAAGTCTATTGGCAATTATTTTAGCATATAATCTCAGGTCGATGTTTGTTAAAGAGATAGGTCTATAGTTTCCACATAAGGTATGATCCTTCTCTGGTTTAGGTATAAGTGAAATATAGGCCTGCATACTTTGTGGGACAAAGGACAGTGATGTAGATATTGCATTAAATGTCTGTTTCATAATGGGGACAAGTTCTTCTTTAAATATTTTATAGAATCTTGGAGTGAAGCCGTCAGGGCCTGGACTTTTCCCCAGTACTAATGCATCAATTACGTTTTGTATCTCTAACTCTGAAAAGTCCTGATCTAGTTGTATCCTATCTGTCGGAGCTAATACAGGAAGTGCTGTTTCTCTCACGTACTGTTCTATATTATGTTGGATTCCCTCTGAAACACTGTTCGTGGCATAGTTGGGAATATTGTACAGTTTTGTGTAAAAAGTTTGGAACTCTTTCAGTATCTCTTTTGGGTCGTATCTCATATCACCTTTTTCTGATTTGATCTTAACAATGGGCTGTGCGTTGCCCCAATGGCGCAGAGCCCTTGCAAGAAGTTTACTTGGTTTATTACCCTGATGATAATACAGAGCACGGCTACTGTCTCTTATTCGTAGGGTTTGCTCATTTATCAACGTTTTTAGTTCTATCTTCTTTTCCGTTAACTCTATTAATATTTCACTGGGTTTTGTTTATGTTGAGCTTCTATTTTGGGTATTTCATTTAAAAGTTGAGTTATTCTATTCCCTTTTAATTTTTTCAATCTGGCCCCGTGTTTTATAAAAAGGCCTCGGATTACACATTTTAATGTTTCCCATTTGATCGGCAGAGAAGTGGTATCCTCCCTGTGATCATGTAAGAAATCTGATATTGCCTTCCTTATTTCTGTCACACAAGTCTCATCATGAAGCAAATTATCATTGAGCTTCCAGTTCTTTTTATTATTGTTACCCTTAAGCAGGTCTAGAACCAGAAATACTGGTGCATGATCTGACCATAACGAGCTACCTATTTCGGAAGATAGAGTTTCCGCCATCCCCTTTTGATTTATCAAAAAGAAATCTAGTCTATAATATGTCTTATGAACTATTGAGTGAAATGTGAAATCCTTTTCTGTTGGGTGTAGTACCCTCCATATATCAATCAACTGGTATTTTGCTATCATTTCTAGAAAGTTTTTTTTTCTCCCTACCTATCTGTATTATTGAAGGTGCTTTAGTATCCATTTCCCTATCAAGGACAATATTAAAGTCTCCTCCAATTATTATTATCCCCTCAGCTTTTTCCATAAGCTGTTTCAGTATTTGTGTTCCTACTTTATATTGTCCCTGGTTAGGTAGATATATATTGATAAATGTATACTTTTTGCCATATATGATGAGTTTGAGTAATATTGCTCTTCCATCCTTATTATGCCATTCTTCC
Source organism: Aquarana catesbeiana (assembly GCF_042186555.1). Lineage (NCBI taxonomy): Eukaryota > Metazoa > Chordata > Amphibia > Anura > Ranidae > Aquarana > Aquarana catesbeiana. Next base: position 359,772,368 of record NC_133328.1, on the reverse strand, counting down.
ATCACCTGGTGAGGTATTGTTTTGTGTATTGCTATAGAGAGGCCTTTTGATTTTGAGTATCGAAAGGAGTCATGATACCAGGTGGTGTAGAATCTATTTTGTAGATTTGGGACGTGGTCCGTACGGAAATGCGTCTCCTGGAAAAAGATTACCCCCACTTTTTGTTTATGAAGAGAATACAGAACCTGTGACCTTTTTGTTGCTGAGTTAAAACCTCTAATATTGTAAGAACATATTTCATATCTTAGGACCAAATAGAACCAATAGGAGAGAAAGAAGGAGAGAAGAAAAAAAAAAAACCCCGCACTCACACACTCCTCACACCCAATCTATTGACTAAAAAAAAAAATAGTCTTTCTTACTATCTAAGTAAGTTCCCTACTATGGGGGGTTTTGAGTCTGGTGACCAAGGGTCGCCTCTCGACCACTGAACTCCTGCTGCATTTTATCATTTCTTTAATCTTACTCTTATTTTGGATCTCTTTCGTCTCTATTTCCTTTAACTCTCTTTTTCCCTTCCTACCCTCTCTTTTCTTGGAGAGGGGTATAGAGGGGGGGGGATTACTATACTATTTCCCAAGCACTTATCCTTATAAAATTTTTCTTTCTTTTCTCTCTTCCTCCTTCCCTTTGTCCAAGGGGGAACATGCAAATATAATTTATAATATAGTTGTTGGGAAAGAGAGAAAAAAAAAAAAAAAAACCCCGTGTCATCTGGTGTATACAACTAGTTACACTGTATATAGATAGTTACAGTATAATTCAACTTACAAATATTAATACCTCCAATCCCTTTTCATAAATCCTGTTGTGATATAACATACATCTAAGTATTATCTTCTTTGAGAGAAAAAAAAAAAAAATTCCCATCTAGTGCTACTATATTGTTACCGTTTCATATCATTTGGTTAAAACTTATAAAAATTATTATCTATCTGTGTATACATTTACATATCTCTTGGTGCAAGCAACAAAAAAAAAAAAAAAGTCTCCATCTAGTGCTACTATATTATTTACGTATATAATTATCATTTCATATCATTTAATTAAACTTATAGCAATTATTATCTATCTGTGTATACATTTACATATCTCTTGGTGCAAACAAAAAAAAAAAAACCCCATCCAGTGCTACTATATTACTGTATGCCTACTGCGTGCATAGTTTCCATTTCATATCACTTAGTTAAACTTATAAAAATTGTTATCTATCTGTGCGTATATTTATATATCTCTTGGTGCAAACATCATAAAAAAATATATCTTGTCTCCTTAGTGTTGTGTAAGGAGAAATCCCCCCGTGCTATGTACCTACTACATACATAATAACCGTTACCTGTCACTTAGTGTATGAATTTATAAAAATCATTATCTACCTGTGTGTACATTACATATCTCTTGGTGCAAAAAAAAAAAAAAATATCTACTTCTTATTTAGATATCCTAGTGCAGACAACATGTATAAAATATTTTCACTATTGCATAACAGAAAAAAAAAAAAGACCCCACTACCCCCACCCCGTACCACAAAAAAAAAATTTTAACTCGAGATTCCAAATTATCCAATCATTATACTCCGTTTCCCCATCTTTTCATCTAATCCCACCTCCCCTTTCCCCCTCACGGGCCCCCTTATGTTTTCCTATAAGTTTGCATATATTTTATGGGCCAGTCCGGCAATGCTAGCTCTGCGATTCCTAGAATCGCTAAAAATTCCGGTAAGTCCTCCAGATCTCTAAATGAGATAGTCTGTCCTTCCTTTTGGATTTGCAGCTGAAATGGAAATTTCTGTCTATAGTGAATATTATTTTTTATTAGTTGCTCCACCAGGGGCTTCAGCGCTCCTCTGCGATCCAATGTATATTTTGATATATCTTGAAAAAGCAGGAGAGATTCTCCTTCAAATTGAATACTTTTACTTTGGCGGGCTGCAAGCATAACTTTATCCTTAATATGAGCATAATGCATTTTGCAAATAATGTCCCGAGGTTTATTAATATCTGGCTTCCTTATTCCTGCTACCCGATGTGCTCTTTCAATGATTAAATCTTTTATGTCAATGTCCTGGGTAATTTCCTGGAATATTTTTTGTAGTTTTGTTATAAGCTCTTTTGGGCCCACTGACTCTTTTAATCCTCTTATTCTTATGTTGGATCTTCTGCTTCTATTCTCCTGTTCGTCTAAATTGTTTATTATTTGCTTTAATTGGGTTCCTTGTTTCTGCATTTTTTCCTTTATCTTTAGCAGTTCCTGTTCCATTCTTAACATTCTCTTATCAATAATGTCTGTCTTTTCTTGCATATTTTTTGTGGATATTTTAAGCTCTTGGATCTCTTCCTTATATGATTTTTCTAGCCTATGTACGTATTGGTTCATATTTGCCCTAGTTGGCAGCGAGCGAATGTAGGCTCTTATATCCCATTTTTCTTTATCTTCCTCTTTTTGTTCATTTGAAGACCCTGTTGTGTCCATTAATGAACTATTTCTGGGGTGATTTAATTGCTCTTCCCCTGATGATCTAGATGTTTCTATTGGTTCCACTATATTTGACAGATCATGCGATGATTGTAGCACCTGAGTTACCTGAGGAGAATGTATCTGCAACTGTAATTGTTGAAAAAATTCCTTAATATCAGTTGTTTGTGTAGGTTGTACCCCTGTAGTGTTTTTGTTCATGTCTTCTGCTTTGTCTTTTTTACCTTTTTGGGGTTGCGGGGTCTTACTGCTCTTCTTAGGGGCCATGCTTCTTTCTTTCCCCTTCTTTCCTCTTCTTAACCCCTTTATCTTCGCTCTCTTCGTGCTTTTTTTTTTTTTTCCCCTTTATTTTTTCTTCCTTTCTTTCTTTCCCTCCCCTCCTCTCTCTTTCCTTCCGTCTCCTCTCTTTCCTTCTCTCCTCTTTTTTCCTTTTCCCTTTATTTTACCTCTTAATCACTTCTTTCTTTTGATGTTCTTTATTTTTGCATTTGAAAAAAAAAATGAAGGGATAGGGGAAGCAGAGGGGTATTAAAGGAATCCTGTAGTTGTTACCTATTACTTGCTTTTATGGTCTCTTTAATTCAGTGGTTTATGTTTATTTGTCGCTACTATATGTGTCAATCAGTATAGGCAGCTGTAGAGTTTTTTTTCCTTCTCTTCCTTCTTCTCTCTCTTCCTTTCCCTCTTTATATGCTTAAATTCTTTTTAAGAGCTATATCCTTTATGTCCTTAGTATGTTACACGAATTTCACCGCTCCCGTATCCTGCCTGCAGCTCCAATCTCCAATCAAAGTTCAGCAATGTTCAGTGAGTTAATAGCTTAGTAGTAGTTTAGTTTAATAGTAGTAAAGCGGCTGACCTTTATGTTTTGGAGATCCTGGGTTTGTCTGCTCTCTGCCGTTCCATTCTTTGTATTACTGCCGGAGAGGAAGCTCTCAAGTGAGGACCACTGCCGTCCGCTTTCGCAGACACACAGAAGCTCCCGCCTCCCCGCGTCCACTGTCTCCCGACTCTTGTTCTCGAAGGAACTCTCGGCGCTCCACGGGCTTATCTCCCGTCGTGTCTCCCGCAGGTCTCCACTCCTATGGATCACAGGTACCGCTACTACCGCCTCTATCGCTCTCGCTGCCGCCTCTGCACTGTGCTAATCAGCTGGGTAGGTAAGAGGGGAATTTACTCAGAATGAAGCCGGTAGCATATCGAAAGTATGCACCAGCTGTATAGACGTCAGACGCCCAGTGTTAGCAGCATGTCAGTCCATGGTCTGCCTGAGCGGCCATCTTGGTCAGCAGCTCCTCCCCCCAATCAAACACCAGCTGACTATCTTTTGATATCCTTCTACCTTTCTGTTTTCTCCCAGCTGTGGGTATAGGGGTGTGATGCAGTCCCATATACAGCGATGAGACATCTTTGAGGTGAGCAAATGCTCTCAAAGATTTAAAGGTATATTTCATAATCTTTAATGTATGGTACTGACATATACATATATATACATCATTTCAGAAATTTTTGTGACAGCCGTAACAGTTTTGGGTTTTTTATTGCTGTACTTCTACACTCGCTTCTGTGCCTATCTGAGCTCCCAATACAAACATTTGTTTTTCTGGATAATGGTGAGTACAGTCCATTAATAAGGTGGTGTTATGGACTTATGCCCTCCCTATCCTCAACATATGCATTTTTCCTATAATTCATAAAATATATATTACAGAGATGCCCATATTTTTGGATGATTGATTTATCAACTACAAAATATACATCCCTCCCTAAGGGTGATCTGGCAATTTCTTCTGGACTGTTTTGGCAGTAAACTCTGGGCCCCCCCGGACACCTCTGCAACTGCACCCATTCCGGAACTCTCCTTTGAGATATGGAGCTGACGTAGGTGGGGTGTCTGTGGTGGTCGGGGGTGTGGAGGTGATGGGTGATGTGGGGGTGGTTGGGGTTTTTTTTGTTTTTTTGTTCTTGTTTTGGGTATGATGTTGTTATGGTTGTGCAAGCTATACACCTGAATAAATGTTGTGTGATATCCCAATATTTTTTTTATAATTTTCTGTTTTTGTCTCTTTTATACATCTAAGGTTGAACATATCATGTGCATATTTATTCGCTAATCAAATACCCTTGTCCTTTTCCTGATGAAGCCACTTCAGCAAAACATGTTGAAATCTCCGGACGTGGTTATGTTTAGCCCTATGTGATTACAATTCCTTCATCTGTCAATGTTTGGTAATGGATGTTTACCTTTGACTGTGACTGTAAACTGTACTCCCCTTTTTTTCTTTGTTTTTAAATTTATTTTCTAATAAATATTTATATAATTTTATTTAATTGTGTTTTTTTCACTTGATGTACCTTTAAAGTCCCATATCCCACATATCTTTGTTCTACTATCTTTTAGGGATGCTGGTACAATTATTATTTTCTTGTGCTTTTGAAAACTGACCTCTACCCTATTCCTTGATACACTTAATAATAAAACAAGTTCGTATCCTCTTACTCTTTATTAGGGATGAGCCAAATGTACCTGGGTTCAGTTCAAGGCAGGTTTGGTTAACTTTACTAGAATTCCAAATCTGAACCCCACTGAAGTCAATAGGAGCTAAATGTTAAAAATCCATAATGCCTAATGTCCAAGCTGAAAGGAAAGGAATTGTCATGGGGCTAAGGACTGTCTTAGGACATCTGTATCAAAGCCATTTTCCTCCTAGCCAATGTACATAAACGTCCAGGCCTCTTATTTTTTAAATCAGATTTTTTATTTTTTTCCTTTTACATAATATTCATATACAAATAAACAAAACAACCAAGAACAAATTAAAAAAAACACCGGAACAAGAAATTCCCTTTCCCCTTCTCTGTTCCTCTCCTATCTCTCTTCCTCTCTCCTTTCTTTGCTGCACAGTTTTGCTGATAAAACTTTAACACCACACATATTTCATTATTATCAAGTACCAAAAAATCCAAAAATTTCAGGGAAATATACACTGTATAATAAGTAAAATAAAACAGGCCAACCATCTCTTCAAACACCACCACTTTTATTATGCGTTTAGACTGAATCATGGATTATCTGTCCATTTTTTCCTTTTTTCTTTTGAACTGTAAGGATGGATTTATTTGAACATAAGTGTGTTTTTCAAATTTTTTCACATTTTATCCATTTCCGGGATCCAGTCCCCCAGGGTAGGAAGGTTGGGCGAGACCCAACTAGAGGCTATTATCTTACAGGCCATAAAAAGTGATGTTATAATGGCCACTATCTGGTCATGCTCAAGATTGTTGGGACCTATGTACCCTAGTGGGCATAGAATGGGATCTGGAATTGACGCAGTGTTTATTACATCTATTACATCCTGCCAACACCTGTGTAATTTTGGACATCTCTAAAACAAGTGAATAAAAAAGCCAGGAGATTGGGCACATTTTAAACATTCAGAATTATCCTTCCTACCTATCCTAAGCAGCAGTTCTGGGGTTAGATAGGACCTATGCAAGATGAAGAGTTGAGTAACTCTATGAATTGGAGACAGCGAGACTAACTGAACAGAAAATGCTCTGTTTGACCATAATAGTGTAAATCTTGTGTACCCTTTAATAATCAGCATTTTTTTTTTTATGGATTGCCCAGACCTTATAAATCAAATAGAATGTAGGATAAATATATTAATTAAAAGATTGAGTAGATGAATTCAAGACCAACACAGGGCTACCATTGTGAAATAGAGAACTGAGCATATTGTAAAAGGATATATTAAGACCACTTTTTCCCAGAAAAGTGCAAAACCGCTCAGGCTACAAGTAATGAAAAAGTCCTTGCAGGTACCCGCCCCGGCTCACCACCGTCAGTAGTCAATGAGGAAAAAGAAGGATGGCTGCAGACCACAACGAGATTAAATATTTAATAAATGTTCTTTATTGTCACCATGCCAGAGGATAACACAAGAGCATTTGTTGACGCGTTTGTGCTTGTTTACATTAACCTTTTTCCCAGCTGCAAGATGTTGGAGTTGAGCCGCCAGAAAATATAACCAGGGATTTGGTGCCGAAAGCCCTCCTTGATCATTTGGATATTGTAAGAATTTGTATTTAATTTTTGTGGACCTATTACCCTATATCAGGTCATGAAAAATTATAGCAAGTTTCCTAAAATATTTCTGCAAAATCCAGCAGGGTGAGTTATGTAAATAATACATTAATTGCGGCATCCAAATCATTTTCAAGAGATTAGTATGGCCTGCCACAGATATTAGCAATTTATACCATACTTTACTCTGGGATCTAAATTTCTGAAGTAGTGGTAGCAAATTATGTGGAACATATTCCTTAAGATGAGTAGAGATAATCACTCCTAGATATTTAACCTTTCTATCCACCTTAAAGCGGAGTTCCACCCAAAAGTGGAACTTCCGCTCCTTTGTCTCCTCTCCATAGGGATGTCCCCGTGCGTCAGAAGGGGCAGGGTCACCCGGTTATCTAACTGGGTGGCCCCGCCCCCTCTGATGCTACAGGGAAGCCAAAGGGATGTCCCAGTGCGTCAGAGGGGGCGGGGTCACCCGGGAATGTCACTGTGTGGGCCCGCACTCAGTTCTAAAAGAGCTGTCACCTGAGAGGACCGTCATTATGGTGGGTGCCTCCCATGTAGGTGGGTCGGTCACGTTTTTTTTTTAGGTTCATCAGCGGAGCAAGAGAAGAAGAAGACGACTACGTGGGACAGTTTTATTTTTTGATTTTTTAATAAAGGACTTGTCCCCAAGCCATGTCATGTCATTTTTAACATTGCGCACTTTTTTTGTGAAATGGTAGGGGTACATTTGTACCCCATTACCATTTTACACAGGGGGGAGGCTGGGATCTGGGGGCCCCCTTGTTAAAGGGGGCTTCCAGATTCCAATAAGCCCCCGCCAGCAGACCCCCACAACCACCGGGCAAGGGTTGTAGGGATGAGGCCCTTGTCCCCATCAACATGGGGACAAGGTGCTTTGGGGGGCTACCCTAAAGCACCCTCCCCATGTTGAGGGCATGTGGCTTGGTACGGTTCAGGAGCGGGGGCACTCTCTTGTCCCCCCCTCTTTTCCTGTGGCCTGCCAGGTTGCATGCTCAGATAAGTGTCTGGTTTTGGGGGACCCCTATGCCATTTTTTAAAAAAATTTGACGTGGGGTTCCCCTTTAAATCCATACCAGGCCTGAAGGGTCTGGTATGGATTTTGAGGGGGACCCCCACGCCATTTTTAAAAAAAATGTTGGCGCGGGGTCCCCCTTAATATCCGTACCAGACCTGAAGGGACTGGTATGGAATTTGGGGGGACCCCCCACAATTTTTTTTTTAATTTTGGTTTGGGGTTCCCCTTAATATTCATACCAGACCCAAAGGGCCTGGTAATGGACTGTGGGGGAATCCCATGCCGTTTTTTTCAATGACTTTTAAGTGTATTGCCGGGACCGACAATTCATTATAGCCGCGAGTACTTTTAAATGACTTTTTTCCTTTAGAAATATCATTTTGTGCAGGGACTGTTGTAAACACGGGAAACATGCGCCACTTTACAGGCATACTATAGACACCCCCCCAGGTATGAAATTTAAAGGAATATTTCACTTTTATTGTTTCACTTTAAACATTATTAAAATCACTGCTCCCGAAAAAACGGCCGTTTTTAAAACTTTTTTTGCATTGATACATGTCCCCTGGGGCAGGACCCAGGTCCCCAAACACTTTTTATGACATACCATGCATATAAGCCTTTAAAATTAGCACTTTTGATTTCTCCTATAGACTTTTAAAGGGTGTTCCGCGGCTTTCGAATTTGCCGCGAGCACCCCAAATTGTTCGCTATTCTGTGAACAGGCAAACACTCGATGTTCGAGACGAACTTACATTCGACTCGAACATCGGGCTCATCCCTAGTGCAGTGTACCGCTGTGGCAGTGATCATGTAGAATGGCTGGCTGCTCTGATATCACCAGATATCAGTGCCATCAGTCATTTTCTCTGATCACTGCCACAACAGTACATCACTAGACCAGTGATGTCAGTCAGTATCCCTAATCACCTCCGCACCAGTCAGTTTCTGTAATTACTACAGTTCACTCACAGTGTCCTTAATCACCACCACCCACTCACAGTGTCCCTAATCACAACCACCCACTCACAGTTTCCATAATCACCGCCACCCACTCACAGTTTCCCTAATAACTGGCACACACTCACAGTGTCATTAATTACTGCCACACTTGTCATATTATCCCTAATCACTGCCACATCTGTTACAGTGTCCCTGATCATTGCTACACCAGTTAATGTGTCCTTGATCACTGTCACACCAGTTACTCTGTCCATTATCATCGCTAAACCAGGCATACTGCCACACCAGTCATATTGTCCCTGATCACCACCACACCAATTAGTGACCCTGATCACTGCCACTCCAGTTACAGTGTCCCTGATCACCGCCACACCAGTTACAGTGTCCCCGATTACCACCAAACCAGTGCAGTGTTGCATCTGCTAGATATCTGTACGAACCATGGCCTGTTTATTGACCACATTTCTGCCTGTTGCCTGGACCAATTCTTTGTCTGTTTGCTGACTATCTCCATGTCTCTGCCTGTGGCCTGAACTGAACCATCTGCACATCTCACTGACTACATTTTTGCAAGACACCAGGCCAGTGAGTATGGCATTCCTGGGGTCAGCCATGTACCAGTAGGCTAGGCTTTCTTGACTTCTAGAATCTGTATCTGCTATAGGTAACTAAGCTATAATCCCTGACCACTCGTACAAAGGTGACTATTAGGCCAAAGGTGAACTATTAGGCCAAAATGTATTCTGCTACATTTCTTTGGCAAAAAGATATTATTTTACTGAAACAGTGAAGATATATATTTACAGAAATTCAACAACAGTCCAAAGCAATCAAAAAGATCAATGCAGTATTGTCTTAAATTTTCCTCCACCAAGTGTTTTTTTCCAGATGCTTGAATTGTTACACCAAAAATGCTCCCTCCATCACAATCAAGGGTTGCACTTACTAGACCCATATGCCTATCTAAGAATAAATAATAATTTATTAACAATTTTTTCAGCCTTCTATTTTGTGTTTTTTGAAATACACTGACTTGGGTTATTCTTGCCAAAGAAATGTAGCAGAATACATTTTGGCCTGAATGTACGAAGAAAGATTATTAATTTATAACAGAAGCTAAGAAATTTTTTTTTCCCCAAAATGTTCTATATTTTTTTTGTTTATATAGCAATAAAAATAAAAAAACCCATTGCTAATTTAATACCACCAAAAAAAAGCTCTATCTGTTTCAAAAAATGATAAAAATTTCATTTGGGCACAGTGTTGCATGAGTCATTCAAAATGTGACAGCACTGAAACCTGAAAATTGGCCTGGGCAGTTCCCCTATAAATACCTACTGGACCCCTATTCTTGTTGAAGGTCTGGTATTGATATCGTAGGGAGCCCCATGCACAAAAAAATAGAAAAAAATGAGGTTTCTCAGAGTTTCTATAGACGCTATGGGGTTGATTTACTAAAGGCAAGTAGACTGTGCACTTTGCAAAGTGCAGTTGCACTCTGCAAGTGCAATTGCTACAGAGCTTAGTAAATGAGGTAAAGCCTCGCTTTCCAAAGAATACCCAATCACATGCCAGAAAAATAAAAATAAAAGCATTTTTGCTTACACATGATTGGATGATGAAAGTCAGCAGAGCCTTTGCTCATTTATTGAGCTCTGGGGCAACTGTTCTTACAGAGTGCAACTGCAATTTACAAAGTGCACAGTCAGTTTAACTTTAGTAAATCAACCCCTTAGACCCTTATATTTTGATATATAAAAGAAAAGAGATTGAACATGGATTTCAAGAGCAAAATGTACACAAAAACCAATAAGAAAAATTTGGGTTAATGGACGAGGTTGGGACTTTGAATGAGACAATAGGTCTCCATCCCTGTGCATACATAAAACAGGAAGGTTGGGACTTTGAATGAGGTGGGCAAATGAGGCCAAAGGAGCAGTCACCAATACATGAACTATTTTATTAATACACAGTAGCAAAATGACACGATAGTGGTCCCAATAAGAGTTGTACTGTAAGATCATGTGCAATAACATCAGTAATGCATGGTAAACATAGTAAACAGCCCCCAAATGGTGCAGGGCAGATAATCCTAAAAAGGAAAACACATGCATTGGAAAAGCATAAGGTCACAGAATAAATAAATAAATAGAAGTTTGTTGGTATGTAAACCCGTGACGTCCAGCGTGAGTTTCTCGGTATTGTATTTTCCACTTCCGTGTAGACACGTGGATAGTGGCCTCCCCAGCAGCGGTGGGTGGCACTTGCCACTGCGCTGGTGGAGTCCTACGTTCGCCCTAGTGCTGCACTATGTGATGCTGGGTGGAGTCTTCTCTGATGGGGGTGGGGACTGGCTACATATAGGGTCCTTCAGTTTGGCTAGCCTGCTCTCAGGCAGCACATCCATCACTGGGTCAGATACGGTTGGCTACTTTCCACTATCAATAGGTAAGGGGGACACTATATGGGTACTTTTATACTTTTTTGTCAATGGGGGCTCCAGATTAACTTGGGGCCATACCTCACACATACCACTTCTATTACTACAGAACCATCACCCTTACCCATTATCAGTGTGGACCTACTATTGTTTGGGGACCGATGTGTGTGTTTGGCCTCCCCCCCTCTCTTTGAGCTCCTCCCTCAGCTCCCAGATCTGAACCAGTTGGTGGCCTTATGATTGCGGACCTCGTGGAGTATACACTCCTGTGGTATGTGAGTATCCATTGGGGGTCAGTGGCTTTTTGCCTCCCCTGTATGCCCTTTTTTTCATTTTTCTCTTTTTTACAGTGCATTTTTTTACATACCAACAAACTTCTATTTATTTATTTATTCTGTGCCCTTATGCTTTTCCAATGGATGTGTTTTCCTTTTTAGGATTATCTGCCCTGCACCATTTGGGGGCTGTTTACTATGTTTACCATGTATTATTGATGTTATTGCACATGATCTTACAGTACAATTCTTATTGGGACCACTATCGTGTCATTTTGCTACTGTGTATTAATAAAATGGTTTATGTATTGGTGACTGCTCCTTTGGCCTCAATAAGAAAAATTTGAGTTCTTTCTCAAAAATCCACATTAAAACTTTATCCAATCATGCAGCCTTTCAGGCCATGGTATGGTTTAGAAAGGGGGGCGCATGTTTGTCCCCCCCCTTTCTAAACCATACCAAACCCTGGCCAGGGTTTGTGGAGAACTGCAAAAAGGGGGATTATTGGAAGCTGGAAGCCACCTTAAACAATGGGATGACACAGATACTCTCTCCCATGTGAATAAGTAAGAGGTATGTAGTACACCTACTGATTGAAAAAAATCTAAACAGAGAAAGTACAGTGTACCGCTGTGGCAGTGATCATGTAGAATGGCTGGCTGCTCTGATATCACTGTATGTCAGTGCCATCAGCCATTATCTCTGATCACTGCCACAACAGTACGTCATTAGACCAGTAATGTCAGTCAGTATCCTTAATCACCTCCATACCAGTCAGTGTCCCTAATCACCACAGTCCACTCACGGTGTCCTTAATCACCACCACCCTCTCACAGTATCCCTAATCACCGCCACCCACTCACAGTTTCCCTAATAACTGCCAGCCACTCAGTGTCCTTAATCACTGCCACACTAGTGATATTGTCCCTAATCACTACCACATCTGTTAGTGTCCCTGATCATTGCCACACCAGTTCCTGTGTCCCTGATCACCAACACCACACCAGTTACTGTGTCCCTGATCACTGTCACACCAGTTACTGTGTCCATTATCATCGCCAAAACAGGCACACTGCCAAACCAGACAAATTGTCCCTGATCACCACCACACCAGTTACAGTGTCCTTGATCACCGCCACACCAGTTAGTGTCCCTGATCACTGTCACTCCAGTTACAGTGTCCCTGATCACCGCTACACCAGTAAACTTAAAATTTCACCCCAAAACACATTCTGCTACTCCTCCCTAGTATGGCAATACCGCACGTGTGAGACTTTTTTGGTGTTTAGACTGATTATGTACCAGACATTTTATCTTATGTGTCACAAAAATCAACCAATTATTTCAAAACCAGTGTACTGTAATGGCCACCTCTGTATGAGTGGTCAGGGAATATAGTTTAGTGTAGTGTCTCCTAAAGAAAATGCTGTTCATATAAGCCAAACAAGCCTTACTTACTGGTATGTGACTTCCCCGAGGAATTTCATGTTCACTAGCCAGGAAGTACAGGAGGCTGAAAAAAGGAAGAATAAAAGTATTCCTGTGGTTTTAGGAGTGCAATTATCCACTGGGGATGGCTGGGACTGATGTCTTACCAGACTGTAGTCAATGGGATATGGGTCAGATCATATTGGAGGCAGAGACATAATCAGCAAACAGGCAAAGATTCATTCCAGGCAGCAGGCAGAAATTTGATCAATAAACAGGCCAGGATCAGTACATGTGGCCAGCAGAGGCAAATCTACACTGGTGTGGTAGTCATAAGGAACACTGCTGCTGGCTGCACTGGTCTGGTGACACTGAGATTGGTTTGACAGCAATCAGGAACACTATTGCTGGCTGCACTGGTCGGGTGACACTGAGATTGGTTAGACAGCAATCAGAAACACTGTTGCTGGCTAACACTGGTCTGGCGACACTAAGACTGGTGTGGAAGCTATAGGGAACACTGTTGCTGGTTTACACTGGTCTGGTGACACTGGGACTTGTGTGGCAGTGATAAGGAACACTGTTGCTGGCATAAACTGGCCTAATGACTGGTGTGGTGATGATCAGGAAAACTGTTGTTGACTGCACTTGTTTGATGTGGCAGCAATTAGGAACACTGTTTCTAGATAAGCTGGTCTGGTGACTCTGTGACTAGTGTGGTGGTGACCAGAGACACTGTGACTGGTTGTACTATTAGAGTGTGTTCACACATGAGGTTGGGCTTAACCACAAGGTTTTACTGCCCCCCAATTGCTACCCCATTTAGTTGCAGAGGCAGTGGTCAGGGGTGTACACATGCTGCACTGCTTTGGAGCTGTATCAGGAATTATACCCATTGTCGCTTTCACACTCAAGTGAATGGGGGCGCTTGTGTGGGGTTCAAGGGGTAAAGAGGGTGATGACAAGGTGATTCAATGCTTCTTCACCGCCTTCCAAATGCTCTCTGAAAAGTGATCTGAATACAGATTGATTAGCATAAAACACTACACATATGAATGAGTCCTTATGGTGACACTGGGACTGGTGTGGCGGTGATTGGGTACAGTATCACTGGCTGCATTGGCATGTACTGTTATGGTGTGATCAGAGACAATGACTGGTCACCCTGACATACAGTGATAGCAGAGTAGCCAGCCATTTTACATGATGACTATCATGGCAGTATAATGTTACCATATGAATACAATTAGAGTTGGAAACCAAAGCGAGCAAGGCCTGCGGTATGAAAATGTGGTAAATAATTGAAAAAGAATTGTGTGGCACAGAGGAGAATGTATATTCATGTCGAGTGTTGTTAAAATCCTGCTACGTATCTACCAGTTTGTATTGCTCTAGTGTACGAAACCTTAAAGTAGAAGACAGTTGAGGGGCTTGACCATCGCTTCTATCCAGAGTTGGGTGTAAACTGGGGTTTGAGTCACTGCAAATAACAAGAGTCCCCTTAGAGTGACGATCTACAACTTGGAGGAGGTGAGAGCAAAATGGATTCTGTTCAGTGTTAGGAATACAGTAAAAGACTATGGTAACCTCTGTGTCCAGCAGTAGACCTAAGACTAACAAGTACCTGCCTGTTGGGTCCGGAAGGTGCTAGAAAATGGGATGACATGCAGAAGCCAATGTGTACACTTCTATGTTTAGTATGATCATTAGCGGGGAAAATTTGTGGGTAAGTAGAGCTAAAGTATTTGGAAGTAGAGGATAGAGAATTGGGTTTCCTGGAGACAGATTACATCTGTGTGGAGGGACTGAAATTATCTAAATACTTTAGTGGGTTTGAAGGTGGAGTTCAGTTCCTTGACATTAAGGGACAATATGGTGGTGGGAGCCATAACCAGTTTGGTAGAATGAGAGCGGGAGGGAGAAAATGAGGGGCAAGCAGATCTATCCACAAAGAAAAAAAATAAGTAAATTAAAATAAAGGTGGGGGGTCACATGAGCGAAGAAAGTAAAATAAGTCTAGATCAGGAAGGAGGGGGGAGAGGTTGTGGGGAAATGATATAGGGTAAGTTTGTGAAAAGTAGTTCCTCAAAAAAGAGAGGCCGTAAAGAGGTTTTGAAATAGAATATATAATAGTGTTAAACAGAATGAACTTAAAGTGGCTGTTAACCCACTTTCCTATGTTCACTTAATCTGTTCTGTCTCCTCGTACAGTGCCCCCCTATCTCTGTGTTTTATTTAAAAAATCCTCCTTTAACTTATTATCCTCTCTGCCCATCTGACAGAAGCAGAGGGCGGGCTGAGGTTTCCCCGCTGATGTTAGCGGAACGTGAGGAGGAGAGGAGAGAGGAGACACGTCACAAGGCTGGTCACGTGACCGCGGGGATCCCCAGTGAAATACGGTAAAGGAGGAATTTTTCTAATAATACACAGAGACAGGGGGGCACTGTAAGAGAAGACAGAAGGGATAGCATATATATATATATATAGAGAGAGAGAGAGAGAGAGTATCTCACAAAAGTGAGTGCACCCTCACATTTTTGTAAATATTTTATTATACCTTTTCATGTGATAACACTGAAGAAATGACACTTTGCTACAATGTAAAGTAGTGAGTGTACAGCTTGTATAACAGTGTAAATTTGCTGTCCCCTCAAAATAACTCAACACACAGCCATTAATGTCTAAACCGCTGGAAACAAAAGTAAGTACGCCACTAAGTGAAAATGTCAAAATTGGGCCCAATTAGCCATTTTCCCTCCCCGATGTCGTGTAACTTGTTAGTGTTACAAGGTCTCAGGTGTGAATGGGGAGCAGGTGTGTTAAATTTGGTGTTATTGCTCTCACTCTTACATACTGGTCACTGGAAGTTCAATATGGCACCTCATGTCAAAGAACTCTCAGAGGATCTGAAAAAAAGAATTGTTGCTCTACATAAAGATGGCCTAGGCTATAAGAAGATTGCCAAGACAGTGGCATATTTTATTATACCTTTTCATGTGATAACACTGAAGAAATGACACTTTGCTACAATGTAAAGTAGTGAGTGTACAGCTTGTATAACAGTGTAAATTTGCTGTCCCCTCAAAATAACTCAACACACAGCCATTAATGTCTAAACCGCTGGCAACAAAAGTAAGTACTCCACTAAGTGAAAATGTCGAAATTGGGCCCAATTAGCCATTTTCCCTCCCCGATGTTGTGTAACTTGTTAGTGTTACAAGGTCTCAGGTGTGAATGGGGAGCAGGTGTGTTAAATTTGGTGTTATCGCTCTCACTCTTACATACTGGTCACTGGAAGTTCAATATGGCACCTCATGTCAAAGAACTCTCAGAGGATCTGAAAAAAAGAATTGTTGCTTTACATAAAGATGGCCTAGGCTATAAGCAGATTGCCAAGACCCTTAAACTGAGCTGCAGCACGGTGAAAAAGACCATACAGTGGTTTAACAGGACAGGTTACACTCAGAACAGGCCTCGCCATGATCGACCAAAGAAGTTGAGTGCACATGCTCAGCGTCATATCCAGAGGTTGTCTTTGGGAAATAGATGTATGAGTGCTGCCAGCATTGCTGCAGAGGTTGAAGGCGTGGGGGGGGTCAGCCTGTCAGTGCTCAGACCATGCACCACACACTGCATCAAATTGGTCTGCATAGCTGTCATCCCAGAGTGAAGCTCTTCTAAAGATGATGCACAAGAAAGACCAAAAACAGTTTGCTGAAGACAAGCAGACTAAGGACATGGATTACTGGAACCTGATGAGACCAAGATAAATGTATTTGGTTCAGATGGTGTCAAGCGTGTGTGGCGGCAACCAAGTGAGGAGTGCAAAGACATGTGTGTCTTGCCCACAGTCAAGCATGGTGATGGGATGGGAGTGTAATAGTCTGTGGCTGCATGAGTGCTGCCGGCACTGGGGATCTACAGTTCATTGAGGGAACCATGAATGCCAACATGTACTGTGACATACTGAAGCAGAGCATGATCCCCTTCCTTCAGAGACTGGGCCACAGGGCAATATTCCAACTTAATAATGACCCCAAACACACCTCCAAGACGACCACTGCCTTGCTAAAGAAGCTGAGGGTGAAGGTGATGGACTGGCCAAGCATATCTCCAGACGTAAACCCTATTGAGCATCTGTGGGGCATCCTCAAACGGAATGTGGAGGAGCGCAAGGTCTCTATCATCCGCCAGCTCCGTGATGTCATCATGGAGGAGTGAAAGGGGACTCCAGTGGCAACCTGTTAAGCTCTGGTAAACTCCATGCCCAAGAGGGTTAAGGCAGTGCTGGAAAATAATAGTGGCCAGACAAAATATTGACACTTTGGGCCCAATTTGGACATTTTCACTTAGGAGTGTACTCACTTTTGTTGCCAGTGGTTTAGACATTAATGACTGTGTGGTGAGTTATTTTGAGGGGACCGCAAATTTACACTGTTATACAAGCTGTACACTCACTACTTTACATCTTTACATTGTATATATATATAGGTTATTCCTGCAGCAGGAGGGGGGTGGGGTAGGGCGGCACTGTCACTAGGAGACACACAGAGAGGGGAGGGGGCCACAGGAGACACAGGATAGCAGGCTGCGGAGGCACGCAAACAGACCACAATGTCAGGGGCTCGGCAGCCATGATTATCGTGGTCTGTTTGCAGAGAGGAGGGGATAGCCAGGCAAGATCAGCCAGGTGTTACAGGGCGCCAAACTCCAAAGCACAAGCACTGTGCTGTATAAAATGCTTTAAAGGAGCAAGATTCATATTTTTTGGGGGGTTAACAAATGCACATACTAAATGTGGTACCTGTATAAGGGAAAATCTCTAGTAAAAATGAAAGTGTAATCTGCAGACTCCTAGTGTAGTTAATAAATGAAGCCTGTGATAGGTGTTTGTGTGTGTATGTGGGGGGGGGGGGGGGGCAGGAAGGGTAAGGGGGAAGGAATAAGAAAAAGGATGGTGGGAGAGTAGGCTTGAATCCTTTGCGGGGGGGGGGGTTCCCGGAGAAATGGGGCATTGAAGCATATAGACATTTAGATGATAAAACAAAATATGCATAAGGATAAAGTAAGTGGATAACTGGAAATATGGAAAATATAATGGAGATATGTGAGGCTTGGTTTCGGGTATGGGATCTATGGAGTAAAGGTACAATAGTTGGGGATCAACATGGAATAGAACACATATGCATATGTAACGGAATGTCCCACACTCCGCTTGAGTGTTTCCGTCAGTATACCACTTTCTCCCAGTCTGGATACAGATATCAGATATTCCAACCGCTCCCAAGCACAAAACAAGGCGACACTTGTTTCACTGCTAACACGGACTAACTTTTTATTTGAGATCTCACACAAATATATACAGCAGGATGACTAAAAGCTAACCTAATTAACATGAGCTAATTATCTAATCCTTTATCTAGCCTAGGTGACTAAGAGACATGACCTTTTAGAACAGACTTCTGGTCACGAGCTTCACACAGTATATTATACATTATCATAAACATCAACACAGGGTTAATTAGAACAAACAACAATGTGTGGAATAGCCTTAGAACCTGTGGTGAGCCAGACTAGACTCATTTACATTAAGCATGTTATAGCAGACATCAGACAGGTGAGTGGAGTTGATATTAGCATCTCCTCACAGTATGTGTCCCAACAGTATGACTCAGTCACTATTGCTAATATGGCAAATACAGGGTCCCCAGAGTCTGTGTGTCCTGGGGGACAAGGACCCGAAGCCAAAGTAACAACACCTCAAGGGTACCCCAAATGCCAGGGCCCATAATCTATAGGCAAGAGGCTCACATTCAGTCCCCTCCAACAGCCTCTGTCCCGGGTGAGTCTGTCACAGCATAGAACACCAAATTAGACGTCAAGTTGAGGGAGCCTGCACATGCCAGGATCATATTGTGAGAAATGATATGGGGGAGTGGGAAAGCAAATAAGGGGGAGGGAAGAGCAGGCATGCTCCCAGCTAAGGGCTATAAGTGCTAGGATAGGGAAGCGTGCAGGCTGCGATCAACAAGACATATATAGGGTTGATTTACTAAAGGCAAAAAGACTGTGCACTTTGGAAAGTGCAGTTGCACATGGCAAGAGCAGTTGCTCCAGAGTTTAGTAAATGAGCAGAGGCTCTGCTGACTTTCATCAACCAATCATGTGCAAGCAAAAATGCTGTTTTTTTTATTTTCCTTGCATGTGATTGGGTATTCTTTGCAAAGTGAAGCTTTACCTCATTTACTAAGCTCTGGAGCAACTGCACTTGCAGAGTGCAATTGCACTTTCCAAGGTGCACAGTCTATTGGCCTTTAGTAAATCAACCCCATAATGTTAGCATCATATTAATATTCATATGAACATTGTAATGATGCGAAACCCAGGGGCAAAGTATGAGCAATAAAAGCTAGGGATGGGTCCTCAAGGGCACACCAGTACTTATCCATCAGTTATGTGAAGATGATGGGCATAAGGTACATACATTTTCATTTCACTCATAGGTAGTAGAGGCAGAGGCATCAAGTGAGGCATGTTAGCATCTTCGGTTTGGAGTTGGTCATTGTTCCAGCAATAGGTGATGCAAATGAAACAGCTGAGGAGCCATTGAAGTGGGTGGTGATCAGGAACATTGAGGTGAGGTGATCAGCAAGGGTGTTCCTGGATTTTTTTAAGAGTAGTGCTGCTGTACTGTCAGCCTGTGTAAGAAAATCAGAGACTAGAGGGAAAGCCCCAACAGTATCAAAGAACAAAGTATCAAAAGAGCAGTAACTGGGGATTGTAAGTCCATAATAATTTCAGTTAAGGCTCTGATGCGCACATTGGAGAGTCTGGATCTGTTTTCGGCATCTTCTAAGCTAGAAAGTAACTGGTCATTTACCTTGAGCAAGTCAGAGATATCTTTATCATGGGTGTCCACAGCCAAGGGATTCTGTTTTGTCTTTTAATTCTGTGGTGTGCTGGCCGAGTTCTCCGATCTCCCTTGACAGGCACTCAGTGATTTGATGTGAGGTATTTTGCAAGGCTTTCTGTAGAATCACATCTATTTTCTTAGGAAGCCACTGCTGAAGTTCCTCATACTGGTGTGGGTCGGAAGGGCTCTCAGCTGGAGCAAGTGCTGCTGTCTTACTTGTAGTTAGGGGAAGATGGTTGTACTATGCCAGGGGATACCTCAGATAAATTTTCCAATCCCTGATCAATATATATTATAAAAAGAAGGAGAAAGGGGAAATCCCCTTCCCCCAGATAAATGGGATTTTAGAGGAAAGTACTGAGTCTAGTAGGTGAAGATCAAACAGGTTTGATAAAAAATTTTAACAATATTTATTTAGACATAATTAAAAATAGAAATGTCAACACATATACAGACATATGACCATCCAGTAGTGAATATCAGAATTCATACGTGACTAACAGCCAACATGTTTCGCAAAAGGATTTTCGCTTCATCAGGGCTAGACACAATATCATTGATTCATTTCAACTGTATAAACAATAAACAGTCTCAAATTACATAATGGTCATACATGAAATCAAATCATAACAATAGAAAAACATTAATTGCATAGAATTTTGCTCACCTACTATTACAATTTCAAAAGAATAGGGCAATCACCACCATTCACCGGACATCAACCGCTAAACCAACCGGTGCGGATTGTCCCTGGGTGCCAGATCCCAGACGGACAATACCAGTAGGAGGACTGGACCACACAATTAGGGCAATACAGACTGATAACCCGTACTGAAACAAAAACGGGAAACCAATAAGTTCCTATGATCAAAAAATAATCATAAACAGTACTGCTGATGACCATTGACAGTCAATCATATCTTAAATATTATATATTAAAGAAGTTTTGACCCGACGCCCACGTAAGTACATTACATATAGGGTATATTCATAGTGTATATAGTGTTTTAAAGATATCTACATCAAGATATCTATAAAAATAATAATAATAATAATAATAATAATAATAATTATATTATTATTTTTATAGATATCTTGATGTAGATATCTTTAAAACACTATATACACTATGAATATACCCTATATGTAATGTATTTACGTGGGCGTCGGGTCAAAACTTCTTTAATATATAATATTTAAGATATGATTGACTGTCAATGGTCATCAGCAGTACTGTTTATGATTATTTTTTGATCATAGGAACTTATTGGTTTCCCGTTTTTGTTTCAGTACAGGTTATCAGTCTGTATTGCCCTAATTGTGTGGTCCAGTCCTCCTACTGGTATTGTCCGTCTTGGATCTGGCACCCAGGGACAATCCGCACCGGTTGGTTTAGCGGTTGATGTCCGGTGAATGGTGATGATTGCCCTATTCTTTTGAAATTTTAATAGTAGGTGAGCAAAATTCTATGCAATTAATGTTTTTCTATTGTTATGATTTGATTTCATGTATGACCATTATGTAATTTGAGACTGTTTATTGTTTATACAGTTGAAATGAATCAATGATATTGTGTCTAGCCCTGATGAAGCGAAAATCCTTTTGCAAAACATGTTGGCTGTTAGTCACGTATGAATTCTGATATTCACTACTGGATGGTCATATGTCTGTATATGTGTCGACATTTCTATTTTTAATTATGTCTAAATAAATATTGTTAAAATTTTTTATCAAACCTGTTTGATCTTCACCTACTAGACTCAGTACTTTCCTCTAAAATCCCATTTATCTGGGGGAAGGGGATTTCCCCTTTCTCCTTCTTTTTATAATATATGCTGCTGTCTTACTTGTTGTGGCCAAGGCCAGAGTGCTGGGAGATGGCAGGGCTGAGAAGTCCCATCTTGGAAGGGTAGCTGGAAGCAAACCTCATGGATTCTTTGGGTCTTTTGCCTTGGTTTCAGCTCAGTATTGACCATGCTGATTGGAAGGTAAGCGATGTGGTGGTGCTCCAGTCGCCAAGCTGGGTGTCCAGAATTGTTTTTTGTTAGAGCGGGGCTGTGCCTAGAAGGTGCAGAGTGCTTTCAGGAAGCATCCACCATGGGCAACTTTGTGTATGTGCCCCTGTTTTTTTTTTTAACAGTCTGAGTGCATACTACAGTCTCAATGATTGTAGCATGCACTCCATTTCCTGTCACAGCTGATCACTTTGAGAGGAAACAGATCAAAATCTGTAGGCATACAGTCTTTTTTTCAACTGTGACTACTGTGATTGGTCATAGAGATCACATGGTTCAGGGCCAATGGCCCTGTAACCCGCTCTATGATCTACTGTGTCCATGCATGAGTAGGCTAAATGTCTGGAGTTTGGACCAATACTCAAACAAGCAAGAATCAGAAGTTCCAACTGAACTGGGAGCTCATTCCTACTCTGCGTATTTTCATTCCCTCAGAAGTGGTTGTTCTAGGTACAAGTGCAATAATATTACACACAATAGTCATTGAGGTTCAACTTTCCATACACTGAGTACAAGTACAAGTACTAGAGACTAATTTCTTCTTTAATAAGAATGTTTAAGCAGGAGGACATGGAAGTTACATGATATCCTCACCTTGGGCAGCTAGATGGGTACAGTGATGACAAGTTTCTAAATTATTCTCATGAAAAGAACAGGCCTTGTTTTGTAATTATAATCACAGCAATAAAGGGAGTGCTCAGGAAAAGTTGTCAAGTCATGGGACTTGAAATGTAAAGTAGACTGCTCAAAAAAATTAAAGGAACACTTTGAAAATACATCAGATCTCAATGGGGAAAAATATCATGCTGGATATCTATACTGATATGGACTGAGTATTATGTTAGGAACGAAAGGATGCCACATCGTTTGAAGAAAAATAAAATTATCAACCTACAGAGGGCTGAATTCAAAGACACCCCAAAAATTAAAGTGAAAAAATGATGCAGCAAGCTGGTCCATTTTGCTGAAATATAATTGCAGAAACTCAGAATGGTACTCAGCAGTTTATATGGCCCCCACATGCTTGTATGCATGCCTGACAATGTTGGGGAATGCTCCTAATGAGAAGACACTTGATGTCCTGGGGTATTTCCTCCCATATCTGGACCAGGGCATCACTGAGCTCCTGAACAGCCTGAGGTGCAACCTGGCAGCGTTGGATGGACCGAAACATAATGTTCTAGAGGTGTTCTATTGGACTTAGGTCAGGCGAGCGTGGGGGCCATTCAATGATATAAATTCCTTAATCCTCCAGGAGCTGGCTGCATACTCTCACCACATGAGGCTGGGCATTGTCATGCACCAGGAGGAACCCAGGACCCATTGCACCAGCGTAGGGTCTGACAATGGGTCCAAGGATTTAATCCCAATACCTAATGGCAGTCAGGGTGCCATTGTTTAGCCTACAGAGGTCTGTGCGTCCCTCCATGAATATTCCTACCCAGATCATCACTGATCCACCACCAAACCGGTCATGCTGAGCAATGTTACAGGCAGCATAACATTCTCCACAGCTTCTCCAGACCCTTTCACGTTTGTCACGTGTGCTCAGGGTGAACCCGCTCTCATCTGTGAAAAACACATGGCATCAGTGGTGGACCTGCCAATTCTGGTGTTCAATAGCAAATGCCAATCAAGCTCCAAAGTGCCTTGCAGTGAGCACAAGGCTCGCTAGAGGACATGTTTGGTCAGAGACATTCACACCACTGGCCTGCTGGAGGTCATTTTGTAGGACTTTGGCAGTGCTCATCCTGATCCTCTTTGCACAAAGGAGCAGATACCGGTCTTGCTGATGGGTTAAAGACCTTCTACGGCCCTGTCCAGCTCTCCCAGATTAACTGCCTCTCTCCTGGAATCTCCTCCATGTTCTTGTGCTGGGAGACACAGCAAACCTTCTGGCAATGGCACGTATTGATGTGCCATTCTGAAGGAGTTGGACTGCCTGTGCAACCTCTATAGGGTCCAGGTATTGCCTCATGCTACCAGTAGTGACACTGACCCTAGCCAAATGCAAAACTAGTGAAAAACAGTCATAAAAGATAAGTAGGGAAAAAAATGTCAGTGGCCTCCACCTGTAAAACCATTCCTGTTTTGGAGGTTGTCTCATTGTTGCCCATCTAGTGCACCTGTTGTTAATTTTATTAACACCAAAGCACCTGAAACTGATTAACAACCCACTCTGCTACTTAACTGACCAGATCAATATCCCAGGAGTTTAATTGACTTGATACTGTACTCTGATTAAAAAGTGTCCCTTTCATTTTTTTGAGCAATGTATTCACAAACCACCTTATTTGAATTCCAGATAGCCAGGATCTTACTTACTTTGTTTAACCACTTCCCGCCCGGCCCATAGCAGATGACGGCTGGGCGGTGGTTCAGTTATCCTGACTGGGCAACATATGACGTCCAGCAGGATAACATGCCGCCGCGTGCCCAAGATCCACTGATGTTGGTAAAGAGCCTCCGGTGGAGGCGTTTTACCACCTGGTCAGCCATGTCCAATCACGGCTGATCATGATGTCAATAGGAAGAGCCTTTGATTGGCTTTCCCTTACTCGCGTCTGACAGACGCGAGTAGAGGAGAGCCGATCGGTGGCTCTCCTGACAGGGGAGTTTGCGCTGATTGTTTATCAGTGCAACCCCCCTCAGATCACCACACTGGACCACCAGGGATCGCCACTAGGACCACCAGGGAGAGGGGCAACATGTGGATGGTCAGGTATGTACCCCATGACCATCCACATGTGCCCAATGTTCCCAGTCAGTGCCCAATCTGTGCCAATCAGTGCCCACAAATGGGCACTGATTGGCATCAGTATATTGCAGTGATGCCCAACAATGCCACCCTTAGGAGCATCAGTGCCACCAATCAGTGTCATCAGTGCCACCCATTAGTGTCCATCGGTGCCACCTGTCAGTGCCCATAAGTACCCATCAGTGTCACCCATAAGTACCCATCAATGCCATGAGTGTCCATTGGTGCCACCTATGAGTGCCCATCAGTGCCGCATACCAGTGCCACCTATCAGTGCCCATTAGTGCCACCTATCAATGCCCATCAGTGCCGCCTATCAGTGTCCATCATTAGTGCCGTCAGTGCCACCTCATCAGTGCTAAGTCATTGGTGACTAGGGATGAGCTTTGAGTTCGAGTCAAACTCATGTTCGACTCGAACATTAGCTGTTCGCAAGTTCGCCGAACAGCGAACAATTTGGGGTGTTCGCGGCAAATTTGAATGCCGCAGAACACCCTTTAAAAGTCTATGGGAGAAATCAAAAGTGCTAATTTTAAAGGCTTATATGCAAGTTATTGTCATAAAAAGTGTTTGGGGACCCGGGTCCTGCCCCAGGGGACATGGATCAATGCAAAAAAAAGTTTTAAAAACGGCCGTTTTTTCAGGAGCAGTGATTTTAATAATGCTTAAAGTGAAACAGTAAAAGTGTAATATCCCTTTAAATTTCGTCCCTGGGGGGTGTCTATAGTATGCCTGTAAAGGGGCGCATGTTTCCCGTGTTTAGAACAGTCTGACAGCAAAATGACATTTGGAAGGAAAAAACCCATTTAAAACTACCCGCGGCTATTGCATTGCCGACAATACACATAGAAGTTCATTGATAAAAACGGCATGGGAATTCCCCACAGGGAAACCCCGAACCAAAATTTAAAAAAAAAATGACGTGGAAGTCCCCCTAAATTCCATACCAGGCCCTTCAGTTCTGGTATGGATATTAAGGGGAACCCCAAAATTAAAAAAAAAAAATGACGTGGGGTTCCCCCTAAATTCCATACCGGACCCTTCAGGTCTGGTATGGATTTTAAGGGGAACCCCGCGCCAAAAAAAAAAATGGCGTGGGGTCCCCCCAACAATCCATACCAGACCCTTATCCGAGCACGCAACCTGGCAGGCAGCAGGAAAATAGGGGGGGACGAGAGTGTGCCCCCCCCTCCTGAACCGTACCAGGCCACATGCCCTCAACATTGGGAGGGTGCTTTGGGGTAGCCCCCCAAAACACCTTGTCCCCATGTTGATGAGGACAAGGGCCTCATCCCCACAACCCTGGCCGGTGGTTGTGGGGGTCTGCGGGCAGGGGGCTTATCAGAATCTGGAAGCCCCCTTTAACAAGGGGACCCCCAGATCCCGTCTCCCCCCCCCTGTGTGAAATGGTAAGGGGGTACTTACCCCTACCATTTCACTAAAAAACTGTCAAAAATGTTAAAAATGACAAGAGACAGTTTTTGACAATTCCTTTATTTAAATGCTTCTTCTTTCTTCTATCTTCCTTCATCTTCTTCTTCTTCTGGTCCTTCTGGCTCTTCTGGTTCTTCCTCCGGCGTTCTCGTCCAGCATCTCCTCCGTGGCGTCTTCTATCTTCTTCTCCTCGGGCCGCTCTGCACCCATGGCATGGGGGGAGGCTCCCGCTCTTCTCTTCATCTTCTTCTTCATCCTCTTCTCTTTTTCCTTCTTCTCTTCTTCTCTTCTTCATTTTCTTCTCTGGGCCGCTCCGCATCCATGCTGGCATGGAGGGAGGCTCCCGCTGTGTGACGGCGTCTCCTTGTCTGACGGTTCTTAAATAACGGGGGGCGGGGCCACCCGGTGACCCCGCCCCCTCTGACGCACGGGACATGACGGGACTTCCCTGTGGCATTCCCTGTGACATCACAGGGAAGTCCCGTCAAGTCACCGTGCGTTAGAGGGGGACGGGGTCACGGGTGGCCCCGCCCCCGTTATTTAAGAACTGTCAGACGAGGAGACTCCGTCACACAGCGGGAGCCTCCCTCCATGCCAGCATGGGTGCGGAGCGGCCCGGAGAAGAATGTTGAGGGCATGTGGCCTGGTACGGTTCAGGAGGGGGGGCGCACTCTCATTCCCCCCTCTTTTCCTGCAGCCTGCCAGGTTGCGTGCTCGGATAAGGGTCTGGTATGGATTGTTGGGGGGACCCCATGCCGTTTTTTTTTTTTTTTTTGGCGCGGGGTTCCCCTTAAAATCCATACCAGACCTGAAGGGTCTGGTATGGAATTTAGGGGGAACCCCACGTCATTTTTTTTTTTTTAATTTTGGCCGGGGTTCCCCTTAATATCCATACCAGACCTGAAGGGCCTGGTATGGAATTTAGGGGGACTCCCACGTCATTTTTTTTTTTTAATTTTGGTTCGGGGTTTCCCTGTGGGGAATTCCCATGCCGTTTTTATCAATGAACTTCTATGTGTATTGTCGGCAATGCAATAGCCGCGGGTAGTTTTAAATGGGTTTTTTCCTTCCAAATGTCATTTTGCTGTCAGACTGTTCTAAACACGGGAAACATGCGCCCCTTTACAGGCATACTATAGACACCCCCCAGGTACGAAATTTAAAGGGATATTACACTTTTATTGTTTGACTTTAAGCATTATTAAAATCACTGCTCCTGAAAAAAACAGACGTTTTTAAAACTTTTTTTTGCATTGATCCATGTCCCCTGGGGCAGAACCCGGGTCCCCAAACACTTTTTATGACAATAACTTGCATATAAGCCTTTAAAATTAGCACTTTTGATTATTCATGTTCGTGTCCCATAGACTTTAACGGTGTTCGCGTGTTCAAGCAAACTTTTTTCCTGTTCGCATGTTCTGGTGCGAACCGAACAGGGGGGTGTTCGGCTCATCCCTATTGGTGACCATCAGTGCTGCCGTATCAGTGCCGTCAGTGCAGCCATATCAGTGCCTGTCATTGAAGAAGAAAACAAACTTATTTACAAAAATTTTTAACAGAAACAAAAAAAAGTGTTTTTTTTCAAAATTTTCGGTCTTTTTTTATTTGTTGCGCAAAAAATAAAAACCGCAGAGGTGATCAAATACCACCAAAAGAAAGCTCTATTTGTGGGAACAAAATGATAAAAAATTTGTTTGAGTACAGTGTTGTATGACCGCACAATTGTCATTCAAATTGCGACAGTGCTGAAAGCTGAAAATTGGTCTTGGGGGGAAGGTGTCTAAGTGCCTGGTATTGAAGTGGTTAAATAGATTTCAAATGATAAGGTAAAAAAAAAAGAAAAATCCAAATCTCAACAGTATAATGTCTGTACGGGACTAGGGATGAGCCTGATGTTCGAGTTGAACGTAAGTTGGACTTGAACATCGGGTATTCGCTGAACAGCAAGGTGTGTTTGTGGCAAATTCGAAAGCCGCGGAACACTGTTAAAGTCTACGGGACACTAACATGAAAAACCAAAAGTGCTCATTTTAAAGGCTTATATGGTTATAGGTTTTTGTCATAAAAAGTGTTTGGGGACCCAGGTCCTGCCCCAGGGGACATGTATCAATGCAAAAAAAAAGTTTTAAAAACGGCCGTTTTTTCAGGAGCAGTGATTTTAATAATGCTTAAAGGGAAACAATAACAATGAAATATTTCTTTAAATATTGTGCCTGGGGGGTGTCCTTAGTATGCCTGTAAATTAGCGCATCTTTCCCATGTTTAGAACAATACCACAGCAAAATGACATTTCTAAAGGAAAACAATCTCATTCAAAACTGCTCGTAGCTGTAATGAATTGTCGGATCCCGGCAATATAGATAAAAATCATTGAAAAAAATGGTATAGGGACCTGGGTTCTGCCCCAGGGGACATGTATCAATGCAAAAAAAAGTTTTCAAAACTGACGTTTTTTCAGGAGTAGTGATTTTAATAATACCTAAAGTGAAACAATAAAAATAAAATATTCCTTTAAATATCGTGCCGGGGGGGGGGTTGCCCTTAGTATGCCTGTAAATTAGTGCATTTTCCCCTTGTTTAGAACAATACCACAGCAAAACATTTAAAACTGCTCGTGGCTGTAATGAATTGTCGGATCCCGGCAATATAGATAAAAATCATTGAAAAAAACGGCATGGGTTCCCCCCGTCCATTACCAGGCCCTTTGGGTCTGGTATGAATATTAGGGGAACCCCGCACCAACATTTAAACAAAAAAATGCATGAGGGTCCCCCCAAAATCCACACCAGGACCTTCAGGTCTGGTATGGATATTAAGGGGAACCCTGCCCCAATTTTTTTTTTAAATGGCATAGGGGTCCTGCAAAATCCATACCAGGCCCTTTAGGTCTGGTATGGATTTTAAGGGGAACCCTGCACCATAATTAAAAAAAAATGGTGTAGGGGTCCCTCCAAAAATCCATACCAGACCCTTATCCGAGCATGCAACCTGGCAGTCCGCAAGAAAAGGGGGGATTAGAGAGCATCCCACCTCCTGAACCATATCAGGCCACATACCCTCACCATGGGGAGGATGCTTTGGGTCCCCCCAAAACACCTTGTCCCCATGTTGATGGGAACAAGGGCCTTGTCCCCAAAACCCTTGCCTGGTGGTTGTGGGGGTCTGTGGGCGGGGGGTTTATTGGAATCTGGAAGCCCCCTTTAACATGGGGACCCCAAATCCCAGCCCTCCCTATGTGAATGGGTATCGGGTACATTATCGGGTACATTATACCCCTTCACCCTTCACCTTCACCAAAAAAGTGTCAAAAATAGTAAAACTGACAGTAGACAGTTTGGGACAAATTATTTATTTAAAAAATAAAAAATAAAAATGTCCTGCAATGTAAATCCATCATCCATCACGCCGCTCGATGAACCAAAAAAACCCAAAAATAAAACGCAACAACTCCGCCTCCATGGAAGGCTCCCACCGATGGAAGCCTCTTTGCGATGACAAACAGAATATTGGTAACTGTAAGCGCAAGTCCATATATAACAGGAGATATAAAGGGCTGAGCAACTTAGGCCATAGGGGACAGGCTGGAAGTTCAAGGGTTAAGTGGTAACCGGTAATGTAATGGTTAAAGTAGGCAGGTAAGCTAGGCGGCTACTGTCTTCAGAGAGCTGGCTCTGTGATGGATGAGAGAGGGGTAGAGAAGGAAGCGCCACCTGAGTGTAGTATTAACAAATGATATTTAATGACACCAGGTAAAAACATACTTACAGGATAAAAACATATAAAAGGCTCATCTGTATAGGTATGTGGTCCTCGGTGTTCCCTCTTGATCCTGTGGTGGTGACGCTGCAGAGATGCTGCCATCCCCACACCGCCCACGTGATATATTATGGTCGATACATTGACGATATAGTGATCACCTGGGATGGCACGCTTGATGACATCATGACCTTTGTACAATACTGCAACCATAACAGCTTGGGCATATCCTTCACTCACGTTGCTGACCCTGACACTTTGGCCTTTCTAGACCTCGAGCTTTGCCACGACAACAAAACTATATATGCAAGAAACTTTACCAAACCTACTGCTGGTAATTCATTTATACACTATGATAGCTGCCACCATCCGAGATGGGTCAACAATATCCCCCGCAGCCAATTCTGCCGCCTTCGAAGGAATTGTACCAGAGACCCAGACTATGACACCCATGAACAACTTCTGTCAAAAAAATTCCTAGACAAAGGATACCCCACTCCACTTATAGACGTGGCCTTCCATCATTACTGTAGTCTATCCCCAGGCCCCAACCATCCTCCTACCACTGGTAAACAACCTACCCACTTCATCACACAATTTCATGACAAATACAAGAAAATGGAGAAGTTCCTCGCTTCACACTGGCCTATTCTGTTGGAAGACCCTCATCTCAGAACCACAGTTGATACCAAACCTAAAGTGGCATAGAGAAAATCCAGAAACATTAAGAGTAAAATTGCACCCAGTAGAATTTAGCCTACCCAACCCACCTCATCACTACTCACCGTGATACCCCTCAGAGGGATGTATCAATGCAAAAAACCCCTCTGCTTAACCTGCCAGTTCATACAACACGGTCAGAAAACCTTCACTGTCAAAGGAAAAAACTATACCCTAAAAGAATTCTACAAATGTTCAACTGACTTTGTTATATACTGCCTCACCTGCCCCTGTGACCTACTATATGTCGGCAGAACCATCAGATCCCTAAGGGCACATTTTGGGGAGCACCGGCGCTTTATCGAAAAAGGCCGTGACCACCACAGCATCCCTAAACAATTCCTGACTCACCGAGGCCGATCTACAGCTGGCCTCAGTGTGTGGGTCATTGAATCAATCCCGGCCACATACCCTGCCGCTGAATGGTATAAACGTCTTTGCCAGCAAGAAACTTACTGGATCTACTCTTTGGGCACTTTAGCACCTGGGGGGTTGAACAAGGATATCGAGGTGCACACACTACTTTAAGCCACCCCGTTTCCTCATGAGACCACCCCTACAGATGTAGCCTTGCTACAATATATATATCTTTAAGAACCCTGCACAGATACGTGCTTCCCTGCTCCTTGTGTTTTCCAAAAACGTTTGCTATATCCATGTCCACTTCTTATACCATAATTTTTTTCACCATTTTTTGCCTTTCTTTAAATATTTGTATTCATTTTATTTGTATTTTTTTATTTTTATTTTTATTTTTATATTTATTCTTATTTCTATATCTATTATTATTTTTATTTTTATTTTTATTTCTTTATATTTTTATGTTTACCTTTGCATTTTCTGGTTCTTTTGGTATCATCACCATGGGAAATTTTATTATGTTTCACTTTTATACTTATATATATATATATATATATATTTTTATACTTACCTCCATTTTTTGCCCCCATTATTACTCCCATTTTTACTATTGTTAATATTATTGTCTCCATGTTTACTACCATGCACTTCTCCCCATTCATATATATGTTTCCATGCCACTCACTATTATAAAACCTCTTTTTTTCTCTGTGTATATTATGTTACCTTGTAGTTCCCCTCCTGCCCACAGTTGGCGCTGTGCTTTCTTTGACAGACACTGGGACCTGTTGTCCCACAGCGCTGGCATATAAAAGCATATTGCAGACACCTCCCTATTAGGCCTATTGAAGGAGCAGTGGCTCAGAGCGCGTAGCCTTCTCTCAACCTCTCTGCAAGCCCTCCTCCCTGGATGATCCCTTTCCTGGATACCGAACCCAGAAGCGGACGAACGACCTGTGACGTCACGCGCGCTCCACGTGCACTCCACGCCGGCCCCTAGTCTCTTCCTGATGGCCACAGAAGGAGCTCCCGGCTGGTAATCCACCTTCTGCAGCCCAGCATCCCTGCAGCATCACCACCACAGGATCAAGAGGGAACACCGAGGACAACATACCTATACAGATGAGCCTTTTATATGTTTTTATCCTGGTGTCATTAAACATCATTTGTTAATACTACACTCAGGTGGCACTTCCTTCTCTACCCCTCTCTCTTCACGATGACAGCTGTCCACATGACCTCAGTGGAAGGCGGGGTCATCCATTTACATCACCAGGGGGCCCCGCCTTCCTGTGACATCACTTGGCATCAGTAATAGGGCCGTTTACGTCACTCAGCTATATCACAGCTGTCCTCGCGAAGAGGCTTCAGTTGATGGGAGCCTCCCATGGAGGTGGAGTTGCATTTTTTTTTTGTTTTTTTTCGGGTCATCCGGTGGCGTGATGGATGATGGCTTTACATCCTGGGACATTTTTATCTTTTTATTTTTTAATAAAGGATTTTTCCCAAGTTGTCTACTGTCATTTTTACTATTTTTGACACTTTTTTTGGTGAATGTGTAGGGGTACAATATACCCCATACCCATTCACATGGGGGGCCGGGATCTGGGGTCCCCTTGTTAAAGGTGGCTTCCAGATTCTGATAAGCCCCTGCCCGCAGATCCCCACAACCACTGGGCAAGGGTTGTGGGGACAAGGCATTTGTCCCCATCAACATGGGGACAAGGTGTTTGGGGGGGACTCCAAAGCATCCTCCCCATGTTGAGGGCATGTGGCCTGGTATGGTTCAGGAGGGGGGTGATCTCTCTCACCCCCCTCTTTTCCTGTCAGGTTGCGTGCTTGGATAAGGGTCTGGTATGGATTTTAGGGGGACCCCTATGCCATTTTAAAAAAAAAAATGGTGCAGGGTTCCCCTAATACCTAATATCCAAACCAGACCCGAAGGGCCTGGTATGGATTTTGGGGAGACCCTCACACATTTAAACCTATAGAGGTAATCTTGATGAAAGCAAGAATTGGCCTTGCTGTAAAAAATTGCAATGATATGAACCTGTCAAACAGGTGCAGAAAAATGACTCTTTGGGTGTTGGGGGCACCTTCCCACCGTAACCCTATAGAGCTTTTCTTGATGAAGGCAAAAATAATTGCAATGATATGCACCTTTTCAAACAGGTGCTGAAAAATTGGTCTTTGGGTGTTAATTGTGCCCATGAAACCTATACCAAAAACATTCTTCCAGATGAAATGATTGAACACCCCATGTAATGCAGACACTGCCAATGGGATTTGGAAACTGACAGCCCTGGGCGGGAAGGACTAAAAAAATTCTGAAATGCCTCACTTAGGCGAACGCCTTCTTCAACGCTCCTCTCTTGACCAACAGAAGACTTAAAACTACGTTTTCCACAACACTGTAACCTGCTGGAGTCAGGAAAAATGTTCAATAAAATCCTCTTTAACGTGTCCTCAAGAGATTTTATCTCCTGCACTCTCTGTGGGGAAGGAATGAGTTCTGAGACCTTCCCCTTATAATGGTGGTTAAGGAGGGTTGCCGACCAGTAATCATCCTTCTCCTTTATGCCACATATTCTTGGGTCCTTTCGCAGGCTTTGAAGCATGAGGTTGCCCATGCACCTCAAATTTGCTGAGGCTTGAGAAGCAGACTTCTTGGTGTCACTCAGGATGACATCATCTGGAACTTCCACCTCACAGCCACTTACTACTCCCAAAGGTCCTTGGGTTGGAAAGCCATCGCTTACAGATTGATGCATGTCTTACTCTTCTTCGAAGCCTATGAAAGTGCCAGAATCCTCCTCCTCTTCCCCTCTCTCCTCCTGTGTGTTCTGTGACATAGGAATGATGGTGTCTGGATAAAGTGGGCCTTGAGAGGAAAGGAAGTCCTCCTCTTCCTCCTGCTGCTCTGCCCCCAGTGCCCTTTCCAAAATGCCAGGCAGGGTCTGCTCCAGCAGGAACATAACAGGGATTGTAACCCTGGGCACATATTTAGGAAACGCTGCACCACCAAATTGAGGACATGTGCCAGGCATGGCACATGTGTCAACTTTCCCTGTCTAAGGGCGGACAGGAGGTTTGAGCCATTATCGCAAACCACTATTCCTGGCTCCAGCTGGCGTGGTGTGAACCACCTCTGGGCCTGCCCCTGCAGAACCCCTGCTCCGGTGTGGTTTCTGTCCCTTAAACACACCAGCTGAAGTACTGCATGGCACCTTTTAGCCTGTCTCATGGAATAGCCCTTTGAACACTTAGGGGGTACCTGATGTTCATAGGACAATTCTGCAATGGAGGGCATGGAGGTGGCAGAGGAGGAGGAGGAGGCGGTAGAGCTCACAGGTCTGGCATCATCACCACCAGCTGTATAGAGACGTGGGGGAACAACAAGCTGCAGCACCGAGCCCTGTCCTGCATCCTTTTGAGTTGCAAGCAGTGTTACTGTGAACAAAATATATCATCCCTGCCCCTGCTTGCTGGTTCATGTGTCAACAATAAGGTGGATTTTATGGCTGGCTGCCTGGCCCAACGATGCCGGAACATTCCTTCCATGTGATGGTAGAGAGATGGAACGGCCTTACGTGAAAAGTAGCAGGGACTGGGAACCTGCCATTGTGGTACAGCACATTGTGCAAATTCACGGAAGGGGGCAGAATCCACCAGGCTGAAAGGCAGAAGTTGGAGAGCCAACAGCTTTGACAAGCTTGCATTTAGACGCTGGGCATGTGGGTGGCAGGGACTGTTATTTTCTTTTTCCACTGCAGCAGATGGGGCAGAGAATTTGCTACAGTCTACAGCTGGTGGTGTGCTGCCGACAGATGTGCTGCTAGGACCTGGTACACCCTGTGCTATACCATCATCCCTGTCAGTGGAGGCTGCTGAGAGGTAATGACTTGGTATAACAGGGGCAGACTGAAGTGTGTAAGGAGGAAGAGGAGGAGGAGGGACAGATTTGTACACCTTTTGTGTGGCTTTTAGGTGCTCTTGCCAATGGGCTGAGTGGTTGGACGTTAAATGCCTTGTTAAGCATGTGGTACCCACATTTCTGGTGTTTTTGCCACATTTGATGTGCCTGACATACAGTTTGCAGATAGCAACAGTGCAATCTGCTGCAGATGTGCTGAAAAAGGCCCAGACAGCTGAGCTTTGGGGAGTGGACCGGGAGATAACAGCTGCAGAATGTGATGGAATAGGATGGCTGCTCTCTACTCTTCCTTGATGTTGGCCTCCTTGGGGTTGGGCCATCTCACCTTCAGTTTCTTCCTCTACTCTAACTGTCACCCAAGTCAGTGACCTCATCATCATTATCATCTCCATCTCCTCAATCAACATCATTACCACTGGAGACAACTTGGCAATACGCTGCAGCTGGGGGAACATGAATGCCGATTTGTCTACCAGTGTTCTCCCCTCTCTCTAGGCAAGTGTTCCTGTCATCCTCAACCTCAGAACCAACACCTGAATCCAGTAATGGCTGGGCAACATCAAGGAGCAAGTGGCTGACGCTGTGGTCAAATAACTCAGCTGACTCCTCCATGGCTGATGCTGGGGCTATGGCAGGAATAGATGTGGACAAGGAGGCAGGTTTATCCACTCTGGCAACTGCAGGGGATTGCACACTTGTCTCTGCTTGCGTGACAGAGGATGAGGAAGGTTTAGTAAGCCAGTCCACCACCTCATCTGCATGCTGTGGCTGGATAGCATGGGAAAACTCACTAAACAGAGGAAATAGTGCCCTGCCTGAGGACTGACCACCACGTCCACCTTTGCCTGTGGACACATTTGTTGCTGGCCCCCTTACAGTGCCAAGGGAATGTCTGCCTCTCCTTGTTGTCCTCCCAGACATTATTGGGAGGGAGGGGGCGGTGCTTATAAGCAAATGTAAAGAAGGAGTGAAAATCTGTAGGTAGATGCACTTTAATCAATGTAAAGTGGTGTTTGGTACACTTTAATTTGAGTACTCACACTACACAAACACACTCCATGGATAAACTATAATATACTGCAATATAATGCGCCAAACATGCAGTGATGCACAGAACTATATGGCATTAAACTTGCAGTAACATACACAGAAGTAAATGGTATTAAACTTGCAGTAACACACACAAAACTATATGGCGTTAAAATGGCAGTAACGCACACAGAAGTAAATGGCGCTAAACTTGGAGTAACACACAAAACTATATGGCGTTAAACTGGCAGTAACGGGGGGGCGTGGCCAGCCGGGATAGCAGATGGACGCTTAATTCCACAGCTCTGAGCCAGGGGACAGAATCCAACGACATCGGCTGCAAAAAACGAATCAAACCTACCCATCCACACTCCTCACAGTCAGGGGACAACAAGGATGTCTTCCAGGAAGAGATTTACAGACCACATACCACAAAAACTCACCGAATTTGCTTACAAGCCGGCGGGATGGAAGATCCAAGATGGCGCCGGCCAGGCCGCGCCGTCCACAGCTTACACGGACCTGCCGGATGATGAGACAGATGATCCTCAGGATACAGGTACCGTGGATAACCTCCCCCATACCCCAGAAGGGGATCCCAACCTAGGCAGCCCAGCAAAGGCAAAAATGAGGATAGATGCGATGCCGCAACGGTCGCGGTACTCGCAAATTGAGGCCCAGGCTCCCACCCAGTACTCACTAGACCAGGCCTTACAATCCTCTATGGCCTCCTTCCCCACCTCAGGGCAGCCGGTCATGGACACAACGCTCAAGGATATGCTCATATCCCTGCAGACCTCCCTCATGACAGATCTATCATCCCTCTTCCACAAGATCACCACTGACATCCACTCTCTGGATGATAGAGTGACAAACGCTGAGAGAGGAATACATGCCTGCACCTCCACAGTGAATGACACCATTGAAGCCTTTGAAGCTGTTAGAGAGGAACAGACATGGATGCGTGCCAAGCTGGCCGACTTAGAAGACAGATCTCGCAGGAACAATGTTAAACTGAGGGGGGTCCCCGAGTCCATACTACCCGCAGATCTGCCACGCTACGCAAAAGAACTGATACACTTAGTTCTCCCTGAGGCCTCCCCGAGAGACGTCATCGTAGACAGAATTCATAGAATTGCTAAACCATCCCATCTAGCTGCCTCAGTCCCCAGAGATGTCCTGATGAGGGTTCACTTTTACCACATCAAAGAAAAACTGCTCATGGGACTCAGGGCTAAATCGCCACTACCAGCACCTTACACGGGAATTCAGCTATTCCCTGATCTCTCAAAATACACCCTCCAAATGAGGCGCCATTTGAACCCAATCACCAAAGGCCTACAAAATCACAAGCTGCAATACAAATGGCGATACCCAGCCACCATTCTCATTGTCCGCAACGGTCAAACCCACGCAATTGGGGAACTAGAAAAGGGCCTGAAGCTACTCCATACCTGGGGCATAAACCCAGAACCACCTAATCCTGCTCAGCATAACAGAATTTCATCCTCTCCCCGCAGACAACTAGATCAAAACACCAAGTGAAAACTTACAAATACAACAAAGCCAATAACAGCAACAACAGTTCCCCTGTGCTATGGCTATCCTCCACTCCAGTCTTCTGCTACCCGTGGTAGTGACTCTTTGTACCCCAATACAGAGGTCCACAGGTGCTCAGCACCCCCTCTGTTTGTTTTTCTATTTTTTGTTCTTTTTTCTTACAAAGTTTTTTTTTCTCTCTTGCAACGTTATATCCGCCACCTCTCTGCTAACAAGCTAACTTACCAGCTCACAACACAGAGCTCTCTCAAAATTTTCATTGTTACCCAAAGTACACATGATCTCTATTTGATTATAACTGCCTTGCTACCTAACGTATTGCTCTATTTGCAGTCTACTAGTCCATCCCCACCTTGGCCCCCTGGCCAGCCAGATACAACGCTCACCGCTCTTGTATACGGGACCCAGCTGAACTGAATCTCGGACTTCCATACCGCACCCTACCCATCACATCGACTGGGAAAACAAAAAACCAGCTCATCACGAGATCGCCTAACTGTAAGTGTTACTAGAAGCTTACACCACACCCACACCCACAAGATGCCGTTTAACATCCTTTCACTCAACGTCAACGGGCTGAATCATCCAGCCAAACGCCACTCACTATGGAAAACCGTCAAAGATCTCCAGAGTGACATCATTTGCGTCCAAGAAACCCACCTACTAGCTACCAACACTCCCCTGTGTAAAAATCGTCACTTTCCAAACATATTCCACGCAACGCATTCTACCAAGACCAGAGGGGTCATGATAGCCGTCAAAGATACCATAGACTTCCAACTCTTAGAAATAGTCCCAGACCCCGAAGGACGCTTCATCATCCTTATCTGTACCATTAATAGAGCAACCTACACCATCATCAACCTATACGCTCCGAATACTCATCAATTGAGATTCCTACGCAAGATTATCCGTACATTAAAACCCATACAAAAAGGCCACACAATTGTGTGTGGGGACTTCAACCTGGTCCCAGATGTGTCCCTGGACTCCACCGCTTCAGCGAAGAGACGTGAATCGCCTCTAAAAGCGTTCATACAAACCCATGACCTGTATGATGTCTGGCGCTGCCACCATGGCGCCGAACGTGACTTCACCTTTTTTTCCCCCAGACATGGTTCTTACTCCAGAATTGATTTGTTCCTGGCTGATAAACGTATTTTACAAAAAATATCTCAGTCGGTAATCCACACCATGGCATGGTCGGACCACGCACCCACCTCAATTACCATCCAAGATCACAATCTTCAACATAATACATTCCTATGGAGACTAAACAACTCCATAATTCAAAATAATAAATACACCCCAGAAATTTCAGAACACATTTCAGAATTTTTCTCGTTGAATAAGGGATCGGTACCCGACCCTGCCGTGGTGTGGAGCGCTCATAAAGCGTACATGAGGGGAATGCTCATTAAATTAAGCTCTCATCATAAGCGACAGAGGACACAGCGCATAGATAAAATAACAGCCCAAATAGTGGACCTAGAAAAGAAACACAAATGTGACCCTCAAAACCCACTTACAAACCAACTACTATCCCTAAGACAGGAACTGAAAACCCTTCTCCTTCACTCATACGAATTCCTTCAAAGGAAATTTAAAGCATCTTCATACTCTACTTCCAACAAGGCAGGGAAGACTTTAGCCCAAAGACTCAAAGGAAGACGAAATAAAGCTAGAATAACACTACTTAAACACCCCCACACCAACACCCCATTGACCAATCCCCAGGACATTGCCGATGCTTTCAGCACCTACTATGAAGACCTATACAACTTAAAACATGACCACCATACCCCCCAACCCACACAAGACGACATTAACAACTTCCTCACTAAAATCAAACTGCCCAAACTATCTACCGACCAACTGACCGCCCTGAACGCACCATTCACCGACCTGGAAATCAAGACTACTATTGACTCATTGCCTAGTGGCAAAGCACCAGGTCCAGACGGGATAACAGGGGAATACTACAAAGTGTTCTCCAACCAACTAATCCCATACCTTACAGATCTCTTTAACCACGCTGCCTCCTCTGCTAGCTTCTCGAAAGAATACTTAAAAGCGCTTGTAATAACCATACCAAAACCAGGGAAACAGTCGGATGCCCCCCAAAACTTTCGCCCGATCTCCTTACTCAACTTAGACCTAAAAATTTACTCCAAAACCATTGCCAACAGACTAAACAAAATTATGCCAACTATCATACACCAAGATCAGACTGGCTTTACCAAAGGCAGACAATCTTCAGATGCCACCAGGAGAATGCTAGACCTTATCCACCATGCTGAATCCACTGGAACGCCTTCTCTGCTTCTTTCCCTAGATGCAGAGAAGGCGTTCGATAGAGTTCACTGGACCTATCTAGAAGCAGTCCTACACAAATTCGGATTCCAGGGACGGATCCTAACAGCCATCCTAGCATTGTACTCTAACCCTGAAGCCCAAGTGTTCACAGAAGGCATGCTCTCACGCCCATTCCCCATCACAAATGGCACACGCCAGGGCTGTCCCCTCTCCCCTCTAATATTTAACATGCTTATGGAACCCCTGGCTGAACACGTTCGCTCCCACCCTAACATCTCAGGCATGCGTATAGGCCTCTCACACCACAAAATAAGCTTATTCGCGGACGATGTAATATTAATCCTTACAGATCCGACTGTCTCCCTGGCAGAAGTACAAAAACTGCTCACTTGGTTTAGCTCGATTTCGTATTACAAGGTTAATGTGACCAAATCATTCATATTAGACATAAACATAAACACCACCATGAAACACCTCCTACAACTACAATACCCATTTAAATGGGCAGAAACCGACATATCATACTTGGGCATTCAACTCCCGAGAGAAACTAAGAAAATTTACTCGAGCAACTACATACCACTCTTACAACAAATTCAATCAACTTCCCAACAAATAGCAAAGCACGAGCTCTCATGGTCGGGCAGACTTGCAGCATTTAAGATGATATGCCTCCCCCAAATACTTTATCATTTTAGAACCCTACCTATACCACTGCCAACCACCTTCTTCAAATCTCTCAAAACTACTTTCAACAAATACTTATGGAGCGGGAAAAAACCGAGGAGTGCCCAACACAACTTAGTAAAACATAAACTAGTCGGTGGAACAGGATCTATAGACTTCGAGGACTATTACCTAGCGACAATCCTAGCTCAATTACCTTCCTGGTTCCAATCACAATCCACTACACTTTGGGGACAAATTGAAAGCTCCCCATTATCTCAACCAAACTTGAAAACTTGGTTACTTAGTATTCCACTGGGAACCATAATACCAAAGGCGTTTCCCCCGACCATGAGAGCTTCGGCACTCGCATGGAAGAAATCAGTATCCTTACTGACCCCTATTCCCGTCACATCTCCAGGGCACATCCCCTTGGAATCCCTACATCACACGCTACCAGAAATCTCTCTATCAACTTGGACCACCAAAGGCATACTTCTCATACAAGACCTAATACATGACAACCACGTTAAATCATACGCACAACTCCAATCCGAATTCAATCTAACAGCGTCTGACAAATTCACTTACATGCGCCTACACCACTATCTAAAAACCCTACCCCTCCCCCTCTACAATATCCACCCTAAAACCTGGGAATACCTTACCAACACTGCCACTAAAACCAGAGGTATATCCTACTTCTACAACATTCTCCACAACAAACGTACCTTCCTTAAACTAAAACCCCACCAAAATTGGGAAAAAGATTTAGATCAGCCCTATACGGAAGACCAATGGCAACTTGCCCTCAAAACTATATACAAAG
Organism: Aquarana catesbeiana; assembly: GCF_042186555.1. Taxonomy (NCBI): domain Eukaryota; kingdom Metazoa; phylum Chordata; class Amphibia; order Anura; family Ranidae; genus Aquarana; species Aquarana catesbeiana. The sequence goes on along the minus strand of NC_133328.1, from coordinate 359,731,374 downwards.
CCACTAAATGCGCGGCCCTGTGGGAACTCACACAGAAAATCACACTACGTTGGTACATCACTCCAGCCAGAATTACGACCTTTAACCCAAAAATCCCTAATATATGCTGGAGATGTCATTCTTCTCCTAGCGACATAATGCATATACTCTGGACATGCACTAAACTCCACAACTACTGGGAAAGAATTTTTAGTTTAATCTCTCACATAACCCAAATTAAAATCCACCCCTCCCCTGCATTAGCGATACTTAACCTAACTATAGAATCAATCCCACATTCATTCAGGCCAGTGGTCACTCACATCCTCCTGGTGGCAAGACTAAACATAACCAGGCAATGGAAGTCTGACAATCCCCTGACAATAACCCAAGTCATTGACTTAGTAGCCCTTCATTACAGCTACGAGATCATAACAGCTACTCACACTGGCCAGGCGACGAAAGCACACAAGAACTGGCAACCATGGACTGACTGGACTGCACACTGCGCAAACCACTAACCTAAACACTGATACCCACCTCCTCTTCTTGACCGAGCAATACCTTTCTATAGGCAAGAGAAACAAGTTATATGCAACAGCTAGTTCTAACTAGCACATATTTATCAATATTTATCAATATTAACATAAGATAGAAGGGGCCTCTTCACTCCTGTGGCACTAAAGATCCCATTTGGGGTGCGACTCTAGTGAAGAGGTCTACAACTAAAAAACTACGAAACTACGGTTAATAACATTGGTAGTCTAGAATCCACAATGGATATATGTTAAATAAAAGTTATAACCAACCAAGGTTGGTAAAATGTTATAATTATTGAACTCAAAAGTTGAACTGTATTCCTTATACTGTCTAATTGGAATGTCATTACACGACATACTATGTCCAATTGTATAATGTATAATCTGTATGAAAATCTTTCAATAAATATATGGAAGAAAAAAAAAACTGGCAGTAACGCACGCAGATCTATATGGCGTTAAACTGGCAGTAACGCACAAAACTATATGGCGTTAAACTGGCAGTAACGCACAAAATTATATGGCATTAAACTGGCAGTAACACACACAAAACTATATGGCGTTAAACTGGCAGTAACGCACACAGAACTATATGGCGTTAAACTGGCAGGAACGCACACAAAACTATATGGCGTTAAAATGGCAGTAACGCACACAGAAGTAAATGGCGTTAAATTTGCAGTAACGCACAAAACTATATGGCGTTAAACTGGCAGTAACGCACACAGAACTATATGGTGTTAAACTGGCAGTAACGCACAAAACTATATGGCGTTAAACTGGCAGGAACGCACACAAAACTATATGGCGTTAAACTGGCAGTAACGCACACAGAAGTAAATGGTGTTAAACTGCCAGTAACGCAATTAAATAGATGGTGTTCAACCGTCACTACACTGACGCTATCTAAACTGTCCCTACTCTATCTATACACTAATGTCAAGATTACTGACACAGTCTCATTACACTACACTGAAACTATCTGAGCTGTCCCTACTCTACACTAATGTATGTATGAATGACACAGTCTCACTACACTACTGTGAAACTATATGAGCTGTCCCTACTCTAGCTGCACACTATGTAAAGCTGAATGACGGTCCACCTCACTACACTCACACTATCCCTAGACTGACACTAAACTAATATTCTGCACTGACAATTGAAACAAAATAGCACAGTATAGCACACTAACTAACTAATATCACTGAACGGAGACCTGTTGTATCTTTCGCCATGCCAAAATCACAATGAAAATGGCTGCCATTGAAAGAATACTTTTATACTGTGGGGCGGGAATGAGCCATTATTGGATAAATTCATGATGACAGTGTCCAATCATGACTCTGACTGTGTTCTGTGGCCTGATTGGCTGAAGCTTTCACTGCTTTAGCCAATCAGAGCTTGCAATGCACTATTCAGCACTGCAATGCATTGTGGTCAGTTTGGGGGGCCGAACAAATGGTCGAAGGACCCGTTTGTTTGGCTATTTTGTCGAACGTCTGAACAATGAAAGTTCGTCCCGAATAGGGATGGGCGAACTTATACCGTTTGCCCATCCCTATTCACTTGTTCATGCAAATTCTTTGCATGATTGCATGTTCTGGTGCGAATGGAACCAGGGGGTGTTTGGCTTATCTCTATACAGGACGATTTACACCACTGTGCTGCAGTAAGTAAGTTACAGGCTTTGGTGTGCTAAAATACCTTTCACGGTGTTTGGCACCTTCACCTTCCCAATGAACCTGTATTGTATTGTTTTTGGTCTGATGTGGTGAGTTAGGAAGCCCATTCAAATGAACATAATATAGGTTAATGGGCACCCACTAACCACACTCCAGTTTACCATTCTAGTGTAAATGGGCTCCAACCTATCCAGCTTCACAAAGGAACTGAAATCAAAGCTAGCATTTAAATCCTGGTTTCTGCCAAAACTGCTTTTTTTTTTTTTTTTTTTTTTTTACTTTTAGGTTAGGATAGAGTGGTAAGGGTTAGAAACTCTGTCAGATTGTGTGAGGAGGAGCATACAAAGGTGATAGAAAGCCAATTAGAGTGACTTTTGTCCTTCATAGTAGTAACATTTGGTAGATAGATATGCATCGTCACGTAGATATGCATTAAAAAGAATACATTTAGGTTGTTTAACAGACCAGTCAGGGATAATTGTGTTCAGGTGGGCACTACTTGTTTTTAGTGAAGAACACTAATGTATGTATAGTACAGATTGTTTAAAATATTTTTAAAGATGCTCCCTTAATATAGCTATAGTATCACTTTACTAAGAATATCTTATCTAAATGGTTGAAACAAATAAATAATGAACTGCTTTGGTATACATATGATAATCGTACGTTTTCTGACACATACTGTACATAAAAAGCATGCAATCTATATGATTCTTTAAAATCACATTTTGACATTTAAAAAAAATAACTTGCATTATCAGTAGGTAATGACAATGTAAATGTGTTTATCTAAATGGATTTACTAAGTAGGCATTGTTATATTTACTAAGCCTTTATGTGTGCATTATTCAGTATAGCTGTTATGCTGTTTTTTGCTACTGAATTATAATGAAAGTCAAACAAGTGGCTACAAGCTCACATTTACATACATTTATCAAGCTCAAAGGTGGTTTTTGGTATGAACTAGAAAAAGCTTTTAACTGCATGCCTATCCCACACATGATTGTCAGTATATGTACACATTATAAATAACATTATTGTCTATTTTAGCACTTACAGTGCTGCTGAATTTGCAGTATTTGGAAAGAAAAATGCTCTACTGTGCTGGAGTATATGACTGTAGAGCTGAAGGGCTATGACACTAGCTTTATTGTACAACAGAAAAGAAAAAAATACAAATAGGAATAGTCAACAGCAAACAAAAGGGTAAATGCATCTTTACTGATTACGTCAAGCAGCCAGTTTTCAAGGAAGTCGGTGGGATCCCTGCCTTCCACCCGCTGAGGCAGACCCACTAAGCATATATTGTTCTGCCTCAGCCTGTTTTCGATACCATCTGTTTTATCTCTATTATCGCAGGCTAGGCAAGCTGTGGAACGGGTTTCAGCAATCAGAGCAGGCAGTTTGTCTTCTGGATCACTGTTGAGGGTTTCAGTGGCCACAGTTCACTCCCTGATTTTTTGTAAGTCCCACCGCAGTAATGAAACTTCCTCCACCAGCCCTCCAAACCAATCTTTTACAGAATTGACCAAGGCAGTGCATTTATTCACCACGCACCATTTTGTTTAGGGTAGGTTGATCATCCGCTTCTATAGGATCATCAGCATTATCAGGGTGCTCACAGTCAGGGAGGGATGTGGCGTCAATGTCTTCACTGGGTTCCTGTGCACCGTTCTTCTGTGGATCTAAAGGATCAGCAGCCTACTCAAATGAACCCTGTACCTGTGTGTCTGCTAGCTTCAGACCATAGTAGAGAATGTCCCCGGTGCTGTCTTTCCTTGCTGGCCAGGTGGACTTACCCAGCTTGCTGGCTGCATCTTTGGGCTTGTCAGGGCCTCATGGTGTTTGCTGAGGCAAAGCTACAGCATGTTGAGTCTCTGGGGCAGCCACATCCACCTTGTTTTGTCAAGTCATGCTGTCGACAGAGTGGTAGTGAGCAGTACCAGTGGATTCCTGGGAGTGAGCAGAAGCTAGTGGTGCCTGTAAAAGTTAGTAAAACAGACCGCTGAGAGGATTAGAGTAGGAAGCTCCATGATGCAGGTCTACTCACATGCCCGATGTGGCAATGCCCCACAAATAGGAATAATCCCTTAAACACTGACAAATCTGGAATAAAATGTGGTAAAATAATATAACAATGTACATTACATTTGCAAAAGGACCAATACAGGGTTGAAAATATTAAAGAAGATATTACTAGCCTAATAGTAAGTAAACATATTCATTACTGAGAATGAGTTTCTTCATTAGACTATAACTTATACCAGATAGGCCAATTTACATCAGAACAACTTCCCTTTACCACTAATAGTGTAATGCAAATGAGAATATTAAGGCAGAGATTTAGGAATAGAGGTGTGTGTGTATATAGGTTGTATTGCAGTTAAATGTGAAAAACCTCTAGTTTGTGATTTTTAAGGCAATGAAATAATCATTTTAGAAAAAAATCTATATATAAGAAATGTTATTTTGACATGTAAAAAAGACAAATTGAGAAGAAAAATCTGTACTTACCTTTAGGCAGACGTATTGCCAGGAGACATAAATACAGACTGCCTAATGTTAATTTTACAGTTTTGGACAGAATACATATTCCTACCAGAGGAGGCAACTGGAACAAGAGTCTGCTCCAGTGCAAAATGGATCAGATACCTTAAGTCTACAACTTCCTAGTCCTCAATGAGGCAGAGAGATTTAGGCCCTTTCTGGATGGTTTCAGCCAGTAGCGTCGGGAGCGGGGGGCTGAAGGAGGCTGGAGCCCCAAGTGAGTCCCCAAAAAGCCCCGGGTCTCGGGTATGCACTGTTATTAGCCCAGAGCGCCGCCGTTGAGCGGGGACCGATCTGACCCCGAGTGCTGTTGAGTGACATAGCAGGTCCCGCCTTCTGGAGCCTGCAGTGCCTATGATGGACGTCCCGCTGGTCCAATGCTGGGACCGCGGGATGTGTGACGTCCATCATAGGCGCTGCAGGCTCCAGAAGGAGGGAATTACAATGCAGCCACTGCGCCACTGTGAGAAGATCCCCACTCGGTGCTCGGTCGGGTGGCTCTCCTATCCTGTCATGGTTCTGGCTCTGGCTGCCTGGAGTGCCTGCTGTCTACTCTGCTGTGATGGGCGTGCTGCACATTATGTATAGATTGTGTAATGGGATATGGCGCTCCCTTTAGGATAATGGGGTATTAGAGTGTTGGGGGAAAGGTTTTTCTGTTGCAGGGTTCCTTGTGACTGGAACCAATTATTTACTCCAGCTATACCCCTATTAGTGGTACGGAGTACCATCAACCCAATAAAGTGAAGAACCTAATGTGCAACGATGCAGTCTTCAGATGAAGCAATACATAATTCATACATGTGAAAAAAAAAAAAAAATAATAATATATATTCCCAATTTCAAGTGTGCTAAATCAGTAATTTTCCCTTATATCACATGGACTTCCAAGTGCATTCTTACTCAGATAGTGCAAGTGTGTGCAATGACAATTTAGTGGTAGATAATGTGTACAACAATGATTTGGTAATAAGTAATAAATAATAAATAATTATAGTCCATGTGGTGATCAAAATCTTCAAATCCGATATTCAAATGATTTCCAAATGAACTGTGACAACGGTGCTTTCAGATGATAATGGTGACTTATTGTGCTCCCCCTCTCGGGTCCCCACTCACCGAATCCTGCAGCCCCTGCAGGGGCAAAACAGCTTAGGGTATCACGGCCACAAACTCCTCTCCTCCGCGATCATCTGAGGTGTCCAGTTTTGGTCTCCACTCCCCGTGTTTTTCTCAAATGGCTCCCTGGAACAAGCTTCTATATATCAGGTGTCAGGATGCCTTATGCACTTGTTCTGGAGCTCTTAATATGACAATGCAGAACGGATAGGCTGTGGGAGAAATAAAGTGTGACCGGCTCAACTGTCATTCAGCATCTCAGAATTTGAAAATGACAACCTGCACTGTACGGACAAATCACGGGGTTCCCTGTAATAATGTGCTGCACATTATGACTGAGCTGCAGAAGGAGGTCACTTCTTCTGAAGTCTGGTCAGGTAGGTCAGTGCTTGTCAGTGTCGGTCAGTGTATGTCAGGTAGGTCATTGTATGTCAGGTAGGTCAGTATATGTCAGGTAGGTCAGTGTATGTCAGGTAGGTCAGTGTGTGTCAGGTAGGTCAGTGCATGTCAGGTAGGTCAGTGTGGGTCAGTGTATGTTAGGTAGGTCAGTGTATGTCAGTGTATGTCAGTTAGGTCAGTGTATGTCAGGTAGGTCAGTGTGTGTCAGGTATGTCAGTGTATGTCAGGTAGGTCAGTGTGTGTCAGGTAGGTCAGTGTATGTCAGGTAGGCCAGTGTGTGTCAGGTAGGTCAGAGTATGTCAGGTAGGTCATTGTGTGTCAGGTAGGTCAGTGCATGTCAGGTAGGTCAGTGTGGGTCAGTGTATGTCAGGTAGGTCAGTGTATGTTAGTGTATGTCAGTTAGGTCAGTGTATGTTGTGTATGTCAGGTAGGTCAGTGTATGTCAGGTAGGTCAGTGTATGTCATGTATGTCAGGTAGGTCAGTGTATGTCAGGTAGGTCAGTGTGGGTCAGTGTATGTCAGGTAGGTCAGTGTGTGTCAGGTAGGTCAGTGTATGTCAGGTAGGTCAGTGTACGTCAGTGTATGTCAGGTAGGTCAGTGTATGTCAGGTAGGTCAGTGTATGTCAGGTAGGTCAGTGTGGGTCAGTGTATGTCAGGTAGGTCAGTGTGGGTCAGTGTATGTCAGGTAGGTCAGTGTGTGTCAGGTAGGTCAGTGTATGTCAGGTAGGTCAGTGTGTGTCAGGTAGGTCAGTGTATGTCAGGTAGGTCAGTGTGTGTCAGGTAGGTCAGTGTATGTCAGGTAGGTCAGTGTATGTCAGGTAGGTCAGTGTGGGTCAGTGTATGTCAGTTAGGTCAGTGTATGTCAGTGTATGTCAGGTAGGTCAGTGTATGTCGTGTATGTCAGGTAGGTCAGTGTATGTCAAGTAGGTCAGTGTGGGTCAGTGTATGTCAGGTAGGTCAGTGTGTGTCAGGTAGGTCAGTGTATGTCAGGTAGGTCAGTGTGTGTCAGGTAGGTCAGTGTATGTCAGGTAGGTCAGTGTGTGTCAGGTAGGTCAGTGTATGTCAGGTAGGTCAGTGTGTGTCAGGTAGGTCAGTGCATGTCAGGTAGGTCAGTGTGGGTCAGTGTATGTTAGGTAGGTCAGTGTATGTCAGTGTATGTCAGTTAGGTCAGTGTATGTCGTGTATGTCAGATAGGTAAGTGTATGTCAGGTAGGTCAGTGTGTGTCAGGTATGTCAGTGAAATATTGATGTTACACCTTTGGGTTTCCTTTCATTTTTACCCCCTTTTTTTGTAATATTCAGGTTCTTTCCCTCTCTATTTTCTGTTTGCATTTTTTTCACTCCATCACGGATTGAGACATATGTGACAAGGAATGGCATTTATTGCAACTATTTATTTATTGTTTGGTTTGTAATGGCAAAGGCATTTCCCTGTTGGTGTAAATTATGCAGTTTTTTTGCTCTTGTACCCGGCACACAAAGGCCCTTATATTCTATATCAGGGACGTTTGTTCTCCCCTGGCTGTATTGCTAATTATCGCCAGAGGGTGCTTTTGTGTCGGTGGCGTTTGTCTCCAATATGGCCGCCAATCCGGTCTCTAGATGTTGTCACTCGATAGACCGAATGTGACGCGGCATTGCGGGACGCACCGGCAATGCGTCTGACGTAATTGCGGCGCACCTGCACAGTATATGGAGACGCCGGGGACTGCAGCTGGCGCCATTCCTCTCCTCCATATGATATGGAGGAGTCAAAAACGGTGGAGCCGCGCCAATACAGGTGGCGGAAGTTTTACTACTCTGGAAACTTTGGATTTCACAAGCAAACTGCCCCTAACAGTAAGTAACCTCTTTTAAGCTTAGGGTTTGCTAACTTGCTCCCTTGAGGGATGTTTTTACACCCCAATAGATGGAGCTGTAGTATGGGTAATGTATATGTATACATTACTGTATATGTATACATTTCTCCTTATCTGTCTTTAAATAGCCTATGGTGTCCCTCTCTGCTTTGAGTGCCATATATTTGGATCACATCCAGCAGTCCTGTACAGGGTGAAGGGCAATTTGTGTAAATCCTGGATTTTTTCCACCAACATATGGGGAATGCTTCTGCCAAAAGTTACTTAAACATGTAGTTAGAACGTAAGTGTTCATGTCATATGTTTGCAGCTATTGAAAATTTGTACTTTATTTGGTACTTATATGAATTCTAAAATGCTACATTTTGTACTTTCTAAAGTGGTATAAATCCCTGAAGATTTTGCTTATGCGCTTATTATTCGAAACGCGTTGGATATCTTTCTACTCTTTACCATCCGGTTTCCACTGGTGGTCATTCAGAAAGCAGTTGGGAAATACCACTTCCAACTCAATCCAATACAATATGCATTGTTTTTAATCTTTGTTTAATTATGCAACATGTTGTATTTTTGTACTCAATTTGTCTTTTTTACATGTCAAAATAAAATTTCTTATATATAGATTTTTTCTAAAATAATTATTTCATTGCCTTAAAAATCCCAATTTAGAGGTTGTTCACATCTTCTTGTTACCATAGGGATGATGCCAATTACACACCTAGTCACATGAGCCGTCTCATTTTTCCGTTTTTATTACAGTTTGTCCTCCCTCACTGCTGCAGGCACTGGCTAATGAATGGTTTGTGGTAAATGACAACCAATTCTGTGACAACCATAGGTATTTAAAGTAGAAGTTTAGTCAAAACCTAATTAACTCTAAACCTACACTCTGCCACATTCTAAGACCCATAGTTAGTCTATGGGTGATGTCACTTCCCAGGCATTTCACGGCCTTTGTCAGTTCACTCCTGCACACATCAGACGGGCTGGAGACCAGGCCGGAGCGTCTGTAGAGCAGGTAAGTATAGCGCTTTTTTCTTTACAGGGCTAGATATTTTAGGCTTAGAATGTGACAGAGAGCAGGTTTAGAGTTAGTTTTTGACTAAACTTCCATTTTAACATTATTATCTGGTACAAGGTTATCTCAACTCATGTCATTCCCAATGAGAAGGTTATTTATGAAGAGGCTAACTTAAATTAGGTCAAAACCCAATCACTAAAACCACATGTGACCTTTAACATGTTGATTTAATTTCAAAAGTTGTTTTCAATATTTTCAAATATGCAGCTTCCATTTAAAAAAAATACCAGGTGATCCTGCCATCAAGGCACATGCTCTGAAACTTCCTGGGGTCAGGGACGCTATTTCTTAACTGTGTTTCTGCATTGTCACCCTGTCACCTGCACTGCTGGTTTATACTGCAAAGAGCCTTGCTAACATGCATTGTGCAGACTTTACCATCCGTTAGGAAGCCAGTTCAGATGATGATTTGCAGCTTATGCTATTGCGAGTGCATGTAGACAGGAAGTGGCTAAAATAGACTAGAGAAGATCAGCAGCACTGAGATGGAAAAAAAAGATAAAGGCTGTATTATGATAAAAAAAATCAATTATGATAGATAGTGCTTTAGCAAACTAAATGTTATCCACTTAAAGTTTAGATTTATTTTAATGCAATCACTGAGATTTTGTAATGCTTTTCAAACATATTAAAGTGCACACAAGATTACTTAACCCGATAAAAGAAATTAATGGCACAAGTTAAATGATCACTTAGACAGGGGAATAGTGCATTCCAATAGATAGTGGCATAAGTAAGATAAAGAACAAGTCCATCCTGGGATAGATGGAGGCAGGGAGCACATAAGTGTTAGCAACTCAGACGCAAGCCTCTTGTTAGGAGCAGAAGCAGGCTCCAGATACATGCAAGAAAAGAGAACACAGAAGCACCTCTAAGCGAAGACTTTTACTGTTCAATAAAAAAAGTAATGTAGGCAACTCACTTTTATTAGGATTAAAAAGGGCACATGAACAAGTCCATCTCTGGTGGGAAAGAGTCAACACCTGCCCTGTGGTACATTTCGCTTGTCTGGATCCCAGAGCCGGCTGTGTGTAGAGGTGTCAGAGAATGGTTCGCAGAAGAACTGGCATATTTGCTAATAATCTGCTAATACTCAACGGGAAAGCAGATTTGCCAGTGCGAATGTGCATGCGTGCACTTCCAGGAACGGTCACAAATATTGATGCGCAATCGTGACAGATCCTGGCACCCAGTGGCCTATTTAGAGTCAGCAATCTGGTCCATGAGTTGCTGGATGATCGTCAGCTCCCCATGTGTTCCTGTATTCCTGTTTCTGCTAGTATATTGTATAACCCTGCATATTGTGATCGTTAAGGTACCCGTCTAATAGTTTTTTTAGCTATCAACACTCCCTCCTGATACCACTGCTTATGGAAGAGAATTCCACATCCTTACCGCTCTGACAGTAAAGAACCCTCTATGCAGTTTAAGGTTAAACTGCTTCTCTTCCAATTTTAGTGAATGGCTGTGTGTGTTTTTAAATTCCCTTTCACTGAAAAGTTTTTCCCCTATGCTAGAGACACCAGTACGGTATTTGTACACCGCTATTATATCGCCTCGCAAGCGTCTTCTCTCCAGGGAGACTACGTTCAATGCTTGTAGTGTTTCCTAGTCCCTTTATTATCTTTGTTGCCCTTCTCTGGACTCTCTCCAGTTCCAGCATATCCTTTTTGAGGACTGTTGCTAAGAACTGGACAGCATACTCAAGATGCGGCCAGACCAGAGTCTTGTAGAGTGGGAGAATTATCCCCTTATCTCTGGAATGAATCCCCTTTTTAATGCGTGCCAATGTTCTGTTGGCTTTGCTTGCAGCAGCTTGGCATTGCGTGCCATTACTGAGCCTGTCGTCTACCAGGACCCCCTGGGGCTCTTTTCCATCCTGAATTCCCCCAGAGGTTCTCCAACTAGCGAATAACATGCATTCGTATTTTTAGCACCCAAATGCATTACTTTACATTTTTTATCCAGTCTATATCTGGATAATTAAAATACACCGTTATAATAACCCATTGTAAAACTAGTATAATAACCCATTATAATTAAATTTCCCAGCCTTTCAGCCATTCCAAGCTGTGAAAGGAGGTCCGCCTCCTCCTCCTCCCTCAGGTTAGGGGGCCTGTAGCATACGCCCACAATTTTTTCCAATTTTTTTCCTCCCTTTGGAGCTCCACCCATAAGGATTCCACCTCCTCCCTAGCTCTATTAGTGATGTCACCCCTCACGTTCACTTGCACATCATTCTTGATATACAGGCATACCCCTCCCCTTTCCTACCCTCTCTATCCCTACGGTATAGAGAATACCCCTAAATGGTTGTCAGCCAGTCATGTGAGCTGTCAAACCAAGTTTCTGAAATTCCCACTAAATTAAAATCCTCATTGTACATTAGCAGCTCCAGTTCTCCCATCTTGTTAGCCAAACTTCTAGCATTGGTTTATAAGCCTCTTAATTTTGTCCTGTTGCATACTATTTCCTTGTTAGTTGTTATAAGGCTGCAATTTGGATTTGCCACCTTACTTACCTGGGTTTTGGTATTCTAGTCATCCTACCGCTAATGCCCCCAATATTGCCCACTGAACCTTATTCCATGCTTGGTAGCTCTACATCTGCCCCCCCCCCCCTGGCACCTAGTTTAAAAGTCCCTATTGGATTTCCTGTTGCAGACACGGCTTGCCTTTGACCTGTCTTGTCTCCATTCCTGGCTTTGATCCTCAGCTTGCTCTATTGACTCCAATCCTGCCTGCTCACCCGTGTACAACCTTGGCTCGCTCTGCTGACTGCTGCCTGATTCCCAGTGTATGTCTCCAGCTTGCTCCTGACTCTGCTTCCTGTCTTTTGCTTCTGGCTGATATCTTGTGCATGACCATTGGCCTGGTTCCTGACCCTGCTTCTGGCTCTCCCTACTGCCAAGTGCCATCTGGTACATCTGAGGGATTCCTGCTCAGCAGTGCATCCTGATTGTCCAGATGCCATCCAGTGGACATCTCCTCTGCACCTCAGCCTTTCGTAGCTGGCAACCTCTGCTTTTTTGGGCATAGAATTTCCTGTCACCCCCTTCAGGGGTGCCCTGCACTCAGCTGCAGGGGGAGCCCTCTCAGCACTCCAGCCACCAGCCAGGTATGTGACAAGAGGAGAGCCAGGAAAGAATGCTGGAGAGCTCATGGAGCACAGCATCGGGGGTAATCATGTCACCGGGTATATTGTGATGTGTTTCTGAGAATATGCACTGAGAATGTCCAGTCAAGCAAACTCCTTTGTCAAACAAAGAGTATGGAGCTGGTTGGACCTTCAATATATAGCGCTAACTACTGGTTTAAACCAAAAATGCATAATACATGATATTTATGGACAATAGGAACATATACTGTATGTGGTGTGGTAATTAAAACAAAGATATTGTGGATATATACAAAACAAAGTATGAATAATATACCATGATGTGCGATGATATAAACATTAAATACCATAGAAGTATGCTACATGGGTTCAGGGTGTCAGATACATATATACGTGATGAAGAACTTTAGATAAAATTAGAAAGAGTTAAAAATGTATATAGAAATGAATACATTTCTTATGTATAAAATGGTTCACTCTAATAATATAAGATAGTTGTGCCCAGCTATATGTGGGGAAAATGGATACATAAATTAATTGACAAAGATAGATTGGTGGATAAAAAATCAATATATATATAGAGTTATAGTTATAGGAGACGCCATTAGAGTTTACGATATATAGGATAAAATGATAGGGGATGGAAGGCAAACAAAAATGGGGGGGGGGGGGGGATAATATATTAGTATACATTAGGTATAGACATACACCGTATGAACAGCTCTATTTTATGCATAAATGAAAAAAACGTGTGTCTCAGCATGGATACATGGAGAGGATATACCTATCCTTGTATAGGGTAAATGTGCATAAAGAGGGATTTTTCTTTAGCCCCCACTAAGGCCAAAAATGGCCTAGTGCATACTAATCATCTGGAGGCACTATGCTGTATATAGATGAAGCTGCAAACTCTCTCGACATAAGCAGATAGGCAACAAATAAATAGGTTCCCTTTTTCTGAGGTAGGTACATCCAGGGTACAACCAATGGGGGATATACTATAATGTATACTTACTGAAAAGTAGTAAAGACCAACAACTAAAAAAAAAACTTAAAGCCACCCAACCAATCAAGAAGTCCTGTAAAAAATGAAAAAGAAATGTGTGAATGTTTCAAAATTATATAATAATGGGAATTTCAAGTTCTTCATTTAGTCCACTGGGGGAAAGTGTATGTAGAGTATATACAATATTCAATGTGTCTCCCTTTTGCAGAACCTATGGAATCACTCTGCTTTAGGGAGACACTTGGGCATCTGTTCTATAACCCAGACTTATAGACCCTCAGTGGACTTCTGGTGAAATTCTGCAAAATCGCAGGGGACACTATGTTTGTCCTTTCCTTCTTCCACTATGCGGTTGTGTTCACCAAAACACTTTCTGATGGGGAGAATGGTACGACCTAAGTAGAGAAATTTATAGGGACAGGTTAAAAAATATATTACAAAATCAGAGGAGCAATTGTAAAATTCTTCTAGTTTGTAAATTTTCCCTTTGGTCTAAATTCCTTTTTACCATGTTTGCTTTTTTTACACTGATACATGCCTTGTAACAAGATAAGGCAAAGTTGGCCAGATGAAGCAGTGTTAATGGGCTTAAATTTACTGGAAGCGATTTTATTATTCAAGTTGGGGGCCCTCCTTTAGGTAACACAGGGTCGGACGGGAAGAATTTGTGTGGGTCTTTCTATAGAATGTTGCAAAGTTTACTAAGTATGTGTTCCATTTTACGATACTGATGATGGAATTTGGTAGTGAATCTGATGGAGTGATCAGAAGCCTCTTTTTGTTTTGCTTTTTTTTATCAGGTTTACTGTTGAGATGTGAAGAAGGTGTGAGCTTGGTTAATTAGGGATTTTGGATATCCCTTTTCTCAGAATTTTTCTTTTAAAGATGAGCTTTGTTCATATAATCTGTTGTTTTGGTGCAATTCTGTTTGAGGCGGCAGAATTTTCCTTTTGGAATGTTTATACTCCATTTGAGGTAGTGGCAGCTCCTAAAATGTAGGAATGAGTTTCCTGCATTCAGTTTAGTGCAATTTTTAACATAAATTTTGGTGTTGTCATGGCTTACTGGGAGGTCCAGGAAAGCAAGTTTATGTGCATTCTGTAAGTGAAAGATAGTCCAAAAGGTTTGTCATTACAATGATCTACAAATTATTTTACCAAACTGTGCGGGCCATCCCAGATGATAATAATATCATCTATATATCTGCCAAAGTAAATTAAATTTGCCGCAAAGGGGTTTCCTTGCCATATATACTGGGACTCCCACACATCCCATGGTGAGGTTTTCATAGGAAGGTGCAAAATTTGCACCCATCACAGTCCCTTTAGTTTGTAAGAAATAATCACCATTAAAACTTAAATATTTGTGGGTATAGCAGAATTCAGTTACTTCCAAAACAAAGTTTGTTTGTCTGGGGTTAATGAAAGTGTCCAAGGGTAGAAAATGATTGAGCGCTAAGGGTCTAAACTGATGGTAAATGTGTATAAAGAGTTTAATGATACCCATGAATAGGTGGATTCCCATGTGTAGGGTTGTAAGAGTTCTAATAAATGTATGACTGTAGACCTTGTGCTAATGGCTGTAAAAATTGGTAAATTTATTGTGAGAAACCTGTGGCTATACTATCCATAGCCGCAATGATGGGTCTACTGGGAAGGGTTTCTTGGTTCTTATGTATGTTCGATAGGTGATAAAAGTAGGGGGTTCAGTAGAACTACCTACTAAGAAAAGAGACCTCTGATTTATCAATGATGCCACTATCTAGGGCTCATACCACTAGAGAGTCTACCTCGATTAGGGGGTCTTTTTTCAATTTGACATAGGTGGTAATATCAGAAAGTAACCTGTATGCCTCAATTAGGTAGTCTTTTATTGTCTTGAATAAAATACCCCACCCTTATCAGCAGTTTTGACAATTATGCTATTGTTGTTCATAAGGTCTTCAAGTGCTTGATTTTCTTTCTGAGTTAGGTGGCCCAGAGTGGTGTATTTTGGCATAGGTTGTTGGCCATGCTTAAGGAAGTATGAATATACTACCTTGTAAAGGGTGTCTAGATAGGGACCCTTCGCATGATAGGGGTAAAATACAGATTTGAGCCTAAGTGATGAGTGCCTTATAGAGGGAGAGGTAATAAGGTGCTGAGTATAGAGACTCAGATTGCAATCTGAGCATTCTTGATATAATTGTTCAAGAGTCTGAAGGGTTAATGATGTTTCATGCTTTTTCTGTTCTGTATATTTCCATGTTATTCCTATATCTGAGTTTGACTTGGAATGTGTTTACTTGCTAGAAATGTTTAGGCTAAGAGATCAGCATGGCTGGGTTCTCAGGCTGAGGGCGGCCTGACCTGTACTTTTTACTGAAAATATTGTGAGATCACACGTCATATGGAGGTAACCATCTTTTCCTGGAATTGCCCTGCTTTTTCTCTGCAATCAAACCCTGAATGTATTGTAATCCATCATTCTGTTAAGGTTGAGTTCACCTGCTGGTGGCACTGTCCTGCTCTGGGCTGTTTGTTGCAGCTCCAGTGTTCACCAGCGGGTGTCTCCCAGGAGCCAGCAGGCAGTGGTAATCAGGCACATTGGTGTTCAGCTTGCCAGGGGCTACTTAAGGCTGCTCCTCCCTTCCCCCCAGTGTGTTGCGATTCTGGTTCCTTCCTTGCTGCCTATTATTAGAGATACACTGAAATAGTAGCTCAGAACAGACCTGAATCAAGGGTTGCACGTAGGTAAGGGAAAATCTTCCCTCTCAGTTCCCAGTGTAGCAGATCTGGTCGTTAGTGGACGCCATGACTATGTCACAGATCAGCAGCTAAGGAGACCAGACACTTAGCTACACAAGGGAACTGACACCAAACAATGTATTTATCCTTAAAGTGATATTTATTTACACAGCAAACCATTGTCAGTATTCTCAGGCACAGCTTCACAGGGACACTCCTCCACACTATTTTACAGGGCATAGGGAGCCTGGGACCACTGGCTAGTATATGCTAACTGCACAGACTTATTTAAGGCGCTGGTCTGTCTCCATCTGCATTGCCCCAACAAAGTACACATTGCGTATAACCAAATCCAATCATCACCATTACGGTTATTTCACTGGTATGGGAATAGATTTCTCCAAACCAAGAATTTTTCTGAATGGCTTTCTGTGCCTCTCCTGACATTTGGCTCTTCTTAAGCTCCTGATATGGAATCACTCCATTAGTGCTAATACATGTGACCATTCTCCATCCTGTACCCCTGATGAAGGTGTAAAAAAAACGAAAACGCGTCGGGTATCAGGGCATTTACCCATTGGAGAGTATCAGTGCCATTTTTGTATTTTGTTTGCTTTTTGTGTTTTGCCATGTTTGTCATATGCACTACTAGACGTTTTACATCTTTTTATATTTTTTTTTTACTCACCTGTTTAATTGTTCTACATTTATGAAATAAATTGTTTTTTTACTTATCCAGTGTTGGTGGTCTATTAAAGTCCCATCTAGGGGGAATTTTTTTCTTGATCTGTCTAATTAGGGATGACGTCATCACCTCTCAGTAGGACGGGAGCTCGCTAGCCGGCCGGCGTATTCCGCTCTTGTATTACTGCTAAAGTGTAAGTGCTTTATATCTGTTTTCAATAAACCTTATCTACGGAGTCACACTATGGATATCCATTTTTCATTCCCATGTCTACAATCCGGGGTTTGGTATTCTTCTAACCTGTCTGCGGCCATGCCGCCAAGGGATGTTTTGATGTTGGTCGGATATCCAGGTCCAAACTTCACCCGGTCCATCTGCTGCCTGGTATGCACATAGAATGGCGCTTCAGATCCCGGTCCATCTGGTTTCCAGCTCATTCGATTAAGCTTATTTAAGCTTATCATCTGGTAAGCGTGCACTTCAGGTGGTGGAAGATCACTGTGTTGGATGGTTTCCTATTTCCCCTTTTGTACACTGACCCTTGTGAATAGTGATCAAAGGCATCTTCTTACTACCCAGTGGACTTCTTGCCCATTCATTCATGGACTTGGTGTTTTTCACTTTTCTATTTTATATGTTTTTGTTGATTTTTGGTTCACTTATAGTTTATAGTATTGGTGTATTCACATGTGACAACAGCCTGGTATTATTTCATTAGTCATAGTATCTCACCATTTTTTAGTTTGCATACATATGTTCATTTATATGATTTTAGGGTACAGCACAGTCCTTTTTTTCTCTTTAACAAGCATGCAGGAGAGAATCGTTGTGATGTTGACCAGGTGAAGGCAGAGATCATCTGAGCTGGATGGCTCAAGTAAGCAGGACTGGCGAGCAGGATATCAACAGGTGAGTCACTGCGGAGTGATAGGAGCTAGCAATTAACCGACAGCTGAGCGACCAGCTCAGAGAAGGAAGGGCTGAGTCCAGCCCTGACACTATGTCAAAAGTACAATATGGCCCCCTAGACAGCGGTGTCATGGGTACATGGTAAACAACACGTCATTTAACGACATTGAAAACACATCTACGCCTGTTTTCTTTGGGGGATAAGAGTGTGGAGTAAGATTATGAGTGGGAGACGGAAAAAAAACAGGAAGGAAGGAAGTAAACTGAGGAGAGGATGAACAGCTGACATCTCTCAGACAAAAGATTTTGATATTTATGGTAAAGTATGAATTTTGAATTATCTGCAAGAAATTGTATTGGGCATTTATCAGACTGGGCTATTTCATCTTTGCAGCATTAAATTTGAATAATTTTAACTGCAGTATAAGTTATTCCTGTTTCAATTAAAGAGAAAAATATACATATTTGTATATCTCATAAGGCTAAAGGCAATCCTAGTGAATGGCTTAGTTATGATTTATGTTTAAACATTAATTCCAATCCATAATTTGTCTTTACTTTAAATATAAAGTATTGGTTACATCACCAAGTACACATACATGGTATAACATTTTGTCCATGTGTTTTCAAGGAGTAATCTGAGCTTGCAAGGTCTGTTGTCTGAGAGAGAGGTCACGTGTTCAAATCAACACCTTGTTATTTTCACAGTCTGTTGAATCATTGAGAAGCTATTTACAAAACATTTAAAAGTGTTAATACATTGATATTTTTATAACAAGAGCTTGTGGCTATATTCTTATCATTGATATTATCCATATTATTGAAATGTTTATCCATATTCTTTGTTTATCACCATTTATATTTTGATATTATGTTGCACTAAATTTTTAGTAAAACAATATATATATATTCACATTATTGTATTCCTTTCTGTCTTCAAATTAGCACAGATAAAGGAATTTGAGTTATTTAGTTGATTCGTGGAAATATGTGGGAATCTCCTTAAATATAGATTCTTGCTTATTTCCATAAATATAAAACTATTTAATAATTCAGTTTAAAACATTCTGTCACCATGAACACAGCAAACAACAAACATGAACAACCCCAACCGACAAACAAGAACCAAACCCCCAATGCACAAGAACCAGAATAACTAATAAACCTGACTGCTAATGGAATACAAATATATACAATGTACTGCTAAGGGTACAGGGAATGCAGGGATGTGAGGTAGAGGAGATGAAGGCTGGGAACTTAAGCAGGAGCAAGGCAGAGAGAGACAAGAGCAAGGCAGAGGATTGAAGGCTGGATCAGGCAGTCAGGAACAAATTGGTAGCAAGGAAGGGATCAGAATCGTGACGCGCCGGGGGAAGGGAGGAGCAGCCTTAAGTAGCCCCGGCAGCTGAACACTAATGTGCCTCATTACTACAGTATGCTGGCTCCTGGCAGACACCTGCTGATTGAAAGTGGAGCTGCAGCAAACAGCCCAGAACAGGACAGTGCCACCAGCAGGCGAACTCAGTCCTAACACTAGCTCTTTCTCTCACAGGTTTAGTATTTGGGGTTCACACTCACCCCCCAGGGAACACAAAATAAGCTCTGCAAGGGTTACAGCTGTCATGGGAATGGCACGCCCACTAACAAAGAAAGACATGCTGTCCTCTTCAGGTGTGATTGGTTACTGCCACCAATGGACACCTAACTGTTCCCATTTTTTACAGCATACTCAGACACTGCACTTAGACAGAAGCCCTGGACCTGGTGACTTGGGATGATAAGAAAATACATGTTTGTACAAGGTTAAAGAAACTGCAATGATTATTGCCCCGGGGTTGGGACTCTCTGTGTATTGTACATTTGTACACAGGGGACAACTGTAAAACCATGGCAGCCGTCCTGGCCCAAGACCATGGGAGTAAGCTGAGACCTGTAGTTTTTATTTTACAAAGTAGTTCCAGTTCTGGTACAAGGCATGCCAGCATTTCTGCATGCCCTAGCAGTCTGTGCCATGGGTATTGAGATGTCAGCCACAATAACTCTGTGACTTGCTATATATTTACATAACTCACACCAGGTATTATTTTTGTTTAAGAATCTAAACACTCAACAAATGTCCACTCAGAGGCTCACTGGATATGAGGTTATTCTCCTCTCCACTGCAGCTCTGACCGTTAGTTTTATTTCACCCACCTCAGGACCGGCTCCTATTCTGAATGCCATGTTTGGTTTGAAGGGAGAGAAAGATGAGGTGGTGGAACAATATGACTGCATAGAAGTTATGCATTCTATGACCTCACTGAGGTCTGATCTAATTTCTACGTGCATTTCTAATGTGCTTGATGTTTTTGCAGATGGTTCATGTTCCAGGCCCTTTGATAACATGTATCATGTAGGTTGCTCTGTGGTTATGCTCCCTGCTATTGTTCTGAAAGCCAAGCCACTGAATATCCCGTGTGCACAGGTTGCAGATTAACGAGAGCTTGTCAACTTTTTGAAGCACAACAAGTAAACATTTTCACAGATTCCAAATGTGCTCATGGACCTGTCTGTGATCTTGATGGAATCTGGCAGCAAAGAAGCTTTGTAGCAGAAGATGGCAAATCAATTTTCCATTCTGCTCTTTTAAATGATCTCTTAGAAGCCATTTAGCTCCCCTTACAGCTAGCTATTGTTTACTGCTATTATTTACTGCAGAGCATACAGACACTGCAGACTTCTGCAAAAAAGGAAGATCTTCTGTATTGCTCCTCAAAAAGTTTGGAAATTACTCCAGAAGGTGTCATTGCCAAAGAGGGGAGGGTAGGTATACCTCAAAGTTTTTATTAACCCCAATACTTTGCATCATGTACAACATGAGCATCTACTGCCACCTAGTGCTCCTTTCACACATTTGTAAATTGATTTTATTCACAAAGAAATGTTTGCAAGTAATTGTAGATTTTAATTCGAAAAGACCAGAAGTCTTCACCTGTGATATGGAAGATGCTAAAACAGTGGTAAAAATATTAGTAAGAAAAATCATACCAAGATGGGGCTGTCCATTGATGATCGATTCAGACAGCCAGCTTTTATTTCTCAGGTATGTCAGGAACTTGTAAGGCAATGACAGAAACAGATTGAATTGAAGTTCCACATTCCTTTCCACCCACAAAGTTCTGGTATATTGGAAAGAATGAAGAGGAACAATTAAGGACAATACTAAGAAGGATGCTGGAGGCACTTTTGCCAAATGGGGAATTGTGCTGCTGGCAATACTAGCAGAAACAAGAATGACACCTACTGAAACAGCTAGGCTATCACAGTTTGAAGTGATTACAGGGAGACCATTACAAACACCGTGGGCAAAAGGCCCATCTGTTTCCATATTTTGAAATTTATTCAAGAAGAGTATTGTAGAAAATTGATTCAAACTTTGAATGGCATCTATGGTGATGTATCTGTCTCTTCACAGGAATAAACACACCCTTTCCAACCAGGAGTAGTGGTCATGATAAAGCAACTGAATAAAGTCAAGGGATCTGGATTCCACTTTGGACCACAGGTGATGGTGATCACAGTGACCAGAACAGCAGTCCTGGCAGAACAGTGTCCCCATTGGATCCATACAACCAGATTAAAAGAGAGTAACAAAGAGGGGCGAAGCAGGTGATACTGATCCCAAAAGACAACAGACAAGCTGAAAGAAGACACAGAAGATGTCCTGGCTTCTGTCTCCCCAAACTTCTGGGAAAAAACATACACAAACATGTCAAAATTGCCCCTGACTCACTCTGTTGCTCATAACACTATGAACAAGTTACACCACATGTAGAATTCTAGTTCACATAACAGAAAGAAAAGACCCTGGTATGACACACTCCTAGGGGGAACGGGAACCACTTTAGGAGTCCTGAATGGTATTGATTTATAGACTGTCAGAAGTAAACTTGCAGCTGCTGAAAAATATAGTGTGGGTGCCCTCCACATATTGGGTGACTGGAGCCCCACTCTCTTAGCACTGCAGGAGGCACAGTTGAACCTAGACAAATCAGTGGTGACTCAGCTTGGTGGTTTGACTGTGCTAATAGGTGATTTGGCTAAGAGCCTTGCAAGTTGGACCATGTGTGCTGTAAGGTTCCTTTGAATGAGTCAACAGAGAGATATGCTGGAGAACAGACTCACTTCCCCAAGTACAAGACAGCTAAGGTCCCTTTTCAAGATTTCTGTGGATTATTGGGTAATATCTTTTCCTCAGGACACTGTGTGTCACACCAAGATAATAAGCAACATATCTAGTTTTTATTGTATGGGACATTATAAGGTGTTTGTCCTTAAGGATTATGGAATCATTATGCAAATTCTTTACTCTTACTATCCCTATGCCGGATGTAATCGCTGATGCTGTTGCATGGTGGGACCCTAAGTATGATAGATCTTATATAGCTGTAGGTTCAAACAACACTTATAGCTTGAATGACTGCCAGAAAGCGTCTCATTTGTACACATAGCTCTTCTGTGTTTGTGTCAGAAAACCTGAATCAGACCGAGACAGAAGTGCAGTAAAAATCACACTTGTTTAAAAATAATAATAGTAAAAGGTAAACAGAGCAAACGTAGTTCAAAACATAGCCAGAGATCGGTAACCTAAATGGATAGTCAGACAAGCCAGGACGTCAGGGAGCCAGTGATCAGTGTACTTCCAAACAGGCCAGGAAATCAGGAAACCAGAGAATCAGCGTAGTGGAACAGCAGGCAAGATCAGGAACCAGAAGGGACGTCAGCCAAGCAAGTCTTTAACAGGTACACAGCAGAGAGTCTCTTGATATGTTGACCAAGGCGAAGGTAGACAGGATCTGAACTGAACGGCTTGAGTAACCAGCAGGACGGATGAGCAGCATATCATCACCAGGTGAGTCACTGTAGAGCTGAAAATTAACCGACAGCTGAGCAGCCTGCTCTGAGAAGGAAGGGCTGAGCCAAGTCCTGACAGTACCCCTTCCTCAATGGCCCTTCCCCCTTGGAGGACCATCAGGTTTGAGGG
The DNA here is from genome assembly GCF_042186555.1 of Aquarana catesbeiana. Taxonomy (NCBI): domain Eukaryota; kingdom Metazoa; phylum Chordata; class Amphibia; order Anura; family Ranidae; genus Aquarana; species Aquarana catesbeiana. The sequence goes on along the minus strand of NC_133328.1, from coordinate 359,708,700 downwards.
GGAAATGTCTATGGAAAGCACAAAGGAGGACAGGGGCATGTATGTCCGAGGATGAGACCCAAGAGCGTTCCTCTGGACTGTACCCTTTCCAATGCATCAGGTACTGTTTGCGTCCACGGAACCTATGGGAGTCAATAATGGACTGTACTTCATACTCCTGGTGGTTCTCAACCTGTACTGGGTGAGAACGTGGCACTGAGGTGGTAAAGCAGTTGCAGACCAAAGGTTTTAAAAACGAGACATGGAATACATTTGAGATACGCATATTAGAAGGAAGGTCTAAAGTGTAAGCCACTGGGTTAAGGTGCCAACTTCAATGAGGGAACACGGAGTCGGAGGTTGCGAGATGACAGCCAGACCCTTTCCCCAACCTGGTAGGGAGGCACATGCGGTCAACATGGAGTCTGTACCTATCATTGGCATGTTACAAGGCCTTCTGGACTTGTACCCAAGTGGAAAGAAGATTACGGAGATGCTCCTCTAACACAGGAATGCTCTGCGGAACAAATGAGTCAAGCAACATAAATGGTTGGGAACCATAGTTTGCCATAAACGGGGACAATCCAGGAGCAGAATTTAAGGCAGAATTTAAGGCACTATTGTGAGCAAACTCCGCCCAAGGTAAGAGTCTAACCAGTTGTTATGATGGTCAAAAATATAGCAATGTAGAAACTGCTCCAAGGACTGGTTGGCTCGTTCTGCGGCCCCATTAGACTGCAGTTGATACGCAGAGGAGAAAGAAAGCTAAATTCCCAACTGTGCACAAAAGGCTCACCAGAACCGGGACACAAACTGACTACCCCTGTCTGAGATGATCACCTTGGGTAGCCCATGTAAGCGAAAGATCTCCTTAGCAAAAATGGAAGCCAGGTCCTTAGATGTGGGCAACTTCTTAAGTGGAATACAGTGACACTTTTTCGAGAACCGATCAACCACCATAAGGATAACTATGTTGCCCTGAGAGTTGGGTAACTCCACAATGAAATCCATGGACAGGTGGGTCCAAGGCCTCTCTCCATTGGGTATGGGTTGTAGGAGGCCCACTGGAAGGTGTCGTGGTGTCTTACTCTGAACCCACATGGAAGAAGCAGCTACGAGGGCGTCTACATCAGCATGTAGACTAGGCCACCAGAATTGTTGGGAGATGGCCCAAAAGAGTTGATTCTTCCCAGGGTGACCAGCAGCCTTGGGAGAATGGTAAGTCTGGAGCATGGCAGTACGAAGACTCTCAGGGACAAAGGAGCGGTCACAGGGTTTCTCAGGAGGAGCATGGATCTGAGCGGCAAGAATTTTGTCACCCAAAGGAAAAGTGAGACTGGTGACAACCGTAGCCAGAATACAATCAGGAGGAGTCCCTGTACAGGAATTGATTCCAACTTGGAAGTGGAGCATCAGCCCTTACATTCTTAGTACCGGGTAAGAATGAGACTATGTAATTGAAACTTGACAAGAAAAGAGCCCATTGTGCCCTTCTGAGAGAGAGGTGTTAGGCTCAGACAAGAATGTGAAATTCTTATGGTCAGTAAGAATGAGAACCGGCACAGTAGTACCTTCGAGGAGTTACCTCCATTCTTTAAGGGTTAAAATGATCGTTAACAACTCTCTGTCCCCAATCTCATAATTGCTTTCCGCAGGTGACAAATTCTTGGAAAAGTAGCCACAAGGATGCATAGCGCCCTCAGAGGTAGGACGCTGAGAGAGAAGGGCACCAACTCCAGTCTCAGAAGCATCAACCTCAAGGATAAAGGGTAACGTAGGATCAGGATGTGCCAACACAGGAGCAGAAACAAAGGCAGCCTTGAGACTCTCAAAGGCCTTAATGGAGTTATGACACCAACTCTGTGGGTTACAGTCCTTTATGGTAATATCATTCAGAGGCTTGACCAGAGACAAGAAGTTACGAATAAACTTCTGATAATAATTGGCAAAGCCAAGAAAAAGTTGCAGAGGGTGTAAACCCACAGGTTGGGGCCAATGCAGGACTGCTGAAAGTTTCTCTGGGTCCATCGAAAAACCAGCAGTGGAAATGACCCAGGAATTTAACGTGTTCACGATAGAACTCGCACTTCTCCAATTTACAATAGAGATTGTTTTCTCTTAGCTTTTGAAGCACATGACAGACATTGGTGGCTCTCTAGGAACTTGGAAAATATGAGGATATCGTCGAGATAAACCACCACACATAGCTGCAACAAATCTGCAACAAATCTCGGAGGACATCATTGATAAACTCCTGGAAAACCGCAGGAGCTTTGCAAAGGCCAAATAGCATTACGAGGAACTCATAATGGCCTGTTCTGGTATTAAACGCAGTTTTCCATTTTTCGCCCTCCTTAATCCTCATGAGAGTGTATGCCCCTCTCAAATCAAGCTTAATGAAAACCGTTGCTCCCTTGAGGCAGCATCCGTAATCAACGGAATTGGATAAGCATTCTTAATCATGAAACGATTGAGACCCCTATAATGAGTACAAGGTCTCAGTTCACCACTCTTCTTCTTCACAAAGAAGAAACCAGCTCCAGCAGGAGATGAGGATTTGCGGATAAAACCTTGAGAAAGTGCGTCTGCAACATACTCCTCCATGGCCTTATCCTTCGAGACTGACAAAGTGTGAACCCGGCCACGAGGGGTATGGCATCAGGTTGAATCTCAATTGCACAATATACGACTAGTGTAGAGACAAACTACCGGCTTGACCTTTGTCAAGGACATCGCTAAAATCACGGTACTCCTCCGGCAGGGAGGAGAAGGAAGAGGTGCACAGGACCTTGGCCACATTCTGAAAACATGTCTTGCTGCATTGTGGCGACCAGGAAAGAACCTCAGCACAAAGCCAATCAAAAGAGGGGTTGTGCCTCTGTAACCAAGGATAACCAATAACCACCGGAAACTTAGTTGAGGAAATTAATTGGAATTGGATTATCTCATGGTGAAGAGCCCCTACGGCCATGGACAATGGGACAGTCTCATGATTTACATGGGCAGGCTGTAGAGGTCTCCCATCAAGAGCCTCAGTGGCAAGTGGAATGGCACAAAGCTGCAGCGGAATCGAGTACTTAGATACAAAGGCAGCATCAATGAGCAGGCCTGCAGCCCCAGAGTAGATTAGGGCCTGTATCTCGACGGTCCACTCAGACCAAGAAAGGGTAACCAGGACCAGGGGCTTAGCCTTTTGGATAACTGGGGATGAAACAATGCCACCTAAGGTCTGTCCATTACAGGACCTCAAGGTTCGGGCGTTCCCTGGACGGGTAGGACAAGACTTCAAAAAGTGACCTACCTGGCCACAATAAAGGCACAATCTCTCCCTCCTCCTAAGGGTTCTCTCATCCGCAGATAGACCCAAGAAGCCCAAGTGCATGGGTTCATCTTTACTGACCGACTCGGTACCATGAGGCATGGGAGGTGAGGGAGGCAAGGGTGGGACTGCAAAGCTCGGAGACAAATGTACAGGAGGCTTCCGCAAGCGTTCCTTAAAAGAGAGTCTTTTTCTGAGTCTGGAGTCAATGAGGATGGCAAACGTGGTCAACTTCTCCAGCTCAGTGGGTATATCTCGGGCTGCTATCTCATCTTTTATGGTATCCGAGAGACCATGAGAAAAAGCAACCACGAGGGCCTCATTGTTCCAAGCAACCTCTGCTGCCAGAGTACGGAAATTCAATGGAGTAATCGCCAACAGTTCCCTGGCTCTGTTTGATGGACATGAGGCTCTTGGCAGCAGAAGCAGAGTGTGCAGGAACGTCAAATACCCTTTTAAAGGAAGTCACAAACTCTGGGTAACTCAGGACAATGGGTTTCTGCATCTCCCATAGAGGGTTTGCCCAGGCCAAGGCTCTCTCAGAAAGCAAAGTTATCATGAAACCTACTTTGCTTCTGTCTGTGGGAAATGCCTGGGGCAGCATCTCAAAGTATAGCTCAACCTAGTTAACCCTCTGCATTGAACTGGATCGCCCACAAATTTCTGGGGAAGTGGAGCAGAACCATATATACCTCTTATAGAGGTAATACTCGAGGCGGGTGCCTGCACAGAGACTGGAGCAGCAGCAGGGAGGGCCTGCAACACAGGTTGTACTGGAGCAGCCACAGTGAGGTGGCCGAGGTGAGCCGTGTGATTCAGGAGCGTCTGTAATGCTATGGCAAACTGATCCATGTGGTGATCCTGCTCATCCAATCTGGAAAAAATATTACCAACAAGTGGATTGATTGCATCTTCTGAATTCATGGCCTTCATCTATAGTCAGAAACCATGCATCAGACCGAGACAGAAGTGCAGTAAAAATCACACTTGTTTAACCACATCAGCCCCGGACAATTTTACCCCCTTCCTGACCAGAGCACTTTTTTACAATTTGGCACTGCGTCGCTTTAAGTGACAATTGCGCGGTCATACGACGCTGTACCCAAACAAAATATGCGTCCTTTTTTTCCCACAAATAGAGATTTTTTTTGGTGGTATTTGATCACCAAAAAATGTTTTTAAAAAACTAATTTCTGGTAGCTCTTAAAGGGATTTCGTGCAGCGGTGCCATTGTGCCGCAGTAAGGGGCGTGAGCCGGTCGGGAACTGGTTAATAATTAATAGCAAAAGGTAAACAGAGCAAATGTAATCAAAACATAGCCAGAGTTCAGTAACCAGATTGGATAGTCAGACAAGCCAGTACATCAGGGAGCCAGGAAATGGGGTACTTCAGAACAGGCCAGGAAATCAGGAAACCGGAGAATCAGTGTAGTGGAACAGCAAGCAGGATCGGGAACCAGAAGGGATGTCAGCCAAGCAAGTCTTTAACAGGTACACAGCAGAGAGTCTCTTGATATTTTGACCAAAGTGAAGGCAGAGAGGATCTGAACTGAAGGGCTTAGGTAACCAGAAGGACTGACTAGCAAGATATCATCACCAGGTGAGTCACTGTGGAAAGATTAGCGTTGGCAATTAACCGACTGCTCTGAGAAGGTAGGGCTGAGCCCAGCCTTGACAGTTTGAACCCTGCCTATTATCTAGGGCAGAGGTTAACATGTGTATCTGGACTTTTTATCCACAGGATTATAATGCGTTTATAGAAATGGGCCCACAGCAGGTGTGCTTAGCAACAGAGGTAGGAGTAAACATCGCTGAAGTAGATACTCATTTGCCCTTTTCAGGCTGCATACACAATGTTTCACTTTTGTATTGGCATTGTAAAAGCCTCATACACACGATTAGATTGTTGGCCAACAAAGCGTCAGACTGTTGTCCGAAGGGCGTGTGCCAGGAACTTGTCTTGCATACAAGCGGTACACAATCATCAGCCAACAAACATGAATGTAGTGATGTACTACGAGGAATGTCAGCTCTTGAGCGGCACCCTTTGGGCCCCTTCTGCTAATGTCGTGTTTGGTGAGCATTGATTCTGAGCATGCGTGTTTTTTCCTTTCGGACTTTTGTGTGACAGACTTGTGTACACACAATACAAAAAAACTGACAACAAACTGTTGTCCGCCAAAAATTTACTAGCCTGCCATCCAACATTTGTTGGCGGGAAGTTGGAAAACAATTGTCTGAAGGAATGTACTAACAGTCAGATTTTAGGCCACCAGTCTGTCATCACACAATTCCCTGCCGAAAATCTGATCATGTGTTCGAGGCTTTAGAAGGAGTCACAGTATCTACTGGAGACCACATGCACTCCCAATTGGTGATTTCTCATTGCCCATAGGCCCAATTGTAGAAATACTCAAACAAAAGAAGAAATTTTTGCAATATTTTAAAACATAATTTGAGAGTACATCAGGCAATCGTGAAAACTACCATTGTGAGAGGTAAATTTGAAGCAGCTGCTACTCAGTTATCACAAGACACCCATCATTTGTGATATGTGTTCACAGGTTGGTCACTGACAGGAAGTGAGGTGGTGAAAACGTTCTTCCACTCACTTGCTGTTTGTGCTATTATTTTGGTCATGCTTGTCCTGTACAATTGCTTTTTGGTTTGTACTATAAAGAGGAATTAACAGAATGATCAATAAGGCTGATGATAAAGCCTGGACAAGCTTATTTCCAAAGTAATATGGAGAAAATGATCATATTCATGATAAAAGAAGAGATTGAAGGGTTAATGATGTTTCTATGCTGTTTCTGTTCTGTATATTTCCATGTTATTCCTATTATCTGAGTTTGACTTGGAATGTGTTTACTTGCTAGAAATGCTTAGGCTAATAGATCGGCATGGCTGGTTTCTCAGACTGATGACGGCCTGACCTGTACTTTTTATTGAAATGGGATTGTTTTGACTGAATAGGCTGTCATGTGAAGGGGATATGAAGCCTATATAGGGATGATCATTATGTGTAACAGGCTCAACTGATAAAGTGGATCTGTCTGCTTTGGGAACTACCTCTCCTGGGTAACTTATGCATCAAGTATTATACATTTCCGGTTCAAACCAGTAGTTAGCGCCATATATTGAATATCCAACCAGCTCCATACGCATTGCTTGACAAAAGAGCGCACCTGACTGGACAGGCGAGACAGTGAGCACACTTGGAAATGCATTGTGACACGCCCGGTAACATCATTACACCTGACAAGTGCTCCACCGCTCTTTCCTGGCTCTCCTCTACATACAGCCTGCTCCAAATTAGCGTCGATGTTGACTCCTCCCCACCGGAGATGGACTTGTTGATGCACCCTTTTAATCCTAATAAATGTGAGTTGCCTACATTACTCTTTTTATTGAACAGTAAAAGTCTGCACTTAGAGGAAATTCTGTATTCTCTTTTTTAAATTACTAACAGCACCCCCCCCCCCCCCAAAAAAAATATACATTTTCAGAAATCAGAGTCCCTGCACAAACTGGTAGCAGCATTTTTTTTATGTCACACAATAATTGTGCTACTGTTTATTAAATATACAGTACATCTTAAAATTAGTGTCCACAAACACAATATAGTACCCCATTTTTGATAAAATGTCAAATTTGAGGTTGTGTCAAGTTAAGTCAAGTTAATAAATATCAAATATATCAAGTCTCAAAATTACACATGCTTGTGAAATTGTGAAGAACTATGCTACCCAAAATTGTGTATATATGATGCTTTAAAAGCACATACAGTATCTCACAAAAGTGAGTACACCCCTCACATTTTTGTAAATATTTTATTATATCTTTTCATGTGACAACACTGAAGAAATTACACTTTGTTTCAATGTAAAGTAGTGAGTGTACAGCTTGTATAACAGTGTAAATTTGCTGTCCATGCAAAATAACTCAACACATAGCCATTTTTGTCTAAACCGTTGGCAACAAAAGTGAGTACACTCCTAAGTAAAAACGGCCAAATTGGGCCCAATTAACCATTTTCCCTCCCTGGTGTCACGTGACTCCTTAGTGTTACAAGGTCTCAAGTGTGAATGGAGAGCAGGTGTGTTAAATTTGGTGTTATCACTCTCACTCTCTCATACTGGTCACTGGAAGTTCAACATGGCACCTCATGGTAAAGAACTCTCTGAGGATCTGAAAAAAAGAATTGTTGCTCTACATGAAGATGGCCTAGGCTATAAGAAGATTGCCAAGATTCTGAAACTTCGCTGCAGCATGGTGGCCAAGACCACACAGTGGTTTAACAGGACAGGTTCCACTTAGAACAGGCCTCGCCATGGTCGATCAAAGAAGTTGAGTGCACATGCTCAGCGTCATATCCAAAGGTTATCTTTGGGAGTGCTGCCAGCATTGCTGCAGAGGGTGAATGGGTGGGGGTCAGCCTGTCAGTGCTCAGACCATACGCCACACTGCATCAAATTGGTCTGCATGGCTGTCATCCCAGAAGGAAGCCTCTTCTAAAGATGATGCAAAAGAAAGCCCGCAAACAGTTTGTGGAAGACACACAGACTAAGGACATGGATTACAGGAACCAAGTCCTGTGGTATGATGAGACCAAGATAAACCTATTTGGTTAAGGTGGTGTCAAGCATGTGTGGTGGCAACCAGGTGAGGAGTACAAAGACAAGTGTGTTTTGCCTACAGTCAAGCATGGTGGTGGAAGTGTCATGGTGTGGGGCTGCATGAGTGCTGTCAGCACTGGAGAGCTACAGTTCATTGAGGGAACCATGAATGCCAACATGTACTGTGACATACTGAAGCAGAGCTGGATTCCCTCCCTTCAGAGACTGGGCTGCAGGGCAGTATTCCAACATGATAACGACCCCAAACACACCTCCAAGATGACCACTGCCTTGCTAAAGAAGCTGAGGGTAAAGTTGATGGACTGGCATTTCTCCAGACCTAAACCCTATTGAGTATATGTGGGGCATCCACAAACGAAAGGTGGAGGAGTGCAAGGTCTCTAACATCCACCAGCTCTGTGATGTCATCATGGAGGAGTGGAAGAGGACTAAAGTGGCAACCTGAGAAGCTCTGGTGAACTCCATACCCAAGAAGGTTAAGGCAGTGCTGGAAAATAATGGTGGCCACACAAGATATTAACACTTTGGGCCCAATTTGGACATTTTCACTTGTGAGTGAGGGGTGTACTCATTTTCGTTGCCAGCGGTTTAGACATGAATGCCTGTGTGTTGAGTTATTTTGAGGGGACAGCAAATTTACACTTGTATACAACCTGTACACTCAGTACATTACATTGTATCAAAGTGTCATTTCTTCAGTGTTGTCACATGAAAAGATATAATAAAATATTTACAAAAATGTGTACTCACTTTTGTGAGATACTGTATATTTAGCATTACCTATGAATGATAGCTTTAGAAATAATGCTCCCACTGGCATGCACAGCAATACCTAATATGCATGTTGCAATCATCATTTTCATTCATGAGTGCATGCGGCATACACTTTTGTTCAGTTATGTGTGTCGATTATTTATTTGTTTTATAAAACTTTGATTTTTTTAAAAAGTTTTTCTTTCCTTTAACTGAACTGATAAGCCCTATATGATAGCATAGTGCAGGTGCCAGATTCTCCTTAAGAAGACATCTTTCCTGGCCAGAACAGCCAAGGTTTGACAGCTCTGAGTACATACAGGTTCATATTACCAGGGTCTGACATCTGCTATGGTGGGCACCAAGAAGGGACAGGTAAGCTTGGGACACATGCTGGGGGGGGTGTCAGATGGGAGGGAACCTTCCTCAGCATGTAGACATGATCAGTTCTACAAGAAAGTAAAAAAAAAGAAAAAACTCCAGGCTGCTATATATGTTTACAATGACACTGCCACTGATGTACTGTTTGTTGTAATACTTACATTGGCAGGAGCAAAGGGTCTAATGTTCCATTACTAGCAAGAAGGTCAAGTACAGTCAGGTCCATAAATATTGGGACATCAACACAATTCTAATCTTTTTGGCTCTATACAACACCACAATGGATTTGAAATGAAACGAACTAGATGTGCTTTAACTGCAGACTTTCAGATTTAATTTGAGGGTATTTACATCCAAATCAGGTGAACGGCGTAAGAATTACAACAGTTTGTATATGTGCCTCCCACTTTTTAAGGGACCAAAAGTAATGGGACAATTGGCTGCTCAGCTGTTCCATGGCCAGGTGTGTGTTATTCCCTCATTATCCCATTTACAAGGAGCAGATAAAAGATCCAGAGTTAATTTCAAGTGTGCTATTTGCATATGGAATCTGTTGCTGTCAACTCTTAATATGAGATCCAAAGAGCTGTCACTATCAGTGAAGCAAGTCATCATTAGGCTGAAAAAACAAAACAAACCCATCAGAGAGCTAGCAAAAACATTAGGTGTGGCCAAATCAACTGTTTGGAACCTCCTTAAAAAGAAAGAACGCACCAGTGAGCTCAGCAACACCAAAAGACCCGGAAGACCACGGAAAACAACTGTGGTGGATGACCGAAGAATTCTTTCCCTGCTGAAGAAAACACCCTTCACAACAGTTGGCCAGATCAAGAACACTCTCCAGGAGGTAGGTGTATGTGTGTCAAAGTCAACAATCAAGAGAAGACTTCACCAGAGTGAATACAGAGGGTTCTCCACAAGATGTAAACCATTGGTGAGCCTCAAAAACAGGAAGGCCAGATTAGAGTTTGCCAAACAACATCTAAAAAAGCCTTCGCAGTTCTGGAACAACATCCTATGGACAGATGAGACCAAGATCAACTTGTACCAGAGTGATGGGAAGAGAAGAGTATTGAGAAGGAAAGGAACTGCTCATAATTCAAAGCATACCACCTCATCAGTGAAGCATGGTGGTGGTAGTGTCATGGTGTGGGCATGTATGGCTGCCAATGGAACTGGTTCTCTTGTATTTATTGATGATGTGACTGCTGACAAAAGCAGCAGGATGAATTCTGAAGTGTTTTGGGCAATATTATCTGCTCATAGTCAGCAAAATGCTTCAGAACTCATTGGACGGCGCTTCACAGTGCAGATGGACAATGACCCGAAGCATACTGCGAAAGCAACCAAAGAGTTTTTTAAGGGAAAAAAGTGGAATGTTATGCAATGGCCAAGTCAATTACCTGACCTGAATCCGATTGAGCATGCATTTCACTTGCTGAAGATAAAACTGAAGGGAAAATGCCCCAAGAACAAGCAGGAACTGAAGACAGTTGCAGTAGAAGCCTGGCAGAGCATCACCAGGAATGAAACCCAGCGTCTGGTGATGTCTATGCGTTCCAGACTTCACACTGTAATTGAATGCAAAGGATTTGCAGCCAAGTATTAAAAAGTGAAAGTTTGATGGATGATTGTTAATCTGTCCCATTACTTTTGGTCCCTTAAAAATTGGGAGGCACATATACAAACTGTTGTAATTCCTACACCGTTTGCCTGATTTGGATGTAAATACCCTCAAATTAAAGCTGAAAGTCTGCAAATAAAGCACATCTTGTTTGCTTCATTTCAAATCCATTGTAGTGGTGTATAGAGCCTAAAAGATTAGAATTGTGTCGATGTCCCAATATTTATGGACCTGACTGTACATCTTATCGATTGCGTATCATTACTGCTCCCCTTAAACCAAACTAGAAGTACTAACTACATAATTACTGACTTGCCTCCCCCCCCCACACACACACACTACCCTTCTCATTTAAGATATATACATGGGTCAGAGCGACTGAAACCACCAAGTCAAAATCTACTGGACACCAATCTTGCATCCAGCACTGATCCTGACATACCCTAACCCCCAATTGCTCCTGCCACCTGCTTACAGATTTTGATTTCTTTGTGAGATCTTCTTGCCCCAACTATAGTCTTGAAACCAGACTACAGAAATGCAGACATTAATTGCTTGACCTTAGGGCAGGTTTTCCAGCATAGTATTGGAAATTTACTGCTTAAATGTATTGAAGCCCTGAATTTTTTTTGTGCATTTTTTGCTATAACCAAGTTTGTACACATTAGAAAATATTTTAGCTGAAAACTCAGCTTAACTAAAGAGTCTTGATACTCTATGCATCCTTTACAAAATGTGTCAAGGTTTTGGATTGCTCATTTAATACATAAAAGAATATCCATTGTTTTTTTTTTTTTTCTTTTAAGGAAAACTAATAACTACTAAGCATGATACACCCTCTGCACAGTTTTAATTTAAGGCTTTTTCAATATTTTTCATTCTCGCTCACTGATTTTTATCGTATTATCTACACAGAAGCCTTGATCTCCTATAAAGCAAGATCTCTAAAGATTATAGGATTATTTTTCACACCACAGTAGAATTTCATTGACAGTAAGTGCAGGCAGTAAGAGGTGTGGTACTCCACGTACTTAATCACTTGCTACAAAAGCACAACAAATGTTTAACAAAGGGATTAAGGTAGTATAAAAGCAGTCATTATAAATGAGGTTGAACTTTGCAAAATGGATGCTTTCAACTTTATTCCATTATTAAATGCAACATTCCATTAACATATAGAAGCTTACAAAGCAAGCATATTGTGTAAGTTCTCATTTTATCAGCAGCTAGAATCTGTTTAGAATTTAGCATTTGTCTGTATCAATTAGATTTAATTTGAAGTGGTTGGAAAGCAGAACTTAAGACATTTTTTTTTTAAAAAGGGTCATTTTTGTAATAGCAGAAGAGACTCTGTATGTCTCTTCTGCTGCAAATACTTCTTCACAGCATGCTAGCATTTCCTTTCTAATTGTACATAGATCAAAAAATGCGCAGCTCAGTATCCAATCTTGGCATTCCATGGGTTCTGGGATGAAGTAACTCCCCTGCACATGTGCGGTACTTACGTCATCCCGGCAATTAAGACATCCGGAGACTCCAAACTTGGAAGAAGATGGAAACACAAAGCACAAACATCTAGCTCTCAAAGCAAGTGTGCCATAATGTGCAAATGTTTTTGCACATTAGGACAAGAGCTCCCAGAGGCCTTGAAAGTTTAGTTCTGCTTTAGGTTGGGTTTATCTATACCGGTTGACATTTATACTTTGGTATTCCTTTAGGGGTACCGTTGTTTTTCATTATTTAATTTTGTTACATTCCATGGGTTTATTTTAAGGATGAGCCGAAAACACCCCCCTGGTTCGGTTCGCACCAGAACATCCGAACAGGCAAAAAATTTGGCAGAACACACGAACACCGTTAAAGTCTATGGGACACGAACATGAAAAATCAAAAGTGCTTATTTTAAAGGCTTATATGCAAGTTATTGTCATAAAAAGTGTTTAGGGACCCGGGTCCTGCCCCAGGGGACATGTATCAATGCAAAAAAAAGTTTTTAAAATGGCCGTTTTTTCGGGAGCAGTGATTTTTTTAATGCTTGAAGTGAAACAAACAAAAAAAAAATATTCCTTTAAATATCATGCCTGGGGGGTGTCTATAGTATGCCTGTAAAGTCGCACAGTTTTCCTGTGTTTAGAACAGTACTGCAGCAAAATGAAATTTCTAAAGGAAAAAAAGTCATTTAAAACTGATTGTGGCTGTAATGAAGTGTAGGGTCTTGGCAATATAGATAAAACTCATTTTAAAAAAATGGCATGGGGTTCCCCCCAGTCCATTACCAGGCCCTTTGAGTCTGGTATGAATATTTAGGGGAACCCTGAACCAAAAATGTTTAAAAAATTGCGTGGGTTCCACCCAAAATCCATACCAGGCCCTTCAGGTCTGGTATGGAAATTAAGGGGAACCCTGCACCAAAATAAAAAAAATGGTGTAGGGTCCCCCCCCCCCAAAATTCACACCAGACCCTTCAGGTCTGGCATGGATTTTAAGGGGAATCCTGCACCCAAATTTTTTTAAAAATGGCGTAGGGGTCCCCCAAAATCAATACCAGACCCTTATCCGAGCATGCACCCTGGCAGGCTGCAGGAAAAGAGGGGGGAGGAGAGAGCGCCCCCCCTCCTGAACTGTACTAGGCCAGATGCCCTCAACATGGGGAGGGTGCTTTGGGGTCTGACCCCAAAGTACCTTGTCCCCATGTTGATGGGGACAAGGGCCTCATCCCCACAACCCTTGTCCGGTGGTTGTGGAGGTATGTGGGAGGGGGGCTTAAAGGAATCTGGAAGCCCCCTTTAACAAGGGGACCCCCAGATCCCTCCCCCTTCAATGTGAATTGCTAACGGGTACATTGTACCCCTACCATTTCACAAAAATAAGTGCCAAAAATGGTAAAAAAGACAAGAGACAGCTTGGTAGAAGTCCTTTATTAAAAGATAAAAAAAATAAAAATGTCCAGCGATGTACATTCATCTTCTATCACGCCACCGACAAGCCGAAAAAAGAAAAAAAAGCAACACCTCTGCCTCTATGGGAGGCTCCCGCTGAGTGCCGCTTCTTATTGGTGACAGCTGTTATAAATCTGAGAGCGGGGCCACCCAGTGACGTAAACGGGTGACCCCGCCCCCTCTGATGCTATGTGGAAGCCTTCGTGGCATCAGAGGGAGGTGGGGTCATCCGTGGTGTTCAGGCGGCTTTCGAATTTGCCCCGAACACCACATGCTGTTCGGTGTTCGCCCGAACATATAAACAACCAAAGTTCGGCCCAAACTAATGCTCGGGCCGAACCGTTCGCCCATCCCTAGTTTATTTATTTACTGCATGCCATTGCTTCTTGATCGACACTTGTCCAGGGATCAGCAAGGTGTCCGCTCACGAACACCAGTGTCCGTAGGCAGTCCTTTTAGTGTCAGCGGCCACCGCAGACTTTTTGTTTATAATAACTGACTTTGACTCACTGCTCCTCCTGTAAGTTTCTGTGTACCGTGTTGTAGATCAGGCCGGGTCATGGCGCCAGCACCGCCCACTCTTTAAATTTAATTCTTTATTCAATTTTCAAAACTTTAACATTTAGTAAAAATATGAAAAAAGGAAAAGAACACACGTGGGCATTATCTTAGCTACGTAGTAAAATGAATAAATAAGCAAGAATGGGAGTACATTATACTAAGAAATAATCAAATAGATAAATAAAAACCACATGGGCAAGGGAACAGCCTCACCCCCCCATCCTCACCCACCTCCAAAATTTAAAATAGTGTTACACCTTAATTCCACCCCTCTTTCCCAACTCTCCCCCTCTCCTTTAAGTGAACTTATGTTTAAATTCCTATATCGATTTTATCAATCTTTTATTACCTTTTGCGTTATTTCCCTTATTAAGATTAGTTATCCCTTTACTTCCACTTTATCTAGCATTTCCTTTTCCTATTTAATTTATCTATTCTGGTTGTTTTTCTGACTCTGTTATGCTTTTTACATTCTATACGGCGGGACTCATTTTTTCCAGCCAGGGCCTCCACATCCTGTCAAATTCCTTGAGGTTACCTCTCTTTGTATACACTGTTCTTTCTCTACAGAGGGTCTTGTTTATTGTCCTGATCCAGTCTCTAACTGTAGGGGGGCCTTCGATTGCCAACCCAATGTTATCATTTTCCTAGCTTGGAACAAGCATCTCAAAATTGCTATAGTAGTGCTCTTCCTCTCTCCTCATTCCCTCCTATACCCCAGTATACCTACTATGGCCTCCATCTCTAATATAATTGCAGATATATCTTTCATGGTATTGATCACTCCCTCCCAATATCGGAACAGCTTGGGGCATCTCCACAACATATGTATGAGATCGCCAGTCCCCTGATATCTAGGGCATTTATCATCAGGTCTTCTCCCAAACTTAAACAACTGCCTGGGGGTATAGTAAACTCTATTTAACAACATCAGGTGAGATATCTTCTGCGGAGGACAGTCTGAAACCATCGGTCCCATTTCTAGAATTCTCCTCCACTGCTCCCATGTTGTTGCCCCTATGTCCTCTTCCCATCTTACTCTCTCAGTGTGAAGTTTCCCCTCACCATTGGCCTCTTTACTTATTTGCCCATATAATTCAGATATTAGACCCTTAGTGGAGCCTACCTGCAGTATACTTTGAAAGAGGGGTGTGTTTCTTTCCATTCCAAGGGTTGTTTCCTGAACTGGACTTCAAGGGCATGCCCAATCTGTAGGTAGGTGTAAAATGTGCACTGCGGAATGTTGAACTGACTTTTCAACTCCGAGAATTTTTTAAGAATATTACCCACATATAGTTGTCTCAGCCTTTTAATACCTTGTTTTTCCCATTCTCTGGCTTTTCCTATCCGGAGGATTTCCTGCAGGTTACTATTGCACCAAAGAGGTGGGTATTCAGTAAACCCATTATATCTCATCTGTTTTTAACTGTTTTCCAAATTTTAATTATCATTTTAATTGTTGGATACCTATAGCAAAAGGAATCCGCCTCTAATGCTTCAATTATTGAATTATGTAGGGCGCCTGTTAGCATTATTCTTCCATTAGGGGTACCTCCATTCGGGACAGCACAGCCCACTAACTGTTGCAGCTGTGATGACAAATAGTAACGCTCGGGGTGGGGTAACGCAAATCCACCTTCCCACACTGGGAGTTGAAGTGTACAAAGTCGGATCCTGGTTTGTCCCCCTTTCCATATTAGCTCCCTAAAAAGGCTCTCGATTTTATTAAACCAATTCTTGCATATCCAAACTGGAGAGTTGTGCAATATGTACAGCAATTGTGGCATCCAGATCATTTTTATTAAGCTACATCTTCCTGCTACCGACAATGGAAACCGTTTCCAAATGCCCAATTTTTGTTTAAAGTTGGCCAGCAGTGGTATAAGGTTTTTAGATATATATTGGTTAGGGTCTTTCAACAGGGCTATCCCCAGGTATTTCAATTTATCCACAACCACCAATTGGGGTATTCCTGGTATTATTAAGTCGCTAATGGGGTTTAATGGTAAAAGCTCAGACTTCTCCCAGTTTATCTCTAACCCTGTAAAACTGCCAAATTCCTCCACTATTCTCATTGCTTTTGTCAGTGAATGCCCTGTATCTCCCAGGAAGAGCAAAATATCGTCCGCCTATAGCGCAATTCTCTCCTCCATTTTCCTCTGAAAGCCCATAATCTCGAAGCTCTTTCTTATGGAGATAGCCAAAGGTTCCATTGCCAACGCAAAGAGCAGTGGTGACAATGGGCACCCCGTCTTGTTCCCCTCTCCAATTCTATCTTATCCGAGAGTTCATTATTGATTTTAAGTCTAGCACTGAGCCTGTTATAAAGCATTTTTATTCAACCGGTGAAGGAGGGACCGAATCCAAATTTCCCCAACACCCTCCAAATATATCTCCACGCTACGCTAGCGAAAGCTATAGTCACATCTAGCGACAATATAGCTCTTGATCCCTCGTTCTCGGTTGGGGTCTGTAATTTTAAAAATGCCCTTCTAATGTTCATAGTTGTGGATCTATTGGTTATAAATCCAGCCTGGTCTGGATGGATCAGTTTTGGAATAATTCTATTCAGCCTAGCAGCCAGAACCTTAGCCAAAATTTTGGCATCGGAGCATAAGAGAGAAATTGGCCTATACGCGGTTACGTCCCTTCTTTCTGTAAGACTATAATGGTTGCCTCTAACATTGAGGCAGGCAATCGTCCCTCCCTAGCTGCCCCTCCAAATGCCTTTAGCAATTCTGGAATTAATATATCTCCATAGTATTTGTACACCTCAATCGGGAGCCCATCTGGACCGGGGGCAATGCCCACTCTAGTGGAGTTCTGAGTCTCCTGACTCGTACTGCGGTGTGATCTTTCTGTGAGGAAGGGACTGGGACTCTGTGCAGCAACAACCCAGGCAGTGCGGGTCATGGGAGAACTAGAGAACAGGATAGGAGGAAGGCAGCTCAAGCCCAAGAAGCCAAGTGATTGTCTGAGACTGACTCTAAAATGGAGTAGAGTAAGTTTACGTGCAGTGTGGACTCTGGAGTGTGTTGTTCTGACTTCGGAAGTTCTGAAGGAGCAGACCAGGACAGTCACAGGAGGGAGGGACTGGAACTCTGGTAGGCTGCACTGGTGGGCACAGATGAGACTGCATTTACGGCATTGATGGGCAAAGATAGGCTGCACAGGTAGGCACTGATGAGACTGCATTTATGAGCACTGATGGGCACATGCTGCACTGATGGGCACAGATGGGACTGCACTGATGGGCACACATAGGCAGCACTGGGCACAGAAAGGCGGCACTGATGGGTACAGATATGCTGCACTGATGAGCACAGATAGGCTGCACTGGTGGGCATAGATGAGACTGTACTCACGGGCACTGATGGGCACAGATGAGGCTGCACTGATGGGCACAGATAGACTGCACTGATGGGCACAGATAGACTGCGCTGATGGACACTAATATGCTGCACTGGTGGGCACAGATGAGACTGCACTGATAGGCACTGATGGGCACTGATGGGCACAGGTAGGCTGTACTGATGATCACAGATAGGCCAGAGAGTAAACAGTGTTTTTTGATGGTTTTAATTTGAAATGTACCTTGGTGTCCTTCACTAAGGCCTGTACTTCGGAAAATGTCTGCCACTGCCTTGGTCCGTTCCTATCCCTGCACGTGTCCTTGTTTTATTTTTTTCATTTTATTTCAACTTTGCAGCTTTCTCTATTATATATCTTTCATAAGGAAAAAATGTAGCTGCCAGACATGGTTGAATAGAGAAAAGTATAAGGTAGAGTGATATTTGCTGAAAGAGCAGCTTGCAGTGGCCACCAAATGT